>NC_060121.1:614294543-614665793 GCF_021461395.2 Schistocerca americana
TAGAAATGCTACACTTCTTAAGTGGAGAAAAGGAAACTAAGCTACAGGAAGATGATAAAAATAATCAGGGCAGATTAGTAGGTGACAGTGTTGAACCTTTGGACACTTTTCAGACATTCGCCACTAGCCAACCCTGTAATAACAGTTCAAGATGTTATCTAATTCAATTTCAAACTGATAACATTCACATTATGTGTGCTGTGCTGCAGTTTTCTTCTAAAGTTGCAAAAGTTACTTCAGAAAAGTAAAGTTTTTCCAAATGTGAAAAAGTGCGTCAAGAGACAATGTGGTCATATAGTTAGGATCAAATATTCTGTTCAAAATTGGAAGTGCTGTACTTGAGAAAATATTGTCACTATGGCATTTAACAATCGATGTGTTACATTGGTATTCTGATACACATCAATAATCAGTAAGTGAAATCATATTAGGGAGAAGTATTATCAAAAAACAATTACAAGTCAAAGCTATTTTGAAATAGAAGCTATTGGCATCTAAAAAAAAATTCAGTTCTCATGACCAGGAAAATTGTTAACACGTTAAAGAAACTCAGTTCATTTGTTAACATTACGTGTTCCTCAATACAAGACCTTCCATAGTGAGATGCACCGGTGAATGAGTGACTAAGTATCGCTTAACCGTCCAACACGTTTGGTAAATACCCCTGTGACAGAGGTAGCCAACAACGGATCAGGCAGGGAAAGGCGACGGTGCAAAAATTAAATCCTGTATTTTGGCTCTCATAAATACTTTTAAAAGTTAAAATACAACTATACACATCCATGTTGTTGTGGTTATGACCTTCAGTCCAGAGACTGGTTTGATGCAGCTCTCCATGCTACACTATCCTGTGCAAGCTTCTTCATCTCCCAGTACCTACTGCAACCTGCATCCTTCTCAATCTTCTTAGTGTATTAATCTCTTGGTCTCCCTCTGCGATTTTTACCCTCCACACTGCCCTCAAATACTAAATTGATGATCACTTGATGCCTCATAACATGTCCTACCAACCGATCCCTTCTTCTAGTCAACGTGTGCCACAAATTTCTCTTCTCCCTAATTCTATTCTCAATACCTCATTAGTTATGTGATCTACCCATCAAATCTTCAGCATTCTTCTGTAGCACCACATTTCGAAAGCTTCTATTCTCTTCTTGTCTAAACTATTTATCGTCCACGTTTCACTTCCATACATGGCCACACTCCATACAAATACTTTCAGAAACGACTTCCTGACACTTAAATCTATACTCGATGTTAATAAATGTCTCTTCTTCAGAAACGCTTTTCTTGCCATTATCAGTCTACATTTTATATCCTCTCTACTTCGACCATCATCAGTTATTTTGCTCCGCAAATAGCAGAAATCATATACTACTTTAAGCGTCTGATTTCCTAATCTAATACCCTCCTCAGCATCACCCGATTTAATTCGACTACATTCCATTATCCTCGTTTTGCTTTTGTTGATGTTCATCTTATATGCTCCTTTCAAGACACTGTCCATTCCGTTCAGCTGCTCTTCCAGGTCCTTTTCTGTCTCTAACAGAATTACAATGCCATCGGCGAACCTCAAAGTTTTTATTTCTTCTCCATGGATTTTAATTCCTATTCAGAATTTTTCTTTTGTTTCCTTTACTGCTTGCTCAATATACATATTGAATAACGTCTGGGATAGGCTACAACCCTGACTCACTCAATTCCCAACAACTGCTCCCCTTTCATGTCCCTCGACTCTTGTAACTGCCGTCTGGTTTCTGTACAAATTGTAAATAGCCTTTCGCTCCCTATATTTTGCTCCTGCCACCTTCACAATTTGAAAGAGAGTATTCCACTCAACATTGTCAACAGCTTTCTCTAGGTCTACAAATGCTAGAAACGTAGGTTTACCTTTCCTTAATCTGTTTTCTAAGGTAAGTCGCAGGGTCAGTATCGCCTCACGTGTTATAACATTTCTACGGAATCCAAACTGATCTACCCCGAGGTCGGCTTCTACCAGTTTTTCCATTCGTCTCTAAAGAATTCGTGTCAGTGTTTTGCAGACGTGGCTTATTAAACTGATAGTTCAGTAATTTTCACATCTGTCAACACCTGCTTTCTTTGGGATTGGAATTATTATACTCTTCTTAAAGTCTGAGGTTATTTCGCCTGTCTCATACATCTTGCTCACCAGATGGTAAAGCTTTGTCAGGGCTGGCTCTCCCAAGGTTATCAGCAGTAGTTCTAATGGAATGTTGTCTACTCCGGGGGCCTTGTTTCGACTCGGGTCTTTCAGTGCTCTGTCAAACTCTTCACGCAGTATCATATCTCCCATTTCATCTTCATCTACATCCTCTTACATTTCCATAATATTGTCCTCAAGTACATCACCCTTGTACAGACCCTCTATACACTTCTTCCACGTTTCTGCTTTCTCTTCTTTGCTTAGAACTGGGTTTCCATCTGAGCTCTTGATATTCGTACAAGTGGTTCTCTTTTCTCCAAAAGTCCCTTTAATTTTCCTGTAGGCAGTATCTACCTTACCCCTAGTGAGATATGCCTCTACATTCTTACATTTGTCCTCTAGCCATCCCTGCTTAGCCATTTTGCACTTCCTGTCGATCTCATTTTTGATATGTTTGTATTCCTTTTTGCCTGCTTCATTTACTGCATTTTTATATTTTCTCATTTCATCAGTTAGATTCAATATATCTTCTGTTACCCAAGCGTATCTATTAGCTCTCGTCTTTTTACCTATTTGATCCTCTGCTGCCTTCACTATTTCATCCCTCAGAGCTACCATTCTTCTTCTACTGTATTTCTTTCCCCCATTCCTGTCAATCGTTCCCTAGTACTCTCCCTGAAACTCTCTACAACCTCTGATTCTGTCAGTTTATCCAGATCCCATCCCCTTAAATTCCCACCTTTTTGCAGTTTCTTCGTTTTAGTCTACAGTCCATAACCAATATATTGTGGATAGAGTCCACATCTGCCCCTGGAAATGTCTTACAATTTAAAACCTGGTTTCTAAGTCTCAGTCTTACCATTATATGATCTATTTGAAACCTTCGAGTATCTCCAGGCCTCTTCCATGTATACAACCTTCTTTTATGATTCTTGAACCAAGTGTCAGCAATGATTAAGTTATGCTCTGTGTAAAATTCTACCACGCGGCTTCCTTTTTCATTTCTTACCCTCATTCCATATTCACCTACTACGTTTCCATCTCTTCCTTTCCCTACTATCGAATTCCAGTCACCCAAGACTATTAACTTTTCGTCTCCCTTCACTATCTGAATAATTTCTTTTATCTCATACATTTCATCAGTCTCTTCATCATCTGCGGAGCTAGTTGGCATATAAACTTGTATTAGTGTGGTAGGCGTGGGCTTCGTGTCTATCTTGGCGACAATAATGCGTTGACTATGCTCTTTGTAGTAGCTTACCCGCACTCCTATTTTTATTCATTATTATACCTACTCCTGCATTACCCCTATTTGATTTTGTGTTTATAACAGTGTATTCACCTAACCAGAAGTCTTGTTCCTTCTGCCACCGAACTTCACTAATTCCCGCTATATCTAACTTTAACTTATCCATTTCCCTTTTTAAATTTTCTAACCTACCTGCTCGATTAAGGGATCTGACATTCCACGCTCCGATCCGTAGAACGTCAGTTTTCTTCCTCCTGATAACGATGTCCTCCTGAGTAGTCTCCGCACGGAGATCCGAATGGGGTACTATTTTACCTCCGGAATATTTTACCTAAGAGGACGCCGTCATCATTTAACCATACAGTACGGCTGCGTGCCCGCGGGAAAAATTACAGCTGTAGTTTCCCGTTGCTTTCAGCCGTTCGCAGTACCAGCACAGCAAGCCCGTTTTGGTTAGTGTTACAGGGCCACATCAGTCAATCATCCAGACTGTTGCCCCTGCAACAACCGAAAAGGCTGCTGCCCCTCTTCAGGAACCACACGTTTGTCTAGCCTCTCAACAGATACCCACCTGTTGTGGTTGCACCTACGGTACGGCTATCTGTATCGCTGAGGCACGTAAGCCTGCTCACCAACGGTAAGGTCCGTGGTTCATGGGGGGGGGGGGGATACACATCCATAGTGAAACCAATAACAAGTTATGGGAATGAGTACTGGGGTCTCTTAGAAAGAAGTAACAAGAGACTTAGAAATATAGAAACAGATCACTTGAAAAGAGCATACAGTGTTTCAAGACTTGACCATGAAAGAAATGAAGAAATAAGAGAATGGACGCTGACCCGGTATAGTATTACGGATAGAACAGGAGAAAGACAGCTAGAATGGCTAAGTCATGGCAAAAGAATGGAAGAAAACAGATGATCAAAGAGAGCACTTTTATGGCAACCTCCTGGGTGGAGGAGAAGACGATGATGAGGGAAACGGTGCCTAATGTGTACTAAAGAAGTGCTGGAGAGAAGAGGAATAAAAGAGGACGAGGAAGAATGGCGAGATCCAGGCGTTTGGCGACAGAGATGCGGTATGCGGTGACAGCTACAGGACCTCTCGCAGTCTTAAGAAGAAAAATTATCTAATTAAAGAAGTAAGAACATCCTCCAAAAGCTTTAACGCACTGTACAGCACTTAAACACGAAGAACTCGTTGTATTTACAAACACTGCAACCTCACGTCTCACGACAACAAAAGCATTGCCAACATGTCAGTGCTTGTGTACCCGCATCGCAGTCACGCTACGTTGCATATACGCAGCAGCAACGGTCTCTGACGGAAGCTTTTTGATGACGTCTTGTAAAGGAAGAGAATGACAAGGCTGCAACAGTGTATTCGAAATACTGGTCACAGTCAAAACGGCGATATTCGGTTATACTTCAACTTGATCCAGGAATATATTGCTGTGAGCGTCGCCGGGAAGACCAATGATGACACCTCTAAATTGTTGATAATGTACACTTCTCTCGCCCTGTTGCCCTGTACGGAACTTAAAGGTTAATTCTCAGCGTGAAGTTACTGCTTCCATGTCTTTGTAATGTATCTGAAACCCTCGATAGGAAAATTCACCAGTGCGCTCCCGAATCATGGCACATCAAACGGCTACTGCACACATAGAACTTCCCATTATGGAATGACGAGGGATGCTCCTCGACCAGTCATTACCGAGAACATTTTGTTTCACAGTGGTTGCTTAATAATTTTGTCAGTGCTCAAGTTCACTAATTTGTTTTCTTGGCTTTTCTTTAAGAAGGTCAGCTACAATTAAGTGCTTCATCGGCATAGAGACCACTAGGGAGAAAATTTCTGTATTATCTTTCTGTCGGCGACAAGTGAATAGAGCTTTTTCTAGGATATCGACTGCGGATGACGAACTACGACTGTGCTTCAAATGGGCTATTTATCTGGTAATAAATATGCCACCAGTCGCATATCAAGGAAATTAATTCCTTCAGTGGTCTGGCGTTCAGCTGTGAATTTGATATTTGTGTGTATTTTATTCATTTTATCTACCAGTGTATTTAGTTCTTCTTTTGGACCTTTGAAAAGTATTACTGTGCCATCCACATATATTTTGAAATACATATTTTTAGCAGTAAATTGTGGGTGTGTTAATAAGAATTCTTGTTCCAGGTGATATATACGAGGTGCGGCTAGAAAAAAACCGGACTGATGCTGGAAAAAACATTTATTTACAATTATTTACAATTTCATGTTATCTCCTTCAATGTACTCTCCTCCTCGGTCTCTACACCGCTCCATACGAATTTTCCACTGTTCATAGCAATGCTGCAGATCATTTTCAGTAAGTCCATACATTACTTCCGTCGCTTTTTCTTTTACTGCTTCAACAGTCTCAAATCTAGTTCCTTTCAAAGCTGACTTGACTTTAAGGAAAAGAAAAAAGTCACAGGGGGCCAAATCAGGTGAGTAGGGTGGATGATCAAAGATGGGAATGTTGTGTTTTGCCAAAACGTCTTCACTGACAACGCACTGTGAGCTGGGGCATTGTCTTGGTGAAGGATCCATGACTTTTTTCTCCACAAATCGTTCCGTTTTCTCCGTACTCGTTCACGTAGGGTAGCCAGGACGCTAATGTAGTAATTCTGATTCACTGTTTGTCCCTCTGGTACCCAATCAATGTGCACAATCCCTTTGATGGCAAACAAAAAAAAAAAAACAATCATCATTGCCTTGAATTTCGATTTTGACATTCGTGCTTTTTTTTGTCGTGGAGAACCAGGAGTTTTCCAATGCATCGACTGGCGTTTAGTTTCGGGATCGTAAGTAAAAAACCACGATTCATCGCAAGTAATAACATTTTGTAAGAAGGTGGGATCACTTTCAATGTTTTCCAGGATGTCAGAACAAATCATTCTTCGGCGTTCCTTCTGTTCAATTGTGAGACACTTTGGAACCATTTTTGAACACACTTTGTTCATGTTGAAACTTTCACGAAGAATCTGCCTAACACTTTCCTTGTCAACTCCTGTTAACTCAGACACTGCTCTGATTGTTAAACGGCGATCTTGTCGAACAAGTTTACCGATTTTTTCAATGTTTGCATCAGTTTTTGCTGACAATGGTCTGCCAGTGCCAGTGTCATCACTGGTGTCTTCGCGGCCATCTTTAAATCGTTTAAACCACTCAAACACTTGTGTTCGCGATAAACAATCATCGCCGTACTCTTGTTGTAACATTACAAACGTTTCACTTGCAGATCTTCCTAGTTTGAAACAAAATTTTATGTTAACACGCTGTTCTTTCTGTACACTCAACATTCTCCGACGCACAGACAAAACGTCAACTACTTAAAACAGACTCCACGGGCAGACTGAGTGCAGGAGGCAGATGAAACTCGAGCAGTAGGCGGAGCGAGAGTCACGTGACAGGCCACGCGACTTTCAGCCTTATTGCATTCGTTTTATTGTTTCACCAGTACTAGTCCGGTTTTTTTCTAGCCACACCTCGTAAATGCGACTCTGTCAATGGAGGCAAATGTTGCTTGTCTGATATTATCAGATTTTTAATGTCGTTGACTAACTCAGAGCTGTTAACTGAAAAGCTGTTTCCAAATGTGTAATTTTTCTTCAGTATATCATAAAGTTTTCTGGTAATTTTGTATCCTGGGTTGTTTATTGCATTTACAATCGGACAATGGGACTAGTTTTATGAATCTGAGGCTGGGTCCTTAACCTAGGGGTCTGTGGTTTCATTACAACATAGTACTGAGCTTCATTATTTGTCAGTAAAAACGGCAACTTTTGAGTAGTCTTTTCAGCTTCTCATGGTACTTTTGGGTGTGGTCTGTTATACTTCAACTTGATACTGTTAGATTAAAAAAAAATCCAGTGTTTTGTTATCTTAGTCTCTTTGATAGATGCTAACTGCTGTGTTGCTTTTATCTGCTTTTATTACTAGGATTTCATGACTAGTAGGGTTCTTGTTGATGTTTCTAAGTATTATTGGTTCACTGTGGGCTGATGTTGAAATTTTATTTTCATTAAGATTTTTCTTTATAAATTGATTTGCTTTATGTGCTATTGCATTCTGTGTGCTGTAGTCTAGTTTAGTTGTTGTATAGGCTATTTTGAGGCTAATGATTAAAATTTTGATATTTCTCTTATTTAGTCTGTGAGCAATGTTGTGTTTGAGACTTCATGTAGTAAGCTCAGCTCATTACCATTGAAGGATATATCAATCTTGTTAACAACTCTGTGATGAAATTTGTGTCATATACACGCAACGTCTACAGAATTGTCTTTTGTTTTGTTTGAAATTGTATCTGAAACATTTTTCTTTTGCTTAGATTCTATTTCTAGTTTTAATTTAACAACCTATGCATCAACATTATCAAGAAATTGTTTGAGGCCACTTGGATCAGTGACATTACATAGTTTAAAATGCAAATCAACAAGCAGTTTAGACAGCAGGTCTGACTGTTTCTAGTGCTTTTGAATTCCGATTTTAGCCAGAAAATTTCACCTATTTGTTTTGGCTTTCTGTGGTGACTTGCTGATGTAATTGATCTACACATTATGGACTTTGGAACGACATTTTCTGTGAGATGCTTCTTATTAAACTTGATGGCTCCGATGTATTTCATCAGTTTAAATTTTTTGTTGTAGTTGATCATTGTTCGTTTTACGTGGCGAGATAGTGGTAATTTCAGTGCATCCGTTATAGATGACGAAGTAATTTTGGGATTTAAATTGGCGACTTATCTGTTAATAAATACGTAACCTTTATTCAACCATAAATATGTTTTCGAGACACTACTGGGTCATTATCAGACGGAGGTGCTACACGACCTTTACTCCGTGGACAAAGTGTAGCTGGATCCAGTGCTGATGCTGCTGGTGGAAATGACGGAAATTTAGTAATCGGTGACTGAAAGTTTCTTATATTTTAGTTACATACAGTGCACTGCATTGTGGTATTCATATCAATGGTCCCCTATAATGTACATTATTAAGCTCTGTACATACACAGTATTTAGCTGCACTTGGTCTTACACTGATTTACAGAAAGTAAACATTGGATGCTTTTACAAAGAATATGGACATGATAGATATTACTATTTATTACATCATGGTCTTTGGCATGAGATACATTGTACTACAGTACAATATTACAGGTACGGATATTATATTTCAATAAATTTTGCTAGCTGCAGGAGCGTTTTTGTATTGGCATCGTAATGTTAATATGGGTTAACAGTTATACAAAAGGCAACCAAAGTGGAATATTTGTTACGTAATTAAATGCAGAATGCCATAGATGACAGCCAGCCGTTGTGGTCTGGAACCGCGCGACCGCTACGGTCGCAGGTTTTAATCCTGCCTCGGGCATGGATGTGTGTGATGTCCTTAGGTTAGTTAAGTTTAAGCAGTTCTAAGTTCTAGGGGACTGATGACCTCAGATGTTAAGTCCCATAGTGCTCAGAGCCATTTGAACCATTTTGTTAGATTTCAAGGAGAACAAAACTGATATGTATTATTATTGTCGTTTTTGTTGTTTTGGTGCCAGTGTGTCCTGGAAAATCTGGAAGGAAAAGTTTTGTGTTGAATCAGTTTGTTCATTTAGGATTTTATGAGGTGATTTTAGCTTATGTACGTAAATCTCTAATTGTTCAATGAGGTCCATCTGTACTCCTGTCTGAACATTGTGTAACACAGAAAGATTGTCATTGGTATGACCAACAGAGTGTTCATAATGAGCAATATGTTATGCAAAACTTGACGTATTTATGTTTTCTCATCTCCCTGTTTGAAATATGTGGAAGCAGGAAAAGGAACATGTGAGGTTTTATATGCCAGAATTTTTATGCCAATCCGTGAACTGTTTAATTTTGCAGTTCATTGTCAGTGTGGTAGGATATTTTTATGTTGTATGCTGCGAAAAGGATTGCCTCCTTTGACATAGTAAACCTCTACACCAATATTCTCTGGAACGTCACACTCGCTATCATACAAAATAATCTACTCAAATACAAAAAACTAAGGAATGCAGAAATTTGTGAACTCATGATGTTGCTTGATTTAGTCCTCTCCATCATTGTTTTTCGTTCAGTGGCACATTTTACATGCAAAACAGTGGTCTGGCAATGGGTAGGAGCCCTGAAGTTCCGAAGGAATTAGTTTACTTGACATGATTATCTCCACTCACAAGCCTACCCTCCAAATATACAGAAAACCCTCTACCTCTGATGTTGCCAGTAACCATACCTCATGGCATCCAAACCAATAGAAAACCGTTTTCTTCAGGTCATCTGTAAACTGTATGCTCCCCATACTTATCAGTCAAGCAAATGCATGTGCAGAAATGAAAATACTTAAATCTATAGCCCAATATAATAGTTATAACGTCTTTTTGATAAATACCCTAGTTGAAAAATCCAAAGTAAACTTAAACAACCACCATCGCCATTAGAAGCTAAGAAAGAAACACCAAAATTTGTCTTCCTTCTATTCCTTGGCAAAATGTCTTATAAATTTGCAAGTTTTTTCAGAATAAACACCATAAAAATATCCTTCTACACTGACAATAAACTACAAAATAACATTATTCACAATAATTGATAGAATGGAGATTAGCATAAAATTTCTGGCGTATTCACATTCACATGCTACTGTTCTTGCTTCTACATCGATCAAACAGAGAAATATTTTGCAATTCCCTACAAACAGCATACTGACGCCATTCGACTCAAAAACTTGAATAAATCCAGTTTTGCGTCACATATTGCTCATCATTAACTCACTATTGGAGATATAAACGACAATCCTTCTGTGCTACACATTGTCGGAAAAGGAATACAGATAGACCTCCTCGAACAATTAGAGATTTACATCCACAAACTAAAATCACCTCAGAAAATCCTATGTGAACAAACTGAATGAATACAAAACTTTTTCTTCCAGAATTTCCAGGACTCCTGGCACCAAAGCAACAAAAATGCTAGTAATAAAACATTTCAGTTTTGTTCTCCTTCTCATCTTAAAACCATGGCGTTCTGTAACTTATAAAAAATTTAAATTACGTAGTAAATATTTCACTCTGTTTGTTTATCTTTTGTATAACTGTAAGCCCATATTAAAATTATGTTGCGAATATAAAAACGCTCCTTCAGCTAGCAAATTTTATTGAAATATAGCATCTGTACTACAATACAATGTATCTCATGCCAAAGACCATGATATAATAAAGTGTAATATCTACCATATCCATATTCTTCGTAAAAACTTCCAGTTTTTACTTTCTGTGAATCATTGTACAAAGCCAAGCTCGGCTAAATACTACGTGTATTTGTGTGCATAGCTTATTAATGTACATTATAGGAAGAGATTTGGTATGTATACCACAAGGCAGTGCACTGTAAGTAGCCAAAACAACAGAAACTTTCAGTTTCTGTAAACGTTTCGTTACTGATTACTAAATTTCCGTCATTTCCACTAGCAGCATCAGCATTGCGTTCAGGTACACTTTGCCCACAGAATAAAGTTCTTGTAACACCTCCATCCGATGATGACCCTGCAATGGGCCGAAAACATTTTTATAGTTGAATAAATATTATCAAAACTAAAAAATGCGACTGGTCCCGTATTTATTAACAGATAAATCGCCAAGTCAATAGAGACAGAGTACTAAATTAGCTGGCCGTGAATTAACAGGTAAATGACCCGCACTCGTTATATGTACGTAATTTTTCCAAGGCAGTGTAGGATACCTTCGGAAAGAAGGCAAACTGGCAAGAGAGATGAATAAAATGTGAAAAATGTGTCACCTTAGTCAAAGATGAAATACGAATAGGCAGCGACACCAGTGCGGTACAGTACACCCACCAAACAACCAGTAGGACAAATAGGTGGCTGTACCGGCATCTAGCGGAGCCAGACGAAAAGGTGGTCGCGACTTGCTTGCGACTGATTCCTCCAATGGCTGCGCAGTATGCCTTCTTCCTGCTTCTTTATATCCTCTCTCCAGATCCCTCCTCTACCGTTATCTACCCCAACGCCACTCACTCGCTGACTCACATGCTGCGATAAATACACTGTAGCTGCTACTGGTACAGGTATAGTGTCTCCTCGTTCCAGAACTCATTGTACGAGTCGCAGTCGGGGAAATTCACCTGGTGTAGCAACATCGAGGTGTATTTATGGTGATTCGTACAGTTGAGTCAAACATCCAACTGCCATTTTCTCCTATTTTGACTGTGGACAGCTGAATTGTTCCCGAAAATAAGTGACTTATTGCGAAAGAAGTGCTTCAGGTTCCCTGGAAGTGAATTTTCACTGTAATGTAGTGTCTGACAGGGACACTTTTCCTGTCACCCATTATTGTATAACTGTAAATACATGTGTGTATGTGTGTGTGTGTGTGTGGCAGCGCCAGCTGTCTGATACAAATGTCTTAGTAAAAGGACTGTTAAAATGTTACAGATTTTTTATGTAAAGTGTATTTTACATGATTAATTCATATTCATTTTTTTCATGATAGCAGTATTGTAAAGATAATTTGCCTCAAACTATGAATGTTGGTAAAATTTCTAAGTCATCTTCATACTATAAAGGAAAGAAAATCCCAATTTCCTGATGGATCAATGTAAGTAATAAATAATCTATATTTCCCAGACTCGTATCAGTATCTTTTAGTTTAATGTTTTTGCTGAGTTTTCTGAAACTGTCTGAGATGAGTTTACTACAGATTATTTTCTTTTTTACTGGAGCATTAAACATTTATTATCATGGTTCTGTGTCCACCTCATTGTTGTAGATGGAATACTTTTTCGAGTGAAACTTTACTGTGGCAGTCTGGAAGTAAATTAGTAATTAAAAATGAATATTCACTTGTAGTATTCATATAAAGTTACAAACATCTAAGAACCATATGTGGTTGTAACATCGTTGCAAGATCCGTAACTTTTGGGATTATATTAATCGTTAACATTTCTACACAATTCTCTTAGTAAGATGTCTTCATCTGTAATGAAAAAATCTTCCAGTACTCGTTGTACCAAATATCCAAGCCCACATTTGGAATTTGGTCATATGTAAATACGAATAAAAGATAGTGGCATTAAAGGCCATCTTTTGTTCGAAAAAAACAAGAACAATTTAAAAATTAAAAAAAAAGTTGCTAGCATAGCTGGCTTTCACCCAGCAGGCCCGGGTTCGATTCCTGACATGGGATTAATTTATTACAGTGGAAGGCGACACACAATACAGAGAAAAAGTGTTACTTACAGTGCAGCCTCAGCACACCAGTTGAGTGTCAAAAAAATACACGAACAATAGTCATTATTTTCAACGTCGACCAAGTATGACTGCAGTACGACTGTGCTGTAGATGTTAACACAACACAAACTGTGATGACACTACCTTTATGTTTTGCTGTTGCCGTTAACATACATCTCATCTACATCTACATACATACTTCACAAGCCTCTGCACGGTCTATGGCGGAGGGTACCAAATACCTTTACACGTCATTTCCTTCCTGTTATACTCTCAAACAGAGCAAGGACTGCCAATGTGCCTCCACATGAGCCCTAATTTGTTTTACCTTGTCTTCGCGGTCTTTGTGCCTAATATAAGTTGGTAGCAGTATAATCGTTGTGCAGTCAGTCGTAAATGTCTATTTTCTAAATCTGTCAACAGTGGTTCGCGAAAACAACGTCGCCTTTCCTCTGGAAACGTCGCCTTTCCCATCTGTGTTCAGGAAGAGTCTTTGTAACACTCGCTTGTTGATAATCTACCGGTAACTAATCTAACAGCATGCTTTTGAATGGTTTCGATGTCTTCCTTTAATCCGAACTTGTACTAATCCAAAATACTCGTTCAGTAGTCAAGAATGGGTCACACAAGTGTACTATACACGGTTTCCTTTGTAAATGAGCTACGCGTTCCAAAGATCCTCCATCGACCATTTGCCATTCCCACTACCGTCCATGCATGCTCGTTCCATTCCATATCGCTTTGCAATGTAACGCCTAGATATAGAAACGACGCGACTTTGACAGGCAGAGCACCGCTAACACTGTATTCGAACATTACAGGGTTGCAACTTGCATCAGCGAAGCGAGAAACGGTTCTAGGCGCTACAGTCCGGAACCGCGCGCCCGCTACGGTCGCAGGTTCGAATCCTGCCTCGGGCATGGATGTGTAGGATGTCCTTAGGTTAGGTAGGTTTAAGTAGTTCTAAGCTCTAGGGGACTGATGACCTTAGAAGTTAAGTCCCATAGTGCTCAGAGCCATTTGAACCAGTTTGAAGCGAGAAAGTTGATCAAATAATGTACGTGACATGAGATATTTCTCCCGCTATTGAGAACAGAATAAAAAAGCAGAGGCTTTACATTTCAGGACACCATCGTAATTGTAATGAATATTTCACGTAAGTTGAATATAATAATATAAAATTTCAGAAAAGCTTTCTCTTTCTTGGATCATCCTGTTTATAATTCACATCTCATTCAAAACTAAAACTATCATTTACGTGGTAATGACAATTGCGATACTTAAACTACACTTTTTTTTAACACACAGGACGTGAGAATCATTTATTAATACGAGGGCTTTACGTACAATCTGTGATATCGAAAAAGTATTATTACACTTGCCTTTACGGGAGACCAATTTTCCCAATGGCTTAAATGTAATTCCTTGATTGTAATTATTTATTATCCTAAATATGAATGGTGAATCATGACGCTGATGTATTATATTTCCCCCCAGTGCTTAACTCACATTCGTATAAAATATTTCTATCTAGAAACGCCACCTGAAGAATTTACAGCTCCCTTTTATCTCCGTGATACTTTCTAGCGATGAAAGGTGTAAAAGATCTAAATGTAGTCCTCAGTGTACCAACACAACAGAAGATGTGTACGGTATACAGAAAATGGTTACACCTGCATGGAAATTTGTGTCAAAATCTTGCGGTTTAATTGGCAGAGGAGAATTAGCGTACTATTACAATCATGAAGTGATTCACATGTTGTGAATTCATACTGTGGTCAGTTACCGGTGAAAAACGAAAATCTGTGACAGGACTCACACCCGTAAAAATTTTTTTCTTTCTTATTCGAACCCCGATTTCTCACTTTACGTGAGTGATCGTTGGCTCGAGGAAGTAAAGCAATCAGCTTCAGGCTGGTGGAGACAGGATGGGCAGGGGTCGAAATCCGAGGCCTGATCACGATGCCTCCGCATTCCCGTCCCTGAACCGTTCCCTCCGGAAGACATTGATAACTTAGTTCGCATAACAGGAAGTGCCATTGTTCATCAAACCACTAAGAAAATATGTGTATTTAATCAAGAAGTTAAATAATCAAGTCACTGAGATGCTGTACCAAAATACTTTTTTTAGATGTGTACAGACAGAAACAACGGAAGAGCCTCCCAAGTAAAAGCAAACGTTTTCGGCAACCACAGAATAACGCAAAGAATAAACGAATAGTAGATCCCCGGTGCATGGCTGGCGATTGGACTTCTGTAGTTCCATGTTCCATGTCAGGACCCGTAACAAGAGCATCAACATGTCACCGTCTCCTGCCAGGTACGCCTGAACTGCGTGGGGGGTCGGTGAAAAGACTACCCAAATAATTGGCAATAAGCTGACAGTTTCGTCAAAGAGTCATGTCGTTGCTGTAAGAATGCCCAACAGCCGAGCACACTCTCTTTAGCTACCGTTTCGGAAAAAATTGTAAACTTACAGTCTTTGATCCACGTCAGTGTGTGGGCCTTCACAGATGGAAAATACGAGTCTTCCGGGCAGAGTAACGTCCGTGCCCATATCACGTGTGATGCAGTTCGACGATGAAAGGCGAGGATCCTCCGTACCAGCAGACACGCGTCTGCTGATGGCCCACAAACAAGGCGATGTTCGTCCGCATACATCAGGCGACTCGATACATGTATGTCTTCATCAAGATGCTTCAATAGCAGACTTGACAGCCACTGCTCGATTGTGGTAGTGCTGCGTCACATTTTCTTGTCAAGTGTTTACATTGAGCAGGTACGAACATTTCTGAAGGCGCACCGTTTTACTCACACTAAAAGGGCTATATCGGTCTAACAGTTAATCGACATTTTATTTTTAAACTTTAAAAAATAATTTCCTACTCAAAGGGTACTCAAACTAGCTTCAGAACGATAATAATTTCCGAAAGCAGCTGCTGCCTTCGTTAGCGACGTAATACTGTGTCGTCTGCTCCAGCCCCAATAGGGCGGCTCCATAAGGAACATTAGTGTCCAAACCTCTCCGTATAGACCTCTGTTATACATTGCCACAGCATCACTCCAAGCGGACAGAAACCTGCGTTCCTGAATGCGATATCGGATGAGTGAGAATAGTGTTGCTTATAGTAATCTGTAACGTAGTTACTATAGGGAGCGTATGTAGTGGCATAAAAATCTATATCAGCTAAAAAGTGAAACTATATTTGTCTTTCTTTACTTTCCTAAGGGCCTTGGGAGGTATGAAACAGAACAGCATATTTACGCACTCACTCCTCGGCGGAGGATGCGGATAGGAGGGGCGTGGGGCCAGCACACCGCTCTCCCTGTCGTAAGATGGTATTCTTGATCGAAGCCGCTACTATTCGGTCGAGTAGCTCATCAATTGCCATCATGAGGCTGAGCGCACCCCGAAAAATGGCAACAGCGCATGGCGGCCTGGATAGTCACCCATCCAAGTGCCGACCACGCCCGACAGCGCTTAACTTCGGTGATCTCACGGGAACCGGTGTATCCACTGCGGAAAGGCCGTTGCCGAACAGCATACTTACGCATTACCAAATCAGAGATATAAATGTATTTGATTATATATTCGCAACAGCTTCTGCATATAGTCCTGAAGAGTGTCTGCCGCTCTTACAGCAGTTTATAAATTGTTTCGTACGACCAGCCCAAATAACAGACTGCATGCAGACTCCACCCAACTTGCACCTCTGGAAAACGGTCACAATATCGCTGTCCAACAGTAGGATCGAACCAAAGGCGTTTGATTCAGAAAATTTGTGTTTCGATTAATGTGCGCAGTTACTCTTTCAGAAGCATCGTTGAGTAAAATTTATCTTGCGATCGTAATGTATTCGGTTATTTCATGTAGGCACAATGGCACAGGTTCTCGGAGTGCTCAATGAGCTACGGGAATTAATCTTAGGCGGAGACCTATGAGGGTGTACGGCCAGAACACTGTTGCGAGGAACATTATTCTCGCCAGTTGGGTTGCCAGTACGGTCGTTTTCCGAAATATTGTTATCCCCCGTCTAGAAATGTTAAGCTCTTGTGTGGCTTTCATTGCGCTATATTGTTTCTCTTGAGGCTTCGTGTTCCTCGGTTACCTCTCGCCTCCCTTCTGCAGTCTCCCCCTTCGAACTTGAAATGTAAGTCACTGCAAACAGCTGCGCTATCAACTGTCAACGGCGTTCAGAAAGCGGTGGACTAGCTATAACAATAGCGATAACATAAAGTTTATGCCAGTACGTGGTTAAAGGATTTAGCGACAAGTGTCTCCCCATGTCAGACTAAGTCTCCTGTAATCCACTGCGCGGAGTTGCCTTACCAAACTACTGATGCATGCATTATACAAATTGTTTCGCACTTAGTTGATAAGTGGGTGACCAATTTGTTGAAAAGATGCTGGTGAGATGCTTATGTCTTCAAAGGATATGTTTATGTTTCACGAACTGCAACAAGTCTGCATGACATACAGTAAGTCTGCTTGATGCTATAGATTTACAAACTTTAGGAACAGACTTTTCATGGTAAAAGATAATATACTATTGGCATGGTATGTTGGACGGAAAATCAGGTACAGGTGTTGAGACAACTTCTGGTGTGTTCCAGAGCAGTTCTTGGGACCTGTGCTGTTCATAGTGTATATCAATGATCTTTCAGACAATAATAATAATGACAAACTGCCTATTGGCTTCTGTCTCGGGTTCTTCGGCCGACGTTCATCTAATGATTTTTCTGACGTTTCGCCAGCACGTGTGGCTGGCATTGTCAGAGCTTCACCCTCCATTGCCAGTGGTGAACTGGAGCCGAGCTCGCGGGCGCAGACTATATGTACCTGGCGCGCCAACATCCGAGGGCTTCTCCGCGGTCATTTCCGGTGCGGTTCTCCTCTTGCTACCTGAGACGGTCGTTCGCTGCAGTACGGGAAGCCAGGATCCGTTTACCTTAAAGGTCGATTCACACTTAACGGAACGTCTCCGTCACGTCCGTCACGTCAAAACATTCTTCCCTGTGTTTCTAATGGCTGTGTTCACACGTCAGCGTCCCGGAACGTCTCCGTCACGTCAACGTCACGCATTCTTTCGGAGAATGTTTCGCGTCATGACGGTGAGTTGACGTGATGTAAATCTCTGGTTTTCGAACGACTGCCTCCATGTTTTTACGCGGCCCCTGTTTGTATATTTTGGAAAGAGTGAGGTTAGGTAGATGTGGTTCGAAAACTTTGCTTGTACCTAACATGTAAGAATCAATTTTTTATAGTTCCGAGTTTCTCTTTGTTATTTATTCTAATTACAAGTAAGTTCCGGTGTTTTCTATTGTATTTATTATTTTGTTTAGATAATGGAGTTAGACGAGTATTTGACTGAATTAGTTCGTTCTCATTCAGAGCTATATAATATGACTGATAGGAGATATAGTGATTCCGTTTGGAAAGAAACACTGTGGAAGGAAATTGGAGAAGAGGTGGGTCGTCCAGGTAAATGAAACGCAATTTAATTTTACTTTCTACTAAGGATTGTTAAGTGGTACGTAGTTAGTATGTGCGAAAGTTTTCGCTACAACGATGAATATTTGAGTGCAGTACCGTGTGCAGCGTTCCACGGTAAAAACATTATATACTGTACAAGGTGTATTTTAAAACTTACAAACTCCAGCAACGTAAATACACTGGTGTTGACCGAATTTATGTTGTATTGACGTGCACCTAGCATTTCAGGATCTTTAAATTATGTACTGCACGTGGATGCTGTATACACGTAACGGAGAATAGTTCCAGTCAGTTTTATTGGGCTGTATATTTCCAGTATTTATCTGAGGGAGTAGCACAAAGTAATTTAGCAGACACTTTTGAGCTGTGCAGTGTATAAAACCTCAAAGTAAAATATATCGTATCTAATGTAACACTGTTGCTATAATTTCGAAATATTGCACTAATTTAATATTTATGTAAATAACACATCATATAGAAAATCTGGCAATTCACTTGAGCCACTCGTATTCTTTAAATTACGAAAGTGTTATTGCTCTATACGTTTGATCAGAATGAAACAACACTTCTTTTATGTAAAACAGACACATTGTGACTGGGTAATTACCAAAAAACCTTTTAATGGGATGACAGAATATACAATCACTTACTACATTGATTCATGTGAAAAGGAAATAAATGGACAGTCATTCTTGTACCTAGTACGTAAAGAATCTCTTACCTTATTCTCCTATATATTTGGAGCTACAAAAAGATCACAGGATACAAATATGTTTGTTAGCAGTTTTGTAAATTACTAGATAAGGTTTACAAAGTTTCTTCACCTTTGTGTAGGCTGTAATTGCACATTTTGTAGAGAGTGTTTACTCATGAAAATTTTTGAACAAAAGTATGTTTTTATAGAAACCTGGATGATTTCCAAGAAATGGTGTCTATTGCCTATGTGCTGATTAACAGCATAGCAAATGAAAAGTACCTCATATTATTGGGAAGCTGTTGTAAAAATAAATGAAAGCAAACCATGTTTGTGGCCCCTATAAAAGTTTGGGAAGTCCCTAATTATTTTTTGAAAAAGCGTTAGACTACTCCATGCACTCTATTAACAGCTGTATATGTTGTCTTATTTCAGGCCCTGAATGCAAGCGACGATGGGTGTCTCTGAGAGACCAATTTAGAAAATGTGTTATTAAAAAAACAAGGAGTGGACAAGCTGCCATACCCAAGAAGCCATGGAAGTATGAGGAGATTATGGCTTTCCTGCGCCCATACATGCTGGAGCGGGAAACAGTTTCTAACATAACTGTTGATATTTGTTCAGAGGATGAATCAAACAGTGAGGTGTCATCACCTATTCCGGACATTGAATATAACAGTGATTTGAGGTCAGAGACAAGCAGGCCTGTCATGCAAAAGCGTAGTCAAAGTGGCAATAAGAGGAGAACTACAGACTCTGCATCTGCTTCTATGATGAATTATATTCTAGCGACACAGCCAAAGGAAGATCACATTGACAGTTTTCTTTCAGGGATATGTGCCAGTATAAAAAGATTGTCCCCATTGCGGCAAATACAAGCTAAAGACGAAATTTACAGAATAGTGTCTGATCTAGAAAGGGATCAAGAGTGTGAAAATAGTAATAGTGATACATCGTGAACAGTGCGGGAAGCACAGTTTGGAAGCACTTCTATGTATAAGTTGATTAAATAAAAAGTCTCTTCACAGTGTAGTTCTGTCTTAACAACCAAATAATGTAAACAATCACCTGTTACACCCAAAGTATTTTTTGTTGTGTTTGTGACTTATTTATGCTGATGACTAGAATTTTAGAAAACCAAGCAGCCAAGTCAGAGGTGACTTAAGTGTGGGGAGGGGGGGGGGGGGAGGAAGGAGGTGAGAGATGAATATATACTTATTAATCATGTTAAGCCCTTACAGTGACAACCAATATTTTACTATGATATGAATTACTGTTCTGAATGAGCGCTACTGTTACATATGAAAGAACAGAAGCTTATGTGGTTATACTATTTAGATTTAAAATTTTAATAGTGTTGTAGGCAGCCAAAATCTGGTGTATCCTATTAGACATGTTTCCTATGGAGAACAGCATAATAGTAAATGAATGAATAGCTCACTGACAATTTATATGAAACTTTTTCGGTAATACCTGTATCAGGAATAAGAACGTGATTTTTTTCTTCATCTAAGTGAAACAAGAATCCAGTTAAGCTCTTCAGTAACAACTTTTTTCCTAAAATCTCAAAAGTCTTCATTTATGAGTTATAAATCATAAGGTTATCTGCTTTTCATTTTGCCAACTAGGATGCATTTTGCAGACTCAGAGTATGTTACACCAACTCTTTCCCATCTTGGATTAGTTCAGCTATTATGAATTAGTGACAGAAGAAATTACAAATCATACCCAACTGTAGATTAGAGAGATTAGATTAGTACTTGATCCATAGATAATGAATATGACACTTCGTAATGATGTGGAACGTGTCAGGTTAATAAAAGTTGTCTATAAAAGATATTACATTACACAAAATATTACATGACACTTAAATTATTTTTTTTTGTGGGGGTGGGGAAATTACTCACTTACTATATCCAAAGATTCATCTAATGAGTAGGAGTTGCATTCAGAAATTCTTTTAATTTCCTTTTAAATGCTATATGGTTATCTGTCAAACTTTTTATGCTATTAGGTAAGTGACCAAAGACTTTTGTGGCAGCATAATTTACCCCTTTCTGAGCCAAAGTTAGATTTAACCTTGAGTAGTGAAGATCATCCTTTCTCCTAGTGTTGTAGCCTTGCACACTGCAATTGCTTTTGATTTCGTTCGGATTGTTAATAACAAATTTCATAAGTGAATATATATATATTGTGAGGCTACAGTGAAGATCCCTAGCTCTTTAAATAAGTGTCTGCAGGATGATCTTGGATGAGCTCCAGCAATTATTCTGATTACATGCTTTTGTGCAATGAACACTCTTTTACTCAATGATGAGTTACCCCAGAATATGATGCCATACGAAAGCAGAGAATGAAAATAAGCACGGTAAGCTAATTTACTGAGATGTATATCGCCAAAATTTGCAATGACCCTAATAGCATAAGTAGCTGAACTCAAACTTTTCAGCAGGTCTTCAGTGTGTTTTTTCCAGCTTGCTGTAAGTAATCAGAAACGAAAAACTGTACATTTCAGAAAACGAAGAAATAAACTATAGTATTAGCGAGTCGCAGTTGGAATCGGTCAACCCATACGAATATGTGGGTGTAACAATTTGTAGGTTTGTAAAATGGAACGATCATATACAATCCGTCACAGATACAGTAGGTAGGTTTGTAGGATGAGTACTCAGGAAATGCAATCAGTCTATAAGGGTGATTCATTACAGATGACTCTTGCGACTTATCCTAGACTACTGCTCAAGTGTATGGGACCCTCGCCAAACAGGTCTAACTGGGGATATTGAACGTATACGGAGACGGGTAGCAGGAATAGTCACAGGTTTATTTGGTCCGTGGAAGAGAGACATAGAAATAACGGAGAAAGCGAACTAGTGGACAGCTAAAGATAAACGCAATCTGTCTTGAGAAAACCTACTAGCAAAGCCTCAAGAAACAGCTTGAAATGTTGTATCTAGGAACTCGGAACTACCACAACTGTGTATCGCTTTCGTTGGGATCACGAAGGCAAGATAAGATTGATTACAGCTCGCACAACGGAATTTAGACGGTCTGTCTTCCAGCGATTCATACGTGAATGGAATGGGCGGAAACGCTAATAACTGGTAAGTAACCTCTATATGCACTTCACAGTTGTTTGCAGTGTCTGGATGTATGTGTACATTTGTCTGCACAATAATTACTGAAAATCTAAAAAAATGGTTCAAATGGCTCTCAGCGCTATGGGACGTAACATCTGAGGTCATCAGTCCCCTAGGACTTAGAACTACTTAAACCTAACTAACCTAAAGACATCACGCACATCCATGCCCGAGGCAGGATTCGAACCTGCGACTGTAGCGGTCGCGCGGTTCCAGACTGTAGCGCCTAGAACCGCTCGGCCACTGAAAATCTGATATGTGGTTAGCGCACTACTTGCTTTCATCTATTTCGTATGGATCGTTTGCAACTCTGTAATTCTATCGACCAGCTGTGTGCGACATTATGTGTAAGAAGTCGGAATTTAACAGTTTTTGCTACGAAACTAGAGTACAATCTGAAGATAAGATTTTTTCCAAACTTTCGATTAGTTGCAATGTTACGGCTAATGAAGGCCTTCAAATTACGGACATGGACGACTGCTATCTGCACTTGTAGGAGTGCGGTTAATAAAAAAGGACAATTAGGAAAAACAAGATCGCGGTAAAAAGCTCTATGGCATTAATAAATGCCGAGACTAATTAAAAGACTTCTCAGTGTTTGTAACAACCCCTCTGCTTTTCCAATTTACAGAATACAGCCTGAGACGGCGCATCATCTGATTTATTTGACCGGTCGCACTCATCACAGCCGATTATCGTCAGATATTCATTGCCCTGGTGGCATCAAGTTACGAGTGACGAGCACAGTATGGCATCACCTTCCACAAAGACTTCAATTGTCGTTTATCAAATATTATCTTCCTGTGTTGTTCCCAATGTCCACTAATGTAGCTGCGACTTACTATTTCCACTTCCAACCACCCCGTGTTCTTATAATGATGAAGTATATCCTATGAAGCTGAAGGCCTGTGTTTTTGCAGAAACTTGTTAACTAAAATAAAAAGAGAGACTACAGTAAAATTTTAAAATATCATTGTTTTTGGTACTCTACAATACGGAAACGTACTTCCGATGAAGGAAAATGCATATGATATCACAAATGATAATTTTGAGAAAACTAGGTGAGGGAGGGGTAAAAGTGTGGCTAAACACGAAGATGCAGGGAAGAAAATAAACGCTAAAATGATGACAGAATTCGAAATATGCGGTATAAAAGAGAGCATGTCAGACTACATAACAAATCTTGTAAATCCGATAATAATTTACTGTAGGGGCACTTTAAAAAAAATAGAACACTGGGGCGGTGCGGGAGAAATGGAAGGACTAACACGGTCAATAAGAAGTAGAAATCCTAATCAGCTACACGCCTAATGTATGGGAGAAGAAGAAAAAGCAGACGAAAGGAAAAATACGAAGAACAAGAACAAGAAAAAAATGAAGCTATAGTCTTGTTACTTCATGTGTTACTGTGGTAGCGCAGACTAACATAAGTATTTTAATGATTCGTAAGTGACTAAGATAGTAAAGTGTGCGAGGTGCCAGGGCTAGCAGCGTGTTTAGCACTAAATTCAGCCATAACTTGCACATGGAAATGATGCTCGAAGCCCCCCCGTTTCCTAACTCCGAGTTTTGCTGTTGTACATGGATTAAAAAAGAAACACGAACTCATTGTAATCGACACTGCAAGTGGAGTAGAAAAAAGTTTGGCACCTGCAATAATTTAATTTGATAAAAATTAATTTGGCAGTGGAAAGTTTAATTAATGTCGTGACAGATGAAAGAGCTGCTCTGCCTAACCACAGAATGAAAGTTCTGATCAAGACAACAATTAAATTTATTCTGACTGATTCAAAATGAAAAACACATGAAACATTTGCAATACGTCAATTTCATCCACAGATAATTGTTCTGAAGTTGTCCATAAACTAGCTTGTGACGTTTATGACCAAGTGGTATGTGGAGCCAATTACTTGCAATTCATATCTTAAGAAGAACACAAAGTAAACCAGACATTTATTGCGCTGAAACAGTAGTGAGAACTCAGACAGTTAAAATCCAAGACACAACCAAGATTGAAAGAATGGAAACAGGCTCGCTCTGCTGAGCTCTGATTATCACGTACCAAAATTCCCTAATCTGCCAGTGCTGCGGACGTATATAACCAGGCTGTGCTCTCTACTGCAAGAACACGATCTGGCGTACCAGAGGCGATGGCTGGTTGCTTCGACGTCCCGAAGTGGTGATGATAATGTCCCGAGTATAACCCAACGCTAATTATCCTGGCCTGGTTGTTCTAGACTAGCAGTTCAAGTGCGCCTCTGAGGGAGACGAAGAAAGCTCGCCACACAATCATTGACGGTACAGAGATTGATTTTAACAAGCGCAGTCACACAGTAACTCCGATATAGTCAACTTTAGTGAAAACTGCTCAAGACGGACAACATAGGCCATTTGTTCGCAGAGCGCTCAATTGCCAACTGCCTCAGTCGCCTAGAACTTAGAACTAATTAAACCTAACTAACCTAAGGACATCACACACATCCATGGCCGAGGCAGGATTCGAGCCTGCGACCGTAGCGGTCGCTCGGCTCCAGACTGTAGCGCCTAGAACCGCACGGCCACTCCAGCCGGCGGGCTTTCTAAATTCCACATACAATTCAGTTTGTTTTTTATTTTCCAAAAACCGCATCACTTCGTCTGGAAGTTCAAATAATCTTCCTAGCATATTTCCTTTTGAGAGCCAGCGTACTTCTGTATGAAATAAGTGTTTTATACTCTGCTCTCAAGTCTTCGCAAAGAGCCGTAAATAACCCGGAATTTAAAGCACTCTTTTTAATATGATTCACGATTTTGATGCACAATTTCAAGACATCACTGAGTTCCTTTGGAAGTGTCTTAGCTGCCAATGCTTGACGGTGTATTACACAGCGGATAGCAGTAACACTAGGGTTTTTTTCTCTGACCATCTGCACGAATCCTGAGCGACATCCAAGCATTGATGCGGCGCCGTCTGTGCATACGCCTATCACGTTCTGCCACGATAACTCATTTTTACAAAAGAATTCAGAGACGGCTGCCATTATATGAATTGCTTTTAAAGTTGACTTCAACGCTGTAGAAAACAGGAACTCTTCTTTAATTGCTTCATTTTCTATATAGCGAACGAAAGCTAGTAGTTCGCAACAATTAGCAACAATTAGCAACATCGGTACTCTCGTCTAATTGTATTGCGAAAAACTGCGATTGTTTGACGGCCATAACTAATTGTTTTTGTATGTCTTCGCCCATATCATCAATCCGACGTTTCACAGTATTGACAGAAAGCGGTATTCGTGAAATTTTTTGTTTACTTTCTGGCCCCAACGTAGGCCATTTGTACGCAGAGCGCTCAATTGCCAACTGTACTCGGAAAGTTAAGTTGAAGCCGAAATTTCAGTAGCTTCGTCAAACAGGTACTATTAAACGAAAGTACATTAGGCAGCCAAGGGAAGGCAGACTGTCAAGAGCAGCAAGTGCTCAGTCTTGTAACCTACTCAGACCGAAAGGCGAGACGAGACTGCCCCACAGAGCACCCGTACAATCTGATCCCAGCACATTACCACCCCCACACAGTGTCCGCGGTTAAATGTGCCAATTAACAACTTGATAAGCGTTGGAAAATTCCACTCCATTGCCGAAGCACTTCTACTACACCAGTGGAGATACTTGGCGCCAATTTCTGCATCGATTTTGCTACGTCATGGAGCTTTTCCCTGAGCAAACCAATCATAGGTAATCTTTTACAGAAAACGCGGGAATTTTCCTGTGAAAATTGCCTGGGAACTCATGTCGTTCCCACGCTTCGCTCGTAGCCGGAAGGTGTGTTTACCGAATTTCCGCGAAGAAACGGAATATCTCACCCCAGGCGCTACCTCAGAACCCACTGTGGGCGTGTCGTCCCGCTCTTTTGACAATGTCGGCGTCAGGGCAGCATCCACCCCATTCAGCTAGTCCCTCACACTAACCAGTATAACCCTTTCTTGACCAGCAGAACCCTCCAGCCTTTCTGGACCACCCAGGTAACGACAGTCGGAAGGAATAGCAACTCTTCACCGCATACAATTAGAGAGGAAAACATTCATATCTTCCGAGTTCTCATTGTAATGACCATTCTCGGCTATACCTATCCAAATCGAATTCCTAAGAGTAACATGATTGCTGTAAACATGAGAGGGGGCAGGCCACTGCGTGCATCGGAAAGGCATGCATCCCTCATAGCCCCTATGCTATTTCAGATTGTAATTGGTAAGGGTTGGCTCACTTAGGAACATGGTAGTGAGTCAATCGCCCAAGAGCAATCTTGAAAACTGATGCCACCTGCTGCACACTATAAAAATTATTGCAACAGATGATGCAGCTCATAGAGAGAGGACTGATTATGATGTAGCAACTTCATCTTCTTATTTTGGAAATCAAACACTCACATCACATATCTATACCCAGAGGGAGCCCCTTCCAAACAGCGATTCTCACAGACATTCACACTCTAAATATGACCTGGGCATGTGAGCCAAATATGGAGTAGTTATTTTTTTATTTTTTTCCTTTTACAATCAGTGTTGGAATTCGCCACAATTAAATGCCCTAGATGTTACAACAATTTCAATGATCAAACTAACCTGAACTCAATCACACATCATAGTATTCTAGTTAACAATCTCTTTGCTGTGTTGGCAGAAGCGCCAACACCGTGTTGCTAGAGGAGACCGAAATGCACGCGTTTAATTACACGCAGACTGGCGTGAGGTCTGGAACATTACAAGGAAATGAGAACTTAGAAAAACGGACGCAGTTGCTGTAATACTTAACTTTAATCCATAATTGGTGTACATCGCTCTTGACGGTACATTAATATGCTCAATATAAACTGGTAATGGCGCCTTGCTAGGTCGTAGCAAATGACGTAGCTGAAGGCTATGCTAACTATCGTCTCGGCAAATGAGAGCGTATTTGTCAGTGTAGCATCGCTAGCAAAGTCGGCTGTACAACTGGGGCGAGTGCCAGGACGTCTCTCTAGACCTGCCGTGTGGTGGCGCTCGGTCTGCAATCACTGACAGTGGCGACACGCGGGTCCGACGTATACTAGCGGACCGCGGCCGATTTAAAGGCTACCACCTAGCAAGTGTGGTGTCTGGGGGTGACGCCACACTCTTTGTGAGCTTTGAGAATTTAATTACGACCCCCGATCCATTCTGTTTCCCTGCAGCAAGAATAAACCTTTTCAAAATGTTCCCTAAACTGATAGTCCATTCACAATGAAAGTGGTGATATCTGCTTCAGTTGATGGGGACTTCAGGCACACTGTTTGCATACACACAGAGAATGGTAGTGTCGCTGTACATCGATATTAGTGTCATACATGTGTAAACAATAAATACAGAATACAAAAACAAGTTGTAGAGAACAGTGTCATAGAAGAGTCATATTTAACAAAGTGATCCCAAGTACACTGTTTATGTTCATGTGTAACATGCTGTCGTGTATCATAAATGTACATAGATGCAAGAAATATTTATTTATAGCACAGATAAGTACACATCTGATGTCGACACGTAGTTGACCTCAGTGCAACACAATTGTACGTTAATATTCCATGGGTGATCTTAGTATTTTGTGTGCCCTACTCTAACAGTTATGTAAGAATTACAATGAAAAACGCAAACACATACAAGACATAACATACATTACAAAAGCAACACTAGAGAAAGAAATTTGAGAAAAAGGTTCATGGGGTGTGCTTGCCCATTGCACATTGTTCACGACTGTGGTGAGAATGAGACACTTAATCACATTGTTAGAAATAGACGAAGTACGTTTCACTTCACAATTTCATTGGTTTCTCTGAGGGGGTTGGTCTATTGAGTCATATGAATTGCACCTGGTTCCATGTCTTAAGCATCGGAGGGAGGCTTTTGGGATGGGGTCACTGTACTGACGTCACACAGTGTTAAACGCCTTGTGTTGTTGCTATGTTGTTGCCACAGCTGGAGCATCTGCAGTATACTGTTGAGATTGCAGCGAGACCTACACATATGATCATGGCACTGCGGTAGGAAGGCATAGTGACAGTCTCTCCCCACGCCGATTAATTGTCTCTGAAGTTTATCAGTTGGGATGCATCACTAGACAGGATCTCAGCTGTCCATGGGCAGTACTTTACGTTTCCCAATATTGAAGTTCGACAAAGGACGATGGCACGTGGAGTGACTCCACAAGTGTGAGACGTCATCCATACAGGACAAAACTAGGAACAATAGATCGGTCCATTTGTGGACGACTGCTACAACTGCTCTCTTAGTGAGAGGAGAAGTTAGAAACGTGACAAATCATTTATTAGAGTTTGTGGCACAATACTGCTCTGTGTATGTAGATCAGCCAAAGCTAGTGAGTTGTAAAAACTCAAACAGGTAAGGATACTGCGTCCCTTCCTGTCCTGAGACACATGTGGAGCAGGTTCTGTCACCGTACGTGACCTCCTCGTGTCTTCACGACAACGTGGTCTGCTGCAGGGATTCCCTTCAGACGGCTGCCGCGTTCAGAGAGCTCACTGGATGTCGCGCGCTGGTCGCGTGTCAGTGCCAACGGCCAGCCTCACCTTCGCTTGTGGCCCGGCGAGTGTTGACCACCGCCTAATCCAGAGGTTCCCAAACTTTTGTTTGTCGCGCACCCCTTCTGCCGAAAAGAAAACTTCCGTGCCCCCCCCCCCCAAAAAAAAATGTAGAGATTTTTATTAATTATCAAGAAACTATTGAAAAATTTGTGATGGTGACGTCATGTAACATGGTGGGCTATTAATGTATCGAGTCGCAGTTATTACGTCATCAGTCTAGTCTAGTGATTATAAGCCACTCCTAAAGTAAAGAAAGTCCTTGGTAAACAAGGAAAAACAGTTGCGACCTTTGCACATTAGTGGATGCGGGCCATTATTTTAAGTTGGGTGTAGCTTATTACTTTCACTCATTATCAAAAAAAGTCACTCAGTCACGGTGCTAACGAACATCACTGATTTGTACGCCTATAGCGCTCCCCATTGTCATTGCACATAGGTTGGCATTTATGTCAACGATGACAGTTACCGAACGGCGACCAAGGCCCAGTTCGCAGCACCAGACAAAAAATAAAAAATAAGTTTTACGAAATCATTTTGCAGACTACACAGAACATTAAAAAATATGACTAAAACAACTTAGTTACCTTTATTACATTCCCTTGCTGCACACCATTTCTTCACCAGTATACGATTTTAGGACTACTCTTCGCTTGTCATATCTACGATAAACTTTCGTTGTGTCTTCATCCGGAAGAAATACTATTATTAGTTGAAATAACATACCACACGTAACATCAGAATCCATAAGGATCACACGCAGTATTTATATTTAAATCAGATTCACTATGTTTATTTTATATTGTTTCTTCGAAATAGTTTTTTGTAATTTTACAGTATTACCTACATGTAAGGATAGTTAGGACGAAAATAACAAGTTCTCTTATAATGTGACTTATTTATTACAAAAATATTATTTCCACACACATATGGCAAGAAACAAACAAATAAATCAATGTGAAGGATGAGCTTGCATATTTTTTACAAGATTTTGAATTCTTGGCTGAATAGTAGAAACCGCGCAACGTAAATCATTGGCAATACTGAGTTTGCTTCTAAGCTTATTTTTTTTCGCCACTACCGCTGAAAATGCTCTTTCGCACAAATAAGTGCTTGAAAATGGTAAATACAGTTTCAGTGCTTGTTCTGCTGTACTGGGATACACCCAAAATAAAGGCTTATCCATCTTCTCAAAGTCATACTTGCCTGCAGAATCATTTTTAATTTCTAAGACTTCCTCTTGCAGTCTGTCTGGCAACACATCCACGTCAACGTGAAATGGATCCGTCGCTAACCTATAATAAATTTTATCATCACAACTGTTAGGGAAGTATCATTCGAATTCATCAATGATGCGCTGCAAATGGTTCGATATTTTACTCTTAGGATCAGTATCCTTAAAATCGTTTTGAACTCGGGCTTCTTCCAGGATTCCAAACAATCTGGGAAAGCAGGAATAATTGATGGCTAAAATTTTACGTTTCCATAGTTGCAACTTATCTGTAAACGCTTTGATGGCATCCCGATGAAAAGTTATGTTTGACTCTCCACCTTGTAATTTCAAATTCAATGTGTTTAAAGATTCGCAAATATCTGACAGATAAGCCAATGCAACATGAACACCGGGCTTTCTAAAAATGGCTCTGAGCACTATGCGACTTAACGTCTGAGGTCATCAGTCGCCTAGAACTTAGAACTAATTAAACCTAACTAACCTAAGGACATCACACACATCCATGCCCGAGGCAGGATTCGAACCTGCGACCGTAGCGGTCGCTCGGCTCCAGACTGTAGCGCCTAGAACCGCACGGCCACTCCTGTTATTTGTGTAGAGATCGAGCTCACTACTGTACATGGTGACAACTGATATTATGTATTGGATAAGCAACTAAATATGCGGGCCCGCATTAACATTAATATTACTTATATAGATCGACAGTAGACATGCTCAAGTATTAACTACCCTTTGCTGACGATTTACAACCTACGTCTTTTAATACATTACGTAATTATGCAGGTTGAAGTTTACTGAGCTATACAGAACATGCAACTATTCTACCTATGCTCGCCCGTCGTCCCTCCATCTCGGGTCTGTGGTTTGGTGGCCTGAAAAATACAATTCCAACTGGCTTGCGCCAAACATTCCTACTTGTGGTAGTAAACCGACACATTGTTAAGTGTCTGGTTATTGTTTAATCCTAAAGTTTAACTTAGCATATGGTACATTTATTACCTAATACAGTACCCTTTACCTAATTCCAATCACACTGAGATGTCTCGCTGCTCGCCGCTATTGACGACGACAGTGATGTGCGCGTCGTACGACAGGGCCTCTGAGTTCTCACTACGACTCATTGAAACTCGAGAGACTGGGTTAGCCGTAGCTACACAACACAATAAATTTATGGTTGCAGCTTCCTTCTCTCTTTTTGTTATGTGATGCGGTTTTAGCGATCGAAGGCACATTTCCAGGGGCAATGTAATATGACCAAGCCAGGGCTGGTGCCTGTTGAGGATACAGTCGCCCACCACACGCCTGGTACACAGTTTGTCACGAATCTCCAAGTATAATTCCTTGTTTATTCATCTGTGACAGTCACGAGCAACACGCTAAATCTCCTACCAGCACATTTGCATGGTAGGCTTCTTGCCCGCATTTCTACCATCTAGGGCACATTTGGAGTCAAACGCTCACAGGTTCAACCCTAATAACAAGACAACGATGATGGCGCACCACTGTGAAAAATACTGCCCACATCCATCCTCGAAATCACGCAATATACAACAATCTTGCAGTGCACTGGCGCATACCTGCAAGCATTGATATGAACGTCTCGCGAAGTGGTTGTTGCCGCTACGAAGCGTATCACGACATCCAAGAACGCTTCTATGAGCACGTTCATGTTTGCGCCCGTTTGTGCGACATCTGCTCACTCATCATTATCCCTCAACATGGACACCAGACAGGAAAGGACAAAAACATTGCTCATGGAATGGTAGTGCATCCTACTCTATCGACACTGGAAGTCGCGAACATAAATCAAAAGGATAGCAGCAGTAAATTATGTTGCAAGACAACGCAGCTTGTTGATACTTTAACAGTCTTAATCTCTTAATGCAATAATCATTGTTACCCGAGGAAAGGTTCATATATTTGCCTATTCTACTATGTACACCACTTGAACTACTATTACTGCACGAACTCCTTTTTGTGAGAGATGTGGTGGAGTCCTATTGGACTTCTTTCCTTTCAGCGTCTCCAATTCATAAGAGTTGTGGTGAGCTGCTCTCCTTATACGGTATGGGCCGTTGTAAACAGAATAGAATTTTTGGCATTTCATTTTTTTGTTTGTTCGAAGATCGGAAGGATTTCACGAGCACCCTTGGTCCAATTTGGAAATATCGTACACGAGCTCCCCTGTCAGCACGTCTCTTCCTGACCTCTGCTGCAGTCTGTATCTGCTTGAGAGCCAAATCCACTACGGCTCGGTGCTGCGTCCGCGCCCTTGGTGGGAACTTTCAAAATGGTTCAAATGGCTCTGAGCACTATGGGACTCAACTGCTGTTGTCATCAGTCCCCTAGAACTTAGAACTACTTAAAGCTAACTAAGCTAAGGACATCACACACATCCATGCCCGAGGCAGGATTCGAACCTGCGACCGTAGCAGTCGCACGGTTCCGGACTGCGCGCCTAGAACCGCGAGACCACCGCGGCCGGCGGTGGGAAGTTTACGACGTCGGTTATCAAGTCCTTAGGAATTCGGTTTTTCAGTACTGTAATGGGTACAAATTTTGTTACCTCATGGGATGCCTCATTGATCACTTGCTGTAAGTCTTTAAGGAAAACTTCCCATGTCGTGTGCTGTTTGTTACAGTACAACCGACACAAGTTTCCGAGTTCCTTAATGACCCGTTCTGCAGCATTCGAACTCGGATCGTGTGATGATATAAAAATGGGATCAATTTTACGTTGTCGAAACGTCTCCTTGTATGTTCTTGACTTAAACTGTGGCCCGTTATGACCAACCTGTGGGGCTTGTGATACAGTTCGTCCCGTCGCCCTCTTCACTGCCGTAAAGGGATCCGTTGCCGCTAATTGTCTTAATTTGGTCGGTACGATTCAGTATAATGGTGCCTACATGCTCACAGTGATGTGCTTAGCCCTTTGGTAATCTTTATACACCGATAGTACCCTCCGAAGTCGACGTTCCATGTTTCGAAAGTAACACGTGGCCCTTAGCTTGAGATAGCACTTGCGTAGTCCGAAGTGTCCGTAGCTGAGGTGAGTATGCCATATAACCTTGTTTATTAGGTGTTCAGGGATGCATACCCCCCATTCAGTGTCATTAACATTATTTCTGTGGCAGATTACGCCTTTCCGCAAGAGGTCTGACGATGGCGTGTCCTCTGTCTTTCCATTTCTGTTTCAAGAATTCCAGGGTAGGGCTCTTGTCTTGCTCCTTCTTGATGTCCTGCATACTACAGGCAATAAAATTCTCAAGGCTGTTTTTTGCATATCGAAAAGGCAGTAGTGATTTACCTCCAGATCTTTTTTCATGTTGTTGTCAAATCCGACCAGTGACCGTGATAAGGCGTCTGCAATAATGTTCTGACTGCCGGGGATATGTTCTACCGAAAAGTTGAACTGCTGCAATTATGATGCCAACCTAATGAGCCTCCTGTGATTAAGCTTTGAAGTCATCAGGAACTGGAGTGCCTTGTGGTCTGTGTAGACCCTCGTCTTGCGACCATACAAATGGTACCATACAATAGCAAGCGCCTCTAACTCTGTTACCGAGTAATTCCCTTCACTCTTGGCTAGTACTCTGCTACCAAACGCAGTCGTCTTCCACACCCTGTTCCCTTCATTTATGTACTCTTGAAACAAAGTATCACCCAAGCCTGAGTATGAACTGTTCGTTACTATGCAAAGCTCATCTGTTAAATTAGGGTGTGAGAGGATCGCTGCTTGTAGTAATGCAAATTTCAATGCTTTCCATTCAGATTCAGCCGCCTCATCCCATTCCCAAGCAATCTTTTTTCCTGTAAGTTGGTGCAACCTAGGATTGTTCTGAGTTTTGACATGTATGAAGCGGTTGTAAAAATTTATGATCCCTAAGAACCCCCTTAACTGCTTCTTTGTCGTAGGAATGGGAAACTTTTCAATCGCTTCGATCTTTTCGGGATTTGGCGCAATGCCTTCACTGGTGATGATATGGCCTAGGAATTTGAAAAAGGACGTCCCAAAATTCCATTTTTTATATTGATAGTCACTCCGTATTCCTTGAATGTCGCTAGGAGTTCACTGAGGACCGCATTGTGATCCCCCAAAGATTTCTCTGCCATCAGCAAATCGTCCACGTAGCTGGTGACATGACGTTTCAAATTATCGCCGTCCAGCACCCGAACGAATACGGCAGACGAAATGTTCAAACCAAATGGTACACGACGAATCCGGTGACATCTTCCAAGTGCTAAAAAGGCTGTGTACTGTCTGCAATTTGGGTGGAGCTCAATTTGCCAAAAACTCGATTTTAGATCCACCGATGAGAAGATTGATATTCCATGGAAGTTTTGTAAGAGTTCCTCTAATCTTACTGGTCTGTCTGTTTCGGGTTCTATTGTGGTATTAATTTGTCGCGAGTCCAAGACTAAACGAATACTACCATCTGCCTTATCGACGACTCTTAACGGGTTATTATAGACTGAGGCCATAGGTTATATTACTCCTTCACTCAGCATTCGCGTAATTTTAGCTCCTACTTTCTGTCGATATGCCATGGGGATTGTATTGGGTGGTACACGAAACTGGTTGTGTGGACGCACACGGAATTCATACTGGAAGTTCTTTATTGATCCTGTCTTGGGAATGACGACCTCCGCATGTTCTGCTAGTAATTCATGAAGTTCTTTGCGCTGGTCGGACCTTATATTCTTAATTGCTTCAACTTTTTCTCCTATTTTCTCCTTTATTTCTGCCATTAAGACTTCATTCTCATTTGCGTGCTCTCCCCTACCCGCAACGTCGACCTGTTCTTCCTTTCTGTCGTTCTGACATGCATAGTTTATCCGTACACAGTTAGACGGTAGTTGAGCTGGGATCAGCGGGTCGCCGAACTTAATGTGGACGGGATTCCCTTTCCTCGGAACCACTTCACCTCGTCCTAGATCAACTACCATTTCATGCTCATTTAGGAAGTCCGTTCCTATTATCATGTAAATCGCCAGATTTGGCACGATCCAGAAGTTAGTCTCTATTTTGTGTCCTCAGCAAGAGAGTTACAGTCTTGTTTACTAGGTAACCTCCGTACACTTATCCGCTAATGTGCCTTTTATTTTGGTTTTCTTAACCGATAGAACAGGCCAACCCACTTCCTGAGAGCACATCTTGTACGCTGCCTCAGATAGTGCTGTTATGTAGCTTCCACTATCTATGGTTCAAAATGGCTCTGAACACTGTGGGACTCAACTGCTGTGCTCATAAGTCCCCTAGAACTTAAAACTACTTAAACCTAACTAACCTAAGGACATCACACACATCCATGCCCGAGGCAGGATTCGAACCTGCGACCGCAGCGGTCGTGCGGTTCCAGACTGTAGCGCCTTTAACCGCTCGGCCACTCCGGCCGGCTCACTATCTATGGTTGCACTCACACTCTTTTCAGCTATTGCTACTGTGATCATAGGCTGCCGATCCTGTCAAGGAGTTGTTTTATGTTCTTCAAGCAGTATTTCTGATAAATCTTCGTAATTTATCATCCTTAGTTGGCCAGGTCCGAGATTACGAGCGAAATTCCGGCGGCCTGTGTTCGCACTAGTCTGGCGTCAATCCCTTGTTAAGCTCCCCGTCCTCGGACGTGCATTAGGATTTGCAGGTCTCGTTTCAATCTCCAGGCTCCCCTGTTGTCCTTGGTTTCGCTCTCTCCAATTACGGTCGCTTTACCGTTCTTTATTCCTCCTGTCTCAGATTCCTTGTCTAGCGTGACACTGTTCCCTCATGTTCTGGTTTGCGTGTCCCTGATTTCCATAACCTTGATTAGCGTAACGTTGATTTCCGTAACCCTGATTTCCTAAATGACCATTGCGATTATTACTGTGCCCCTTCTTCCTGTCCTTTACGTCTTGTTTGTCAAAGACTCATTCGAGTTCACGCAATAGACTCTTGAACGCGTCTATGTCAGTTTCTGTTGGTACCTAACTGGCCATTTCGAAAAACAAAATTTGATGATTTCTCCCTTGCCATATGGGCTATCTAAACATTGATTCTTCTTGAGTATATCATCAAAAAATTTGGTTACGCTCCTTTGCCAGGATACTCTCAGTTCAGGACAAAAGATTATTTCCTCTATAATCCTGTCTTGCGTTTCTTTTGACCAGTAGATCCGCAGGAACACATCAATAAATTCCTGATAAGTCTGATACGTAGCTGCCACACCCCGCATCTTTTCCGCGGCTTCGCCTTCGATGCGTCCACACATGATTTCTGATTTTGCCTGTCTTGGCCATGATGATGGTAATTAATTTGAGAACTGCATCACCCAGCTTTTGGGCGACCCTCCATTATCTTTGAACTTCTGGAAATTTAATATCGACAGGAAGTGATTGTGATCAAAATCCTGTCCGATCCTCTCATTGGTGTTGTCACTCGTTTCCGATACTCGCACTTCTGCTGAGTGTCCTAATCTATCTTGCGGATAACTGTGATGTGCTACTTCTGTATCACAGTGGAAATGGCATTCAGCATTCACTCTCCTAACTGGGATGCAATTATTAGAGCTATTGAAACTTCCTGGCAGGAGAGCTTCTTTAAAGTTTGGAAGGTAGGAGACGAGGTACTGGCAGAATTAATGCTGTGAGTACCGGGCGTGAGTCGTGCTTCGGTAGCTCAGTTGGTAGAGCACTTGCCCGCGAAAGGCAAAAGTCCCGAGTTAGAGTCTCGGTCGGGCACACAGTTTTAATCTGCCAGGAAGTTTCATATCAGCGCACACTCCGCTGCAGAGTGAAAATCTCATTCTGGAAATTAGAGCTATTACTCGCTGTTTCTGCGTACGCATTATTAGGTCCGCACTCTGGCACTGGGCTAGAGCACGGCGGGCTTTTCCTCGGAGACACAATTCTCTGTACTCCATCATTGGTATCCGAACGCGCAGTGCTCGTGTGCCCGTTTCATTCTAGCTTTGCTGTCCGACTCTCTACTTCTTCCATTCGTTTCGTGGTGTTCGTAACCACGATATTACCTTGAGCTTTTAAGAACGCTAGGGATTTTGAGTGGGCTTGTGTTGTACGTGCCGGCCGGTGTGGCCGTGCGGTTCTAGGCGCTTCTAAGTTCTAGGGGACTGATGACCTCAGTAGTTAAGTCCCACAGTGCTCAGAGCCATTTTGTTGTACGTCGCAAGCACCTTGCGTGTTCAGAAGTTGCTTCCGCGATTTTCATTGCAGCTGTTGCTGGTGTTTTGGTAGGCCTGCTATTTTTTGGGCAACCATAGACTTTACTTCTTCACATTCTCTCTTTAGTGTTAGTAATTCCTCACGAATTTCCCCTATATGCGAAATTACTACCTTAGTGTTCGTCAGCACCCCTTCTTCGATTAATGAAGTTAGGTCTTCCTTCTCCTTCTTACGTTGTTCGTCAGCTTCTTCTTTCATTGATCGTAGGAAGCTCAGTATTGTGTTACTGTCATCTTTTTGATCCTCGTCATCAATGGGCGATGTAACTCTGGAGACATGGGCGCTAGAGCTCTGGGGTGACTGAGCTGACCTCTGTCTGCTCTTGTTCGTTTGACTATAAACCTTTGCTACCGTCTCGGCCTGTGTGCCTGTCTCTGTTTCATCCTCTACCTCGCTATCATAATCACGGCCGCGACGTTGCTCTAAGATCGCGTGCAAATCACCTTCCTCATCAATGACCCTGTCATCCTGTCCTGCTGGAAATGTGCCCATCTCATCTCCGAACCTATCCCCGTCATTAACTTGCCACTTATCCATTATCCTATCCTCTCTTGATTTATCTTCGCTTGCTAATAGTCGTGCCTTATTTCTCGTAATCATTCACGAAAACAAATTCATCTAAAGTAAAGACAATTCTGCAGTATCATCATACCTACTACTACTAATGATGTCTAATAAGCACAATAAAAAAAAATCTACTCCCTATATGTATACTTTACATACAGACATGAAACTTGAGCAACGCCATAATCACATGCACGATATGTTGTGGTACAGTGGTACAGAAACCACACACAAACCCGACAAGGTGTGAAATGGTACAGACATCACATCAAAGAACCACAAAAAACAACGAACAAATAAATATATACACTGAAAACAAAGAACTGTAATCATGTGCCGCTACTTAAAACTAATTGCAGAACTATCAGAAAAATAATTTGGGTATTAATCACTAAAAAAATTGAGTAGGAAAAAAAATTTGAATATTCCTACTGAGAATACTGCTTACTTATCAGCGATTCACACCAAAGATTCAAGGCTAAAGGCCGCCATTTTATGCGAGGTGCCAGGGCTATCAGTGTGTTTAGCACTAAATTCAGCTAGAACTTGCATATGAAATGATGCTCTAAGCCCCCCCCCCCCCCCTTTCACAACTCCGACTTTTGCTGTTGCACATGGATTAAAAAAGAAACGCGAACTGATTGTAATCGACACTGCAAGTGGAGTAGAGAATAGTTTGGCACCTGCAATAATTTAATTTGATAAAAATTAATTTGACAGTGGAGAGTTTAATTAATGTCGTGACAGATGAAAGAGCTGCTCTGCCTAACCACGGAATGAAAGTTCTGTTCAAGACAACAATTAAATTTATTCTGACTGATTCAAAATGAAAAACACATGAAACATTTGCAATACATCAATTTCATTCACAGATAATTGTTGTGAAGGTGAAGTTGTCCATAAACTAGCTTGTGACGTTTATGACCAAGTGGTATGTGGAGCCAATTACTTGCAACTCATATCTTAAGAAAAACACCCAGTAATCCCGACATTAACTGCAGCGCAACAGTAGTGAGAACTCAGACAATGAAAACGCAAGACAGAAAAACACCCAGTAAACCCAACATTAACTGCGGCGCAACAGTAGTGAGAACTCAGACAATGAAAACCCAAGACAGAACCAAGATAGAAAGAACAGAAACAGGCGCGCTCTGCTGAGCTCTGATTATCATGTAGTAAAATTCCCTAATCTGTCGGTGCTCCGGACATACATTACAAGGCTGTGTTCTTTACTGCAAGAACACGATGTGGCGTACTGGAGGCGATGGCTGGTAGCTTCGACGTCCCGTCGTGGTCATGATAATGCCCCGGGTATAGCCCGATACCAATTATCCTGGCCTGGATGTTCGAGACTAAAGACTTCCTAGCAGTTCAAGTGCGCCTCTGAGGGAGACGAAGAAAGCTCGACACACAATCTTTGTCTTTACAGTGACTGATTTTAAGAAGTACAGTCACACAGTGACTCCAATACTGTCAACTTTAGCCAAAACTACTCAAGACGGACAACATAGGCCGTTTGTACTCAGAGCGCTCAATTGCCAACTGCACTCGGAAAGTTACGTTGAAGCCGAAACTTCAGCAACTTCGTCAAACAATTACTATTAAACAGAAGTATATTAGACAGCCAGCGGAAGGCAGACTGTCAAGAGCAGCGAGTGCTCAGTCTTCTACCCTACTCAGACTGAAAGACGAGACTAGACTGAGCACCCATACAAGCCGAACCCAGTACATTACCAACCCCCCCCCCCCCCCCCCACAATGGCCGTGGTGGAAAATTCCACTATATTGCCAAAGTACTTCTACTACACCAATGGAGATACTTGGCGCCAATTTCTGGGCCGATTTTGCTACGTCACGGAGCTTTTCCCTGAGCAACCCAATCATAGGTAATCTTTTACAGAAAACGCGGGAATTTGAGAGCAGAAACTGCGTGGGAACTCGCTCGTAGCTCGCCAGAAGGTGTGTTTACCGAATTTCCGCAAAGAAACGGAATATCTCACCCCAGGCGCTCACTCAGAACCCACCATGAGCGTGTCGTCCCGCTCTTTTGACAATGACGGCGTCACGGCAGCATCCACCCCATTCAGCCAGTCCCTCACGCCAGCTGGCATAACCCTTTCTTGATCAGCAGAACCCTCCTGTCTTTCCGGACCACCCAGGCGACGAGAGACGCCACGTGGGAAGTAATAGCAACTCTTTACCACATGCAATTAGAGAGGAAAACATTCGTATCTTCGGGGTCCTCAATGCTAGCACTGTAATGACCATTCTCAGCTATACTTCCCCAAAACGAATTACTAAGAGTAATATGATTGCTGTAAACATGAGAGGGGGCAGGCCACTGTGTGCATAGGAAAGGCATGCCACCTCTCAAGTGAAGACGTTCGTTATGGATTTTATGTGCAACTGTGGGATTTATATAGCTTCAATTTCTCTACCGAACTCAAAATTGAGTAGACTATACGTTCAGACAACCATATATAACCCCTATTTTCTCCGAAAGGGCAGGTTGTTGCACAGAAACCAAAATCAGTTGTACAGTCAGGGAAAGTTACACTCTTCTCTCACTCATAACAGGCTGAAAATTACGCTTGAATGCAGTAGCGAACTACTACATTTAGATTCTTCGGTACTAACAGACTTTACCTCTCATCATTCACAACAGATTTTAATATTTACCAGTAAACCCTCATTCTTTTAAGGAATCGAACTCCCATGTATAAAACAGCTTCAAACGTCTAAGTACTTTAGAAATAAGTAAATGTGTTCAATATTTTACTATAAGCAAGTAAGCGAGGAAGGTTTATAAAAGGTTTTGAATTGCGTTTAAAAGCTTTTGGACATCGCTAAGTGCTGTCGTTTTCTAATACTTGGTGAATATAGTCTGGATTCGTTGCGAACGATGAGTTACTCTGCCACGACACACAGTGATCATGTCTTATTGTTTTAAGCCTTTAACATGAGATTGTCCATTTTGACGAGTAGATTGTGATAGCATATTAAATTAACTAAATTCGGTGCATAATTGTATGAAACATTGAAAATCGATTCTTTGTTGACCCTGGAAGCCGTTAGGTAGGCAACCTACAACTAGGATAGTGCATCATGAACGGACTGGCCGTTGAGTAGTGTAGATGTGTGAGGACAAGAAGAAGAAGAAGAAGAAGAAGAAGAAGAAGATGGAGAAGTACAAAAAGAGCAAAATCAAAAGATGAAAAAGCTGTGGAAAATGAAGCTATTCTTGCTATCCCAAGTGTTATTGTGGTAGTACATACAGACCATCATAAGTAATTAATGGTTGTCAAGAAATTGATATACTAAAGAGAAGACGATCGTATTAGTTTGTATATGCGAAGAGTGAGTGGCGGAAAATAATTACATTCTCTCTACAAAGCTAGCTAATCAGTAGAATATCACTTCAGCTAGCCGTATATTACCGTTATTTTCTCTGAAAGGGATGATTGCCGAACAGAAATGTAGATTACCTACAGAAATGAAAAACTGTTCTTACGCCATCCTCATCGTCATCGTAGGTTGAGAATTACACTTGGATGCAGGAGCGAGCTACTACATTACATTGCATTGCATTGTATTACATTACATTAATATTTGTTCCATAGATCGTGAAAACGACGTTTCGTAATGATGTGTGACGTGTCAGTTTAATATAAGTTTTCATTAGACAGTTACTTCATATCTAAAAATTCATTTATTGAGTAGAAGGAGTAATAATTCAGATATACTTTCAATTTGTTTTTTAATGTTGGTAGGCTATCTCTCAGAGTTTTGATGCTATTTGGCAGATGATCAAACATTTATGTGGCAGCGTAATTCACCATGTTCTATGCCAAATTCAGATTCAACCCAGAAAAGTGAAGATCTTCCTTTCTTCTGGTTTGGTAGCTATGCAATTTGCTATAATTTTTGAATTAAGGTGCATTATTAATAACAAATTGATAAGTGAGTATTTGTATTGCGAAGGTACTGCGAATATCCCGAGTTCCTTACATAAATGTCTGCGATGTTATTTTGGGTGGGCTCCAGCTGTTTTTCTGATTACACGCTTCTGTGCAATGAATCGCACCAAAATATGATTCCATATGAAAGTAGTGAATGGAAATAGGCGTAGCAGGCTAATTTACGATATGTTTATCACACAAATCAATGTGTTTCTTCCAAGTCAGTTTCTCCACAATGCGCACATCCAGAAATTTTGAATATTCTGCGTTAGCCACAGACTTATGTTCAAAGTTTATATTTATCAATGGTGTTATGCCATTTTCTGTGCAGAATTTTACGCACTACTTTTTTTTAGAATTTAGTAAAAGTCAATTTGCAGAGAACCAATTAATAATGGGCTGTTTTGAAAATCAGCTTTAAATCGCAAACACAGAAAAACATCAAGAGGAGCTTCAAATCTTAGTAACACGAACCAATTAATAATTTTCTAGAAAACATTATTTAAAATTTCCTCAGCTAATTCTTTTTTGTTGGGTGTGACTACTATACTTGTATTATCAGCAATAAGAACTAACTTTGCTTCTTCATGAATATAGAGTGGCAGGTTATTAATGTATGTTAAGAACAATAAGAGACCCAAGACTGAACTCTGTGGGACTCCATTCTTGATACCTCCCCAGTTAGAAGACTCTATGTGCAAAACTTAAGGATGAAAGTAAGTTTCGCATGATGTGTCACTGACAAGTGACATAGCTCTATTCAATTTGGACCATACGTAGAAAGAAATGCTATGCTGTGGTAGGAAAGGTAACTAAAAAAAACCACAATGAGAGGAACAGAACTGACTCTTTTATGGCCACAAGGATGGTAAGGAGTAAAGAGCTCCATTCCTGTACCACCGCAGATGACAACTGATGAATGTTCGTTGGTGCATGTGGACGTGCTGCGGTATGGTGCCTCAACGCATCCCACATGCCCAGTGGGATTTGAGTATGTGAAAAAGCAGGCCAGTGAATTTCCCCATTATCCGCTCGTTCTAAGAACGGTCGCGCATTGGCATTGTCATCCTTAAAAAATGAAGCCAGGACCGAATGTCACAATAACGATAGGAATTCAATGTTTTAACCCTACACAAATTCCATTACTTACTATTCTTTTAGACTCAGGGGTAACTGTAACATGAGCACACCATAGTCTTATAGAATCTAACCACACTCAAGCACTACAAGGCTTATTCTTCACAGTACTATTAGGATTGTATTTCACAATACCTCAAGCATATGAGTATTGAGAAGCACCTTTTACTGTCGCAGACGCAGTATATGGATCAACATTCTTTGTTGCAACAGGATTCCATGGACTCCATGTAATTCTTGGAACAATCTTTTTAACAACATGCTTACTTCGACACTCAATAAAACAATTCTCACCAAGTCATCAGTTTGGATTTGAACCAGCAGCATGATATTGACACTTTGTGGATGTAGTATGACTATTCCTATATATCTCAATTTATTGATGATGTAGATAATTGTTTTTCTAGTATATATAGTACATTCAGTGATAAATGTACTTTCTTCAAGGATTTGTAGGTCAGTACGCCCATGCAACATTAGGCCTACTCGCGTCATAACATATGGACCCCGAAACTATAAAGACCCATAATGTCACTGGGTGCATTACGCTTTCTCCCTTCTCTCTATGTGAAGGTACGTCCAGTGTTGTCGAACATGATCATTTTGGTCGTCCAGGTATTACGAAGTGGGGAGGCGTAATGTTGCATGGGCGTACTGGCCTCCAAATCTTTGAACACGGTAAAGTCACCGGTCAACATTATTATGAGACTGTTCTGATTCCCCATTTGCATCCTTTTAGAGGAGCATTCAGCTCTGACTCAATTTTTTGGATGATAATGCGCAGTCGCTTCTAACTGCTCAGTTGGAGGAGCTCTTAAGACGAGATGACTAGTTTGCTCATTACCCCGACTTACACCCTTTGGAGGAAGTGCTGGATGCTTTGGGGAGACGTACTACAATACATCTACATGCACCAACGACCATCCAGCAATTGTAAATCGTGGAGGTGGAGGAATGGAACGCTCTACCACAAGAACTTCTTAGCATGGGAGCACATTGCAGAGCATGCATTGTCATCTTTGCTGAAGATGCACATTATTAAGGACCATGTCTGGTCATTTGTATTCTCCAGGGAATCATAGCTGTAACTTAAGTGTAATTATCGCCTTTCAATAAAAGTGTACTTTCTATTGGTCGCATTGTGCATTACTTCCGGTTACCTTCTGCACTATGCTGTAGCAGTTCTTTCTATGCATGGCCAAGTTCCATCAAGCTATGTTATTTGGTAATGGTACATGATGCGAAACTTACTTTCGTCCTTAAGTTTCGCAAACAAATTTACATTTTGATTGTTCAGTAATGACCTATTTTACTTGCGGGCATTGAATGAAGAATGAAATGATATGGTGTGATGGTGGCCCTCAACTACGCATCCTCTGACTCGGAGTTGAAATATTAAAAGTTTTGGCTGATTTCGTTCTCTAGGGGAATGGATACGTAGTTGCCACATTACAAGCCAAATAGTAGCGAGTCTACAGTGTACAATAGTACAATATGAATATACACATAAATCGAATAGTCGAAGGCTCACTCGGCAATTGCGAATGTGACGTAGAAATTCATAAATGGAAGACTGCAATTAAATAAAATCAGCAGGTAGTATCTTAACGACTTTGAATGATGAGTACGATAGTAGAAGTACTTTTGAGAATCTGGTATATTCCTGCAAAACACTTATTGGTGTCGATGGTCCAGCAGTTAAATAAAATATAAGATGAATAACAGGGAAACAACAGTTTCCTACTGCACGTAATTAGTTATGAATGACAACATAGCTCGCGAGATATTAACTTCTAAACGCATACTACGTCTTCACAGTAGAAACCTCGAAAATCTCACAAGCTCACAAGTCGGCACTCCGAAGTATTTTATCTCTCGCGACCACGAGCAAACCGCTGCACACTCTCCAGGTCTTTCCCGCGACCGTGCGTCTGTCGCGCCGTCACCGTTGCGCCTCTCCGTGTCCTGTGCGACACTTCTCCCACTTCCATCCAGTCTCCCCATTCACGAGCGCTGCGATTGGCTAGAGCGATTCCGCCATATCTTCAACCCAACGCACATCCACAAACATAATGAAATGCTTTCGAAATACTGGATTTACATTTAAATAAGCTCAAATTAAATATATATTCCTATGGCTGGACCATAAACACGCTCTAACACACATTATCAGATACATAAACATATATCAAAGGAATAGTACAAAAGGTAGGCCAGTAACCTAATGCCTCTGTGCTTTCTAAAACACAGTAAATAATTGACCAATTTCTTCATGAATAGTGTATATCGGATATAAACAAAGACATAGATGAATAAATATATTTATAAGCATGCTGCAACCATTTCTTCGTGTAACTGTGGAGTACTTACGGCCTGACGCTATCGATGGTAATCGGCCAGCTTGACCTCCATTAACTCATGTACTATTCAAATTACTTGCCTGTAATTTATGTCAATTTAGGTTTACGCTAATAGCTTTCTAAAGACATGTCGATCGACGAAATCGGATGAAGCGTTTAGATTTTGGAAATTCGTTGCTGGGTGTTACTTGTCAGATACTAAACTTTAAACTAATAAAGATATTGAAAATCTGATTACACCATCAGAATCGTTGAGCAAATACTAGTAATGTACATGTTTCTTTTTGAGGTATCATGATTCATCTGGCTACTGTCAGTTTCTATACATCCTGTAAAATGTCTGCCATGATGTTTTCACAAAGTGCGCCATCTTTGGCACTACTGGCATACAAGTCTCTTTCATCGACACAGCGTCACCATGGAATTCCCAGCCACGCAGCTGGACCATTCTTGCTTTGGCCAACGTCCGGCACCAGGTGATCGGCCAGCCTTGCAGCCCGCGCCCGCCAAGTAGCCCAAGCGGCCGCGCCAACTCCGAACATAGAATCTTTTCAGGGCGCCACAATTCTCCCGTTACCACACATACTAGGTCTCAGAAGTCATTCGAAACGGTTGTGTAGATTGTCGTTAAAAGCAATCTACTTATACAAGACATTTCGGTAGAGGAATTTACACAGACACAGTGTGGTTGCCCACTGCACGGAGGCCCAAACTAATGACCACACTGTGATTGAGGTTTGGCTGAGACATCCAGAACTCTCTACTAATCCAGCGCACATCGAAATTGAGCGACCTCGAGTGGCACGCAAAATCTCTCGTGACGCATCGATCCTTTGCGTTACTAAGCCGCAGTCCTGCATCTGCCACTTCTTATCTTCGTAGCCACCACGCGATCCTCTCACCGCCGCCGGCACAAGCGGATTATACGCGTAAACCAGAGCGTGGCCAAACACACTGACGTGTGGCAGGCGTGCTACAGGAGATGGATGACATGTCCTGAAGGCTACTACAGATGTCACCTTATCTGAAAATATGCACAATGCTGGACGCTACAATTACAACAAAATGAAGACGGCATGCAAAAGAAAAACGACAAGTTGGCTTGGATATGCAAATGATTAGCATTTCGGCACAATCGCACAAAGTATACAGATGTAAAGTCTCAACGTCCTACACATAAGAAAAGATTACGATCGGGTGTCTCGTTTAGAAATCCCATTTCGCTGTTGCTTATTTGTGAGAAGATGGTGTTAAAACTTGTGTATGAAGAAGACACGCCTAACAACAGCTGCCGTAAATCTACGGGGGAAAGATTATGTCCTGCTGATAGTGATATTTATTGCTGTTCATTCATCTTACTAGACTGTCCAGTAACATTAAAGCGTCCACCTGTCAAAAGCCTGAATAATCATCTTTTTTAACGCGGACCGCCGCGAGACGTGCAGGAAGAAAGTCAGTGAGGTTCTGGGAGGTACGGACAGGAGTGTGGAGCCATGCCGTGCTGACGTAGACGCCGTGCCCAGCTCCACTAGGTTCCTCTGTTGAGGACCTGTGATGCGAACAGCCCGAACTAGGTGGTCCCACAGATTCTTGACTGGATTTAAACCCGGGGAGTTCGATGAGCCGGGGAGTCCGGTAAACTCATACTGGTGCTCTTTGAACCACGCATGTACACTTCGAGCTGTGTGGCATTCTCCTGCTGTTAAATGCGATCGTGCCGAGGAAAAACAAGCATGTAGGGGTGGACAGCATGGATAGCTGTGTGCTTGTGTTGATACGTTATGCCTTCCAGAGTGACGAGATCACACACGGCTAGCTGTCCAGCTTGCTTTTGCCACATTCTTTTTCGATGGCTTTGCTGAGTCTTCTAACTTCTTTAATAATTCGATTGTTCTCACCAAATTTTCCCACCAGAGCGTTTCTTGTGCAGCAAGCGGGAGGCTATCTGGGCTCATACGCGTTGCTGTGGGGCTCTCTTCGAGAGTAAAGCCACGGGTTGTGTGGTGGATCTCCGGATGTGTCGAGAGGGACGCGGACAGCGACGACAGGCGCCGTACAGTCGGCTGCAGTGTGTCTAACGTGGCTGTTACTCGTGAAATAGCGTGGTGCGGCTTGCCATTACTAGAGGCACGTGTGTCTCGAGAGGTTCTATTAGCAGCCTGAAGAGCAGGTCAGGAGAGTCCGGTACTTTCGAATTCTGTGGAGCTGGCTCTTGTGGAGTTTGCAATGAAGTGGTGACGTTATGCCAGACTACTACGGCAGTCTTGTCAGTTATTCGTATTCTGGTATCCTGTCACCACCATGTTAATTCTAGCTGGTATAGAGAGCTAAGATACGTGTCGGTGGTTTTCTTCTACAGAGTCCTCCAGAAGGTGGTGAGAATTTTCGTACTACCTATACGGCTGCCGCTCCCTGGTTACATCTGAAAGCGGAGTTACGTTTAATCTCATGTTTGAACAGTGCTGTGACCTCAAGCTGATCGTGTTTTGTTGACATTCTAATCAATAGCGATTGCACACAACAAGCGTATAACTGCCTTCCTTGCCTCCCTTAAGTTTTAGTTATGTTGGTTACATGTGGTAAACCAGATGTTCTGGTTAACGTATTGTAGAGGCCACCTGGATGACAGAGGTTTTGGTAAAAACTCAAGAACAAACCATTTGACATTGCGGCTTGTCCCCATGTGTTATTATTGGAAGCTAGGCTCCTAAGTCAAGTAATGTTGGTTTTAATTAGTCGTATTGTAAGCTAGTCAATGTTTTTCTTGGAACTACCACAAGTTCTAATGGGACGTATCAACTCCTACAGGTAGATACTGTTTGAAAAGGCTGTGACCCTGAGATTTAACTTATCTGGTATTTGGAACCGCTGGGCCTTCCGAGCTCTGTTTGTATGGAGATTCGTTTAGTTTCAGTATTTAATATTTAAATTTTATGTTATTTGAAGTTACTACGGTCGCAGGTTCGAATCCTGCCTCGGGCATGGATGTTTGTGATGTCCTTAGGTTAGTTAGGTTTAACTAGTTCTAAGTTCTAGGGGACTAATGACCTCAGCAGTTGAGTCCCATAGTGCTCAGAGCCATTTTATTTGAAGTTATGTAATTATTGTTACTTCTTTTAAAATCTGTTCACTGCAGTGAACTTTGCTGTAACGCCTTTTGCAGTACTTAATAATTCTAATTTTAAGTGCAAGTTCATTCCTCTTGAATAAAGTAAAAGTTCATGAAAGCGCAGCTAAGTTTCTAACTCAGGCTGTAACTTGTGTAGTTGTCACGAATGATATATGAAATCTGTCAGTTTTGAAAGCTTCTTTTTCTGAGCTATATTGCGTAAAATCTGTAGTTTCCGCTTGGTTTCAGGTGGTTCGCCATCACACTGTTAAACTGTTACTTTCTAACACCCCACCCATCACTTATCTGGTTTTGGGGTGTGTTCACCCCAGCTAATTGACTAACAGATCAACAGAGAGTGCAAAAACTGCCACAATATCAGATAACGCAAAGAAAGTAATAAGTCCCTGTTACTCCTTATTGAACTGCGGTGGCAGTGTTGACATTAATTGATCCCTTTTAATTAAAAGGGGTGCACACTGTTGTTATATTTGGCTACTGAACACCAGATGCAAATGTTGAACATAAAATTAATTAAGAAAGTGACTTGGGATTTCAACTACTTGATTGAGAACAGATGCAGTCGTTTAGCACAAATTTATTTTAACTCACGACCTTCAATCATCACACTACACGACTCCCCTAACAGGCAGTGGGAATAAATTGCGTTTAAGTGGAGTAAAGTGCGATAAATCAAAATTAACTCCTATCGACTGACCCGGACATAATGCGAAGTGCAAGAGGATTCTACAATATACGGCCCATGAAACCCTCATGGAATCTTTGCCAACGTGATCCAACAAATTAATCAGTGGCCTAACTCAAGCTGGAGCGGGCGCAATATCACCAAATTCAGCGTGGCAGGGCGGCATCGTTGTGCAGACATCGGCTGGCCTCGTGGTGCTGCAAGGCAGTGCTCATCTATTCACTCCTAGCTATCTTGCTCAGTACATAGCTGAACGAAAACTTTCTATCTCCAAGCTCAATCGTTCTGTTTGCTAAGTCCTAAACTGCAGAGATGCTCACTCTCTCTCAGGCAGGCTGAGTAAAGAACGCCACGTCCGCACTCTAGGTAAGCTGGGAACGGAAGACCTCCACTGAGACTTCTGCCAGTCCTCTCTTCGCCTCCGTTTCCCCTCCAGCAAAATTACTTACGCCAATTGTAGTGCAAGTCGTGTTAATTAGGTTGGTATCTGCATAAAACACCAATTTTTCCGAAGTTCTGACTCCCAGGAGAGTACTTCAAATTCCTTGGTCCTACGTTCCCATTGGAGGCTGGCGTATTTCATTCTGTTGCTCTTCAACTGATTTACTTCAGACTCTGTGGACCATGAATTCAGCGTGAAGTTGCTATAGTCATGAACACGCATATTTCGGTGTCTGTTGACCGCTCCACTGTAGCTTCATGCGGCTTTCTCGCATGTTTCACTGAAAACGGAATGATGGACATCTATCAACAGGTGTACAAGTTCTCCGTCTGCTTCCCAGTACACCAGCATGGGGTCAACCACCCCCTCACTGTCACTCATCTTAAGGCAGCTGGAGGCCGCACCCCGTTACTGCTTTCTCAGAGCTTGAGCTGCCTTAAGCTGCTTATTGTCACTTCCCTTCGCTGCTCCCCAGCCGGCCGTGGTCAACTCTGAATACTTCTCTGGGATAAAATAGCCTCCAGTAAATCGACGCGTTTCCACAAAGTTTTCATGTCGTGTGAATCACTTTAAAACCATCACCTGACATTAATTATTCCAATACGTCCATACTATACCCTCTACAAGATGCATTGTGCCTTGTCAGTTATTTTTGTCTACTGTTCACTCAACGTGAGTTAGGTGATCTTTAATGACTTCATTTAAGTGGCATAGTTCTTGCCATCTTACAACTTCTTGTAGCACGTTGTCACCATAAATTGTAACATGAAGCACACAGCATGTGTCATTCACATTGTGAAAGTTAAAACAAGATTTTTGAATTTTAACTATTGAAGTTCGAATTTCAATGTAGTAAATTATTTTAACAAAATGTGTAATGTTATTTCGGCCCAGCGTCTTACCACTTCCTTCCCACCCTTCCCACTATACAGGGAATGCCACGAAAATACTCCCCAGACCATAATGCTGCCTCCTCTGGCCTGAACCCTTCCGACGATTTGTTGCAGAATGTTCGCCATCTGTCTGACGAAGCATGAAACGTGATTCACCTGGAAAGGGTATCTGTTGCCACTCAGTGGAAGTCCAGCTGTGGTACTGCCGTGCAAAGTCCATCCTTCTTCGGTGACGAACAGCAGTCAGCATGCATGCATGAACCAGGCACCTCCTGCGGAGGCCCATACGCAGCTGTACTCGCTCAACAGTCATTCAAGAGACACTGTTGGTAGTCACTCGGTTCATCTCGGTCGTCAGTTGCTCAACAGTTGCCGTACACATCTCCACAGTCGTCGTTCATCCCTGTCATCTTAGGCCCGTAGTGAACCACATTTGCCTTTGGATAGCGCCATTTTTCCATGCACGGTATTCTTTAACCGCGACGGGCACGAAAACAGTTTAGAAACAGCCGCTTCGGAAATGATTCAACCCTTGACCTGAAAGCGACTGATCAGGCCATTGTCGGCCACGGTGGCCGAGCGGTTCTAGGAGCTTCAGTCCGAAACAGCGCGACTGCTACGGTCGCAGGTTCGAATCCTGTCTCGGGCATGGATGTATGTGATGTCCTTAGGTTAGTTAGGTTTAAGTAGTTCTAAGTTCTAGGGGACTGATGACCTAAGATGTTAAGTCCCATAGTGCTCAGAGCAATTTTTGATCAGGGCATTTTGGTCGTCAGATAAATCGCTCCGATTCAGCATTACGACAACGACTGCACTGTTTTTCGCGTCCACCCGACACGCTTCATATACGCTCCACTGCCAGTGTTGCCACCTGCCACATGTGAGTGGTTATTGCACGCTGACGTCGAACATACGCGGTGGTCACATTAATGCGACTGGACCGTTTATGTCTTTACGTAGTAGAACTGAAACTTTCAGCTGTATTTATAGGTCTTTATTTTATTTCCAACCGATTTCGGTGTTACATTAAACCGTCACCAGGTCTTTGTGTGATACCAGGTGGTCTTGGGGATAACGGGTAATCATCACGACACATCTCATGGAGGGTAAAAAAAAGTCAATGTCCACTATGCTGAATCTTATTTCCCGTTTCAGGTATGACAGATAGTGCTCGTATACCAGGTGGAAAGTTACAAGATTAGAGGTTCATTTCCTAAGAACATCAGGTAATTTGGAGAGGAAACAGTACAAGTTGAAAAGAAATGGGACAAAGAACTAAAATCAGTAGTAAATAATGAGAATGGAAGGCATCTATTTATTCTGAGCATGTGCAGTGCATCCTTAAACGAAACGTACTGTAGTACGGTAGTGTGGCGGTTTCTAGATTGCTGCTGCAACGTTTGGAATCCGTATGAAGTAGGCGCGACAGTAGTCATCAGACGAATTCAGAAGCATGATGCTAGGATCGAAACAGATCTACACAGCGCACAAAACATGTAAGAAAAATGCTTAGAGCGCTTAAAGAAAAGTCTTTGAAAGAAGGGTGACATCGTTTTTGCAAAACCTTATTAGATAAGGTTAGAGATCTACTGTTAGAGATCGTAAGATACCGGCACATAATATCTTTTCTCTATGATTCGATACTCGCACTGAACTGGACGTAGAAACACTATTATTTGTGTAGAATACACTGTACAGTGCCAACAACGACGCCAAAGTCAGTATACATCAACTCATTATACACTCCTGGAAATGGAAAAAAGAACACATTGACACCGGTGTGTCAGACCCACCATACTTGCTCCGGACACTGCGAGAGGGCTGTACAAGCAATGACCACACGCACGGCACAGCGGACACACCAGGAACCGCGGTGTTGGCCGTCGAATGGCGCTAGCTGCGCAGCATTTGTGCACCGCCGCTGTCAGTGTCAGCCAGTTTGCCGTGGCATACGGAGCTCCAACGCAGTCTTTAACACTGGTAGCATGCCGCGACAGCGTGGACGTGACCCTTATGTGCAGTTGACGGACTTTGAGCGAGGGCGTATAGTGGGCATGCGGGAGGCCGGGTGGACGTACCGCCGAATTGCTCAACACGTGGGGCGTGAGGTCTCCACAGTACATCGATGTTGTCGCCAGTGGTCGGCGGAAGGTGCACGTGCCCGTCGACCTGGAACCAGACCGCAGCGACGTACGGATGCACGCCAAGACCGTAGGATCCTACGCAGTGCCGTAGGGGACCGCACCGCCACTTCCCAGCAAATTAGGGACACTGTTGCTCCTGGGGTATCGGCGAGGACCATTCGCAACCGTCTCCATGAAGCTGGGCTACGGTCCCGCACACCGTTAGGCCGTCTTCCGCTCACGCCCCAACATCGTGCAGCCCGCCTCCAGTGGTGTCGCGACAGGCGTGAATGGAGGGACGAATGGAGACGTGTCGTCTTCAGCGATGAGAGTCGCTTCTGCCTTGGTGCCAATGATGGTCGTATGCGTGTTTGGCGCCGTGCAGGTGAGCGCCACAATCAGGACTGCATACGACCGAGGCACACAGGGCCAACACCCGGCATCATGGTGTGGGGAGCGATCTCCTACACTGGCCGTACACCACTGGTGATCGTCGAGGGGACACTGAATAGTGCACGGTACATCCAAACCGTCATCGGACCCATCGTTCTACCATTCCTAGACCGGCAAGGGAACTTGCTGTTCCAACAGGACAATGCACGTCCGCATGTATCCCGTGCCACCCAACGTGCTCTAGAAGGTGTAAGTCAACTACCCTGGCCAGCAAGATCTCCGGATCTGTCCCCCATTGAGCATGTTTGGGACTGGATGAAGCGTCGTCTCACGCGGTCTGCACGTCCAGCACGAACGCTGGTCCAACTGAGGCGCCAGGTGGAAATGGCATGGCAAGCCGTTTCACAGGACTACATCCAGCATCTCTACGATCGTCTCCATGGGAGAATAGCAGCCTGCATTGCTGCGAAAGGTGGATATACACTGTACTAGTGCCGACATTGTGCATGCTCTGTTGCCTGTGTCTATGTGCCTGTGGTTCTGTCAGTGTGATCATGTGATGTATCTGACCCCAGGAATGTGTCAATAAAGTTTCCCCCTCCTGGGACAATGAATTCACGGTGTTCTTATTTCAATTTCCAGGAGTGTAGTTACAGCTACTACACAGTTACATTTGCACAAGACAGTTACAGTAACTCTTCTTCCATTTCAGTTACGTGAGACAGTTACATTCACACGAGAGTTACTGTTGCACAGTGTAGTTAATGCTACACAAGACTCTTCTGTTAGTTGAGTCAGTTAGAGTTACATGAGTCTGTTAGAGTTACATGAAACAGTTACTGTTAGACCAGGCAGTTACCGTTACAGGAGACACTTGCAGTTAAGACACGTGACAAGCAAGCTGCATCAACTGGGTAGGCCTTTACGATAAAAGTAAATGAAAATCGTAGTTGGTTTATTATAAAGGTAATAAACCAGAGAGTTACAAGAAATTACATTTATTTGATTACTCTTCAATTCACAGTTAAGCACCTGGCAGAGAGTTCATCGAACCATCTTCAAGCTATTTCTCTAGCATTCCACTCTAGAACAGCGAGATGGAAAGACGAACACTTAAGTCTTTCCGTGTGAGCTCTGATTTCTCTTATTTTATTACAGTAATCATTTCTCCCTATATACGTGGCACCAAAAAAAATATTTTCATATTCGAAGGAGAAGGTTTGTCACAGAAATTTCAAGCGTAAGGAAAATGCCTTTGCTTTAATGATTGCCGCCCCAGTTCTCGTTTCATATCCGTGGCACTCTCTCCCTTGTTTCGCGATAGTAAAAAACGAGCTGATGCGGATCCCGTGCCACACAGCAATACTCCAGAAGAGGGCGGACATAGTGTTGGCAATCTCCTAGGTAGACAGGTTGCATATTCTAAGTGGTGTGCCAATAAAACGCATTCTTTGATCTGCCTTCCTCACTACATTGTCTAAGTGATCTTCCAATTTATGTTATTCATAATTCTAATTCCCAATTATTTAGTTGAATTCGCAGCCTACAGATTTGTGTGATTTATCATGGAACCAAAATTTAGCGGATTCCTTTTAGTACGTGGATAACTTCAGACTTTTCATTATTTAGCGTCAACTGCCACTTTTCGAACGTAGAGATATCTTGTCAAAATCATTTTCAAGTTTGGTTTGATCATCTGATGACTTCACGAGACGGTAAATGACAGCAATCTACGAGGGCTGCTAAGATTGTCTGCTAGATCGTTTATGTAGATCAGTAACAGCAGAGAGCTTGTTATACTTCCATGGTGAACACCAGATATCGCTTCAGTTACTCGATGACTACGTACGTCGACGTTTCTTACAGGAAATCACGAATCCAGTCGCACAACTCAGATGATATCCCATAGGCACGCAATTTGATTAGGAGTCGCTTGTTCGGAACGGTGTCAAAACCTTCTGGGAATCTAAAATTGTGGAATCAGTTTGAGATCGCCTGTCGACAACACTCACTACATCAAGTGAATATAGAGCTAATTACAATGAAATGAACACCCTTAGCTGCTTACAGGCGTTGACATACGTCATCGGGGACAGATGAAAATGTGTTCCCCGACCGGGACTCGAACCCGGGATCTCCTGCTTACATGGCAGACGCTCTATCCAGCTTTTTTTTTTTTTTTGCATTTTGTTTGTTATTGATCGTTGTGTTTGGTCGTTGCGGACGTCACAAGACATCCTGTTCAAGTTCGGTAGTTGATCCTTCCACTCAGTTTTTTATTACAGTTCCATATGAGCCACCGAGGACACAGAGGATAGCGCGACTGCAGGGATTTATCTCTGGCACGCCTCCCGCGAAACCCACATTCTCAACGTATCGTCCCGCACTACATTCGTAGTGTCCCCGCCCATTATACTCATTACTCGCGGCGCGTTGCCGATTCCCGTAAGAGCTCGGGCACTGTTTGTGCATTCGCACAGAAGACGAAGATGGTCAAGTGGTCGGTGAGCCTTAACTACACTCCTGGAAATGGGAAAAAGAACACATTGACACCGGTGTGTCAGACCCACCATACTTGCTCCGGACACTGCGAGAGGGCTGTACAAGCAATGATCACACGCACGGCACAGCGGACACACCAGGAACCGCGGTGTTGGCCGTCGAATGGCGCTAGCTGCGCAGCATTTGTGCACCGCCGCCGTCAGTGTCAGCCAGTTTGCCGTGGCATACGGAGCTCCATCGCAGTCTTTAACACTGGTAGCATTCCGCGACAGCGTGGACGTGAACCGTATGTGCAGTTGACGGACTTTGAGCGAGGGTGTATAGTGGGCATGCGGGAGGCCGGGTGGACGTACCGCCGAATTGCTCAACACGTGGGGCGTGAGGTCTCCGCAGTACATGGATGTTGTCGCCAGTGGTCGGCGGAAGGTGCACGTACCCGTCGACCTGGGACCGGACCGCAGCGACTCACGGATGCACGCCAAGACCGTAGGACCCTGCGCAGTGCCGTAGGGGACCGCACCGTCACTTCCCAGCAAATTAGGGACACTGTTGCTCCTGGGGTATCGGCGAGGACCATTCGCAACCGTCTCCATGCAGCTGGGCTACGGTCCCGCACACCGTTAGGCCGTCTTCCGCTCACGCCCCAACATCGTGCAGCCCGCCTCCAGTGGTGTCGCGACAGGCGTGAATGGAGGGACGAATGGAGACGTGTCGTCTTCAGCGATGAGTGTCGCTTCTGCCTTGGTGCCAATGATGGTCGTATGCGTGTTTGGCGCCGTGCAGGTGAGCGCCACAATCAGGACTGCATACGACCGAGGCACACAGGGCCAACACCCGGCATCATGGTGTGGGGAGCGATCTCCTACACTGGCCGTACACCACTGGTGATCGTCGAGGGGACACTGAATAGTGCACGGTACATCCAAACCGTCATCGAACCCATCGTTCTACCATTCCTAGACCGGCAAGGGAACTTGCTGTTCCAACAGGACAATGCACGTCCGCATGTATCCCGTGCCACCCAACGTGCTCTAGAAGGTGTAAGTCAACTACCCTGGCCAGCAAGATCTCCGGATCTGTCCCCCATTGAGCATGTTTGGGACTGGATGAAGCGTCGTCTCACGCGGTCTGCACGTCCAGCACGAACGCTGGTCCAACTGAGGCGCCAGGTGGAAATGGCATGGCAAGCCGTTCCACAGGACTACATCCAGCATCTCTACGATCGTCTCCATGGGAGAATAGCAGCCTGCATTGCTGCGAAAGGTGGATATACACTGTACTAGTGCCGACATTGTGCATGCTCTGTTGCCTGTGTCTATGTGCCTGTGGTTCTGTCAGTGTGATCATGTGATGTATCTGACCCCAGGAATGTGTCAATAAAGTTTCCCCTTCCTGGGACAATGAATTCACGGTGTTCTTATTTCAATTTCCAGGAGTGTATATATATACTAACAAGGGAACCTCCCCATTGCACCCCCCTCAGATTTAGATGTAAGTTGGCACAGTGGATAGGCCTTGAAAAACTGAAAACAAATCAATCCAGAAAACAGGAAGAAGTTGTGTGGAACTATGAAAAAATAAACAAAATATACAAACTGAGTGGTCCATGAAAAAAGATATGCAACATCAAGGATAATGAGAGCTCAGCAGCACCGTGGTCCCGTGGTTAGCGTGAGCAGCTGCGGAACGAGAGATCCTTGGTGCAAGTCTTCCCTCAAGTGAAAAGTTTTCTTTCTGTATTTTCACAAAGTTATGATCTGTCTGCTCGTTCGTGGACGTCTCTGTTCACTGTAATAAGTTTAGTGTCTGTGTTTTGCGACCGCACCGCAAAACCGCGCGATTAGTAGACGAAAAGACATGCCTCTCCAATGGGAACCTAAAACATTTGATCGCAAGGTCATAGGTCAACCGATTCTTCCACAGGAAAACACGTCTGATATATTCTATACGACACTGGTGACGGCATGTGCGTCACATGACAGGAATATGTTGTCGACCCACTTAACTTGTACACTTGGCGAATGGGTAAAAAGATTCTTGTACCTTGCCCGATTTAGGTTTTCTTGTGGATGTGATAATCACTCCCAAAAAAGTGATGAAAACATAAGAGTTTGTCACATAAATTGAAAATAAAAAATTAAACTTTCCACTCGAGGGAAGGTTTGAACCAAGGACCTCTCGCTCCGCAGCTGTTCACACTCACCACAGATCCACGGCGCTCCTGAGCTCACGTCAGCCTTGTTGTTGTTTATCTTGCACATGGACTCAGTTTGTATATTTTGTTTATTTTTTTCATAGTTCCACACAACTTCTTCCTGTTTTCTCGACTGATCTGTTTTCAGTTTTTGAAGGCCTAGCCACTGTGCCAACTAATAACTAAATCTGAGGGGGTTGCGATGGGGAGGTTCCCTTGTAAGATGGTATCTGTTCATTCGGACATTGTTCGAAAGAACAGATACCATCTTTTAGTATAAGTACAGGGTTATTACAAATGATTGAAGCAATTTCACAGCTCTACAATAACTTTATTATTTGAGATATTTTCACAATGCTTTGCACACACATACAAAAACTCAAAAAGTTTTTTTAGGCTTTCACAAATGTTCGATATGTGCCCCTTTAGTGATTCGGCAGACATCAAGCCGATAGTCAGGTTCCTCCCACACTCGGCGCAGCATGTCCCCATCAATGAGTTTGAAAGCATCGTTGATGCGAGCTCGCAGTTCTGGCACGTTTCTTGGTAGAGGAGGTTTAAACACTGAATCTTTCACATAACCCCACAGAAAGAAATCGCATGGGGTTAAGTTGGGAGAGTGTGGAGGCCATGACACGAATTGCTGATCATGATCTCCACCACGACCGATCCATCGGTTTTCCAATCTCCTGTTTAAGAAATGCCGAACATCATGGTGGAAGTGCGGTGGAGCACCATCCTGTTGATAGATGAAGTCGGCGCTGTCGGTCTCCAGTTGTGGCATGAGCCAATTTTCCAGCATGTCTAGACACACGTGTCCTGTAACGATTTTTTTGCAGAAGAGAAAGGGGCCGTAAACTTTAAACCGTGAGATTGCACAAAACACGTTAACTTTTGGTGAATTGCGAATTTGCTGCACGAATGCGTGAGGATTCTCTACCGCCCAGATTCGCATTCACCATTAAGAAAAAATGTTGCTTCATCACTGAAAACAAGTTTCGCACTGAACGCATCCTCTTCCATGAGCTGTTGCAACCGCGCCGAAAATTCAAAGCGTTTGACTTTGTCATCGGGTGTCAGGGCTTGTAGCAATTGTAAACGGTAAAGCTTCTGCTTTAGCCTTTTCCGTAAGATTTTCCAAACCGTCGGCTGTGGTACGTTTAGCTCCCTGCTTGCTTTATTCGTCGACTTCCGCGGGCTACGCGTGAAACTTGCCCGCACGCGTTCAACCGTTTCTTCGCTCACTGCAGGCCGACCCGTTTATTTCCCCTTACAGAGGCATCCAGAAGCTTTAAACTGCGCATACCATCGCCGAATGGAGTTATCAGTTGGAGGATCTTTGTTGAACTTCGTCCTGAAGTGTCGTTGCACTGTTATGACTGACTGATGTGAGTGCATTTCAAGCACGACATACGCTTTCTCGGCTCCTGTCGCCATTTTGTCTCACTGCGCTCTCGAGCGCTCTGGCGGCAGAAACCTGAAGTGCGGCTTCAGCCGAACAAAACTTTATGAGTTTTTCTACGTATCTGTAGTGTGTCGTGACCATATGTCAATGAATGGAGCTACAGTGAATTTATGAAATCGCTTCAATCATTTGTAATAGCCCTGTATAGAGCTAGTTGTGTTCGACAAGAACGATATTTTCTGAACTCATGTCGGCTATTTGTCAATAAATCATTGTCTTCGAGGTAATTCATTATGTTTGAACGCGGTATGTGTTCCAAAATCCTTCTGCAAATCGACATTAGTGATATGGGTCTGTAATTCAGCGGATTACTCCTATTTACTTTCTTGAGCTTTTGCGTGACCTGTGCAACTTTCCATTCTTTAGGTATATGTCTTTCGTCGAGTGAGCGGTTGTATATGATTGTTAAGTATAGAGGTACAGTATCAGCATACTCTTAAGGGGTCCTAGCTGGTATACTATCTGGACCGGAAGCCTTGCCTTTATTAAGTGATTCGAGCTGCTTCGCCACACTGAGGATGTCTACTTGAAAGTTACTCGTGCTGGCAGCTGTTCTTGTTTTGAATTTGGAAGGTTTACTTTGTCTTCTTTGTTGAAGGAATTTCGGTAAACCGTGTTTAGTACCTACGCTTCAGTGGCTCTTGCATCAGTGACATTACCATTACTACCGCGCAGTGAAGGTATTGATTGTGTCTTACAAACGACCAGAACCTCTTTGGATTTTATTGCAAACTGCGAGACAAGAGTTTCGTTATGGAAACAACTAAAATCATCTCGCATCGACCGTGTTTCGTATAGTGGGTGCAAGGGTGTGTTACTGCTAGAACTGATGACGTAGAAAAATTTTAGCTCCTTTGCCACCAATCATTATAGAAACCCCTGTTTGCATATCATCTTCTGCACAAAAAATAATTGGGATTCCACGCTAAGTGAACCATCATGTTTGTACTGATAGTGAAAATAGTGAATTAAAATGTTTGATTTAAATAGTTACAAACATGGCGCGTGTTTCGGTACATGCTTACAGAGAGCCGAGTCCCACATAGCGGAGAGCAGCGGTTTTGTCTCCGCTGTTCTGGTGACATCTTTAAGAGTTGTGCGGTGGCTGCTGGCGGCGGGCCGAGGCCAAGTAATTACGTGTGGTGGCGGCTGTTCCAAACCTCGATGTCTTCATTCGCGTCGCGCCGTCTGACGTAAACACGTTGGACGATTGCACGTCCGGGACGGCGTTCAGCTGCAAGCCAGCCAGCTTGTCCGGCGGTATAAACGTGACTGCGCGGTAATGGAGCGGCTACTGCTTCTCAATGGGATCCTGTAACCGCGCGCCACAGCTTGCAAGTTTTCTGCAGCCGCAGTTCAGGAACTTAGCACGGCAAAACTTACGTCGTTTGTGTATTACTTTCTACGAGACAGCCTGTTGGAAGTGATCTACTGAACACATTCACTTTATTTCATTTCTTTGTGCTGTCTGCAGCGTGGATGTGATTTAAAAAGCTTCAACGATTTTACAAGGATACATCTTCTACATGACTGAAGATACAAACTCGAAATAAATTTTGATTTACACATCGAAATTAAAAGTTTACCTTGGCGTCAGCTGTAATTTGCCGATTTGTCTAGGGAAATAATATAATAATAAAGAAAAAAAAACTGTTCAGGTATTGGTCATACTTGCGCACTAAGGGTTCCGTACAAACTTAATTATATTTATAGACAGTTCATCCATTGTGGAAATCGTGAATCTAGATGATTTCTGCCTGTTACCGACATTGATACATTGATACCGGGAAAATATCGGTCCCAGAGATTCCAAGACTTAGAGATTTTTTTTTTTTTTTTTATTTCAAGTCTGATGTTGGGAAACAAATGACAAAAGAAATACTTTCTCCCCATGGGATAATCACAAAATCACAATTTAATGTTTTCTTCCGTTTACTCGTACTGTGAAACCTTGCTTCTTGCCAAATTTCGTGATTGTAGACCAACGGTAAGAACCCTACAGGTTTCGATGAGTGAGTTTGCGAGTATCAAAATAAGTGACATAAATAGCCGTGTCTTTCGTCTGCACTGACTTAGAAGATTAACTGTTTTACACCAGCAAAGGCCCACAGACCTCAGTGTGTGACAAATTTCAGCTTGATACGTCCACCCATTCCTGAGAAAAGGGTTTTTAACAGTTGGACAGACAGACAGACAATAAAGTGATCCTATAAGCGTTCTGTTTTCATTGAATTAGGTACGGAATCCTAAAAATGTTATTTTTCACGGACTGCTCTGTGTATCGTAACATCCTGTGAACAGAGCAAATTTTGAGGTGATGTACGTTAATGAAACGTGCATCTTTTTATTTTCTCATATTTTTTCTTTATTTTTGTCGTTTCTTGTTTCACTTGAAATTGGCCATTACTTTGTTACCATTTTTACCACCAGCTAGCTTGATAATACCTAAGAGAGTGAAATTATCTACTCGCTAATAATGAAATAGAAGGTTTCTTTCAAAATAAAAGAGCTGCCTAATCACAAAAAGACTTCATTTCAAAAACTCCGTGACTGGTAAACCATCTGGGCACAATCAAATGCTAAATAGAGCGTAAGTATTGAGTATTTAAGGCGTATTTCATGCTATGTGGTAAAGAAACGGTACTTCTAATTCGATGGTAAGAAGAAACAGAAACAGTATATCCATGAGAAGACAGCTTCGGCGTGGGCAACTGCTGAGCAGTCATCGACAAGCTTAAGACGCTGTGCAGTTGCAATGACGTATTGTAGAATTTTACACAATGGGCCCTGAAACAGGTTCGAGAACCGCATATTCAACAGTTCTACCAAAGAAGATTACCACTGCAATTCCGTTAGATTTGCGTTCATCGTTGATAGTAACAGAAAAAACCATGTAGTCAACAAACGAAGAGCATCGTTTTAAAACATATTTAATACAGCCGAGGTCAAAGTAGAGTTTGATGCGTATCCAACCCAATTGTGGTATACTCTTTAGCTCTGTTTAGTCAGATCGGGTCATTTCGTATTTTTTCCCGTAGCAATTCAGCGCTGCAAAGAAATGAATCGGATCTAAACGCATTACGTACAACGTGGTCAGCGGTTCAGTAGGTATTGTATTGAAGATATATTTCAAATCCTGTGTTATTATCCCCCAGTTTTGTTGGCTTTCCCCACTTTTTTATCTCCCAGCTCACAGTGTGGTGTTGACTGCATGACTATGCTCATTCGATCGCCATGGGAAAGGGAGCAGGGGGGGATCTTCTAAAGGAAGAGGAATGAGAATTAAAGCTGCTAAAACTAAAAAACTGCATGAAAAGGAAGCTCAGCAAGTAATAACACCTGATGTACTTTGCAAGTGGCCGTTCTAGTGAAATTATCATGTCGATGCATTACATTGGGAAATATAGCATTGCTGCATGTTTTTATACGATCTCTAGTTTTGATGTGGAAGCATTATGCGGGACAGCACCGTCGAAATTCCAATGTTGTAGTGTATGAGGTAGGTTGCAGTGTGGTTCAGAACACTGCTATCGGAGGTCTGTACTCTCGTTATAATCCCTTGCGCATTCAGGTATCACTGCGCGAGTGTGATCCGCGAGGAGAAAAGGTTCCACGTTAGCAGCAATCTCATTGGCTGCGTTACATATTAATACGCGGATCGGCGGAAGCAGAATTTGGTCAGTCTCTAAGACAGTCCCATCTCGTAGTGCGGAGACGGACGAGCGCTGCTCCTGCGCTGTTGTGCTTAGCAGGCGCGCTCTAGTGGGAGAGTTGTGTACGCGCTGACTACGCGGAACTATGTACACAACACCGTGTGCTATGGAACGAAAGAGAATTATGAGTTACCGGATTTATGTCTCCTACAAGACATGTAACTGTAAATTAGAGCTGTATGGAACAGCAGATGCCCTGTCGAGCACAGAACCTCTCTCGTGCAATATTCCACTTCCACCTTAACCACAAAAGGTTAGAAAAATATTGTGTGTGTCAATGAGAGTACAATGCAATTTTTGACGAGGTAGTGTAGTATGAGTTTGAAGATGGTTCAAATGGCTTTGAGCACTATGCGACTTAACTTCTGAGGTCATCAGTTGCCTAGAACTTAGAACTAATTAAGCATAACTAACCTAAGGACATCACACACATTCATGCCCGAGGCAGGATTCGAACCTGCGACCGCAGCTTGAAGATGGCTTAAAGCCGAAAGGCGTGAAGTTGTTAATAGTATAAACAAACGGTCTATACAGAGTATTATATTGCTTTGTGTGGGAGTGCGAATTGGGGCGTTGGACGACACCAACCATCGTAGTGGCTGCCATCTGGTATCATAAGAAAGACTTATTTTTTCCACTCTATAGTCTAGAAAAATAGAAAACTACAACTACAGACACTGCAATACCTTCTTGCTCACAACACCCCATAGCTCACAAACATGCAGCTTTTCACTCAATGGTACACCGTCTCATATCCGTCCCCATGTCCACAGATGATTTTAAAGCATATTTAGATACAATAAAATTTATTGCCATAGCAAATGACTACAGTCCAATCCTTATTGACCACATTTTGCGTAGAAAACCCCTTCTCTACGCCCCATCTGCTTCCCCATCCACTATCTGCAGCAAATGGTGTACATTACCATATCTAGGAGAGGTATCACAGATTGTAGCTAAAGCACTGAAAGGCTGCAAGTATAGGCTTTCCTATTATGGTAAGAGCAAGACAGCCCAGTTTATTTACAATAGCAAGGATAAGATCCAGTTATTAGCCAACAGTGGGGTATACAAAGTTACATGTTCTGATCGTGATAAGTTTTACATTGGTCAGTCAGGCAGAGGCATATCAATTAGGCTGGCTGAACGAACGCAACTGGAGGTAGCCGAATTATGACTCCGCATTTGCTGAGTGTGTACTGAGTGAGGGTCACAACTACCAGCCAGAGTCCCACGTCCTTCACTTAGCAAACAAAGGTGATAAACTCAACCTGCTGGAAGCCCTGGAAATTAACAAACATCTAGCTCACAGTCCTGATCTAATCCGAAATGACCAGACACAGCTTAACACTTCCCTTCGCCTAAACCTCACATAATCATCTCTGTATTTCATTACTTCACACACTGTCTCCTCCTACATATTTCCATTTTCCTGTATTCATTAAGTTCTGTTATTTTATTGAAATTGTCTATGTCATCCATATAAACTTTCGTTTCAATTATTAAGGCTTTCTTCTAACTGGTACTTTTATTACTCTCCATGTTTAATACCTCTTATAGTTGTCTCATCAAACATTGTTTTTATTTTAGTTGGCTCATTTATTTAATGCAAGCTGTTACATAGTCAGTTTTCAGTGTAATGCTAATGTTTTTCCTATTTGCTCCTTTTGTATTTGTGTATTGTTCAGCCTATTTTACCTTTTAAAATGCAGTACCACCACACTCTCAAAACTTCTCTTTCAATGTTGTTTACAAACATTGTAACTTCTTTGGTGACAATACTCAGTAAATGTTTGAAGACGACCTTGTAAGCCGAAAACCGCTTAACACAATAAAAGTGATACTTTAGAACAAAAGCAAACCAGTGCTTTTCATTTACTGCAATGTTGTTCTACCAAGAACCGAAGGAAGAGTGAGTTAACATATATTACCACCTTTACACTTATTTTCATTCTCAATTTATCCTGCATTTGTTCCTAGTTGATCGACAATTTTTCCTTTCATTGTTACATTGTTTGGAACGAATAAAATGTTGTATTATAAATCTGTCCCCGTGTATACTCGTAGGCTCGAGAAACTGCAAGACTTACTAAAGCTTAACTGCTGCGATATCATCTTCTGTCTCATACTAATGGTTAAGAATATTATATTGTCTTCTTGCGAAACGAGTTTGGAATGAATTTTTTTTTACGGAGGATGAAGGCTAATTTTTACTACTTTTTTCCGTCAACTGTGTTTTTCGTTTTAATGTATCTGCAATCGATTTCCAAGGAACTAAAGATTCATCTTGTTACTTTACGGACTCCTGTTAATGTATCCCAACATCCTTTGGTGTGGTAACTATGATACTAAAGGATCCTGGGCTACATTAGCAGGATAAATTTGCCGTGGTGTATCACACCAATAAAAATGCTACTGTTAAATTAGAACAACAATAAAATTAAATTAAAACAATTAATGCTACTGAGTGCTCGAAAATTATAAGATGCATTCAAAAAGAAGCGAGCCGAATGTTGTAAAAGGAAACTGGATGAAGGGATCGTAATGGCGTTGCCCACAGAAGAAGGTGCGGCCCTGTAAGAGCGCCGATGATTCAAACTTGTCGCTAGAGGGAGACGGGAGCGAAAGTCCACGTGGCGGTATAGCGAGTATGCGCACGCGCCGACGCTCCACTGCGTGCCGGAGTGCTGAAAGCAGAGAAGTGGAGGCTTGAAAAGTAGAGGAAAGAGGCTAGCGCTTTTCCTGATAACGGAAGGAGAGCGGGGAACAGAAGCTCGTCGAGGAGTGGCACACGTGTACGGAAGCACTGCATGTCCGTTGCTATTGCGGCGCTAGTCCTACTACTGCTGCAATGGCTGCCAATGTAACTCACCGGTGTTTAATAATGACGGCATCCGTAAAAAGTTTTTAAGTTGGACCAAAAAGCATAAAATAATTTTTCCTAGCCACATACAGATTCCTAACGCTTCACAGGTAATCCTGAAAATTTGCATTTGTGAATTTTTAATAGCTAATACTTGTAAGATTTTCAAAGATTTACAAGGAAAAAAGTAGCGTGCATGTAATAGATAGTAGTGAGAGGTGAACTATTCACACATAAGTTACATATTGCATGCGCCCCGCGGTTTTCTTTAAAAATATTACGAGTATTGTTATAGCTATTAAAAGTTCACAAGCCCAAATTTCCGGTAAAATCTGTTTGAGAATAAAAATCTGTATGGGGCTTGCAGAAATCATTTTATAACTTTAGCCGATTTAACAACGTGTTATATAAAGAATTTATTTTTATTTCAATAATTATTTTTTGTCTTTTAGTCCCGTGTGTGTGAAATATCTCAATTAATTTTAAACATTTTGATGAGAGTATTTCTTTAAAATAATTATTTACATGTACACTAGGTTTTTATCTGTGGCTTCGCCTGTGATCGCCTATGTCAAGTAAATTGGACCCGTCACTTCCTCCCCCACAGGGGGTAATCTCCCCTGTCCCCAGGTGTATATCTCCCCTGTTCCCTCTCTCTTCACAACCGTGTCTGTCCACTCGCATATTGCCAATAATACATTCCGACACTAATCCCACAACACACCAGTGGCACAGGGCAGCGGGGATGTAAGGCTTTATCAAGGTTTTCCACCGACCGCCATTCCTACCGAACAGACCGTCATCCAATTCTGAGCTGTGGTTAAAACTTCAAGTCTATAGCTCATCGGGAAGTTAGTTAGGTAGTTTAAAACCAATTTCAAAGTTTGTACTAAACAGATAGACAGACGAGAAGCGATCTAATAAAAATGTGTTAGTAGACCCTCTCCTCGTCTCAGGGGACGATAAGCCCAGATTGAAACGCCTGCACTGCCTCCTCTCAATGCTTGAAAATATGCCTCATGCTCTCATTGACTGAATCCTCCGTTGTTTTATTTGTAGCATTCCCGATGTCCTGAGGCAACTCGTATACTGTTATATGCATTGTTTCATCGAGAGCTATTAATTGGAGTGGAGCTACCAGTATATTTTCATTATATGCCCCGATGTAAAGCGACGTTTTTCTGTCTCTTATCGTTACGCGCCCGGCTTGGTAATCGCCGTCTTCTGCGGGGCCCGCCTGCGGTCGCCTTCCCTCCCTCTCCCCCCACCCCTCCATTACGGCCACCATTAACTGCTCGTTTGGGGCCTCTGATTGCCGGCTGGACGAGTCTCGACGCACGCACTTCATCACACGAGACTGCTGCGTTTTTCTCCCGGGGAGGCGGTATTACTAAAATCGCCTTTCATTATTTTAAACTGATCGTGCCACACTGGATCAAAGCTCCTTCTCTTCCCATGGAGCTGTTAGTCAAACCGCTAAGCCAGGCAGTTAGCTTTTTCGTTTACTGTGCAATCTGGAACAAGCTGCTCACACTGCTGGTTATTGCATAGACATATCTTAGCGACTGGATAATTGAGTTCTTATCTATAAACCACGTAGGCGGTATCTACTTAGATATGGAGTTGTGAGCATATCCATTATACTAGAATTTAACAGGTGGACAGGTTGATGATATTTACTTCTGTAGGCAGCATAAATACTGTTTGGGGCTGCATGAAGAAATAGTAAGCGCAAACACGAGACCAGTTGTAACTCTTCATACAAAAGTTGTACTGATGCACGAAGGTACAGCCGATTCCGCGAAGTTTATGTGTCAGACAACCCATGAACGGTAATGGGAGAGGGAGTGCTTGATTAACTCATCCAGGTGCTCTCCGAAACACGTACGCACACTGTGAGCTGTGTGGCGCTCTGCATCAACACAGTGGTAGATGTCATCGTGGCGAGGAAAAACAGACTGCATGTACATCTACATCTACATTTATACTCCGCAAGCCGCCCAACGGTGTGTGGCGGAGTGCACTTTACGTGCCACTGTCATTACCTCCCTTTCCTGTTCCAGTCGCGTATGGTTCAAATGGCTCTGAGCACTATCGGTGTTAACTTCTGAGGTCATCAGTCCCCTAGAACTTAGAACTACTTAAACCTAACTAACCTAAGGACATCACACAGATCCGTGCCCGAGGCAGGATTCAAACCTGCGACGTAGCGGTCGCGCGGTTCCGGACTTCAGTGCCTAGAACCGCGTGGAATCGCGTATGGTTCGCGGAAAGAACGACTGCCGGAAAGCCTCCGTGCGCGGTCGAATCTCTCTAATTTTACATTCATGATCTCCTCGGGAGTTATAAGTAGGGGGAAGCAATATATTCGATACCTCATCCAGAAACGCACCCTCTCGAAACCTGGACAGCAATCTACACCGCGATGCAGAGCGCCTCTCTTGCAGAGTCTGCCACTTGAGTTTGCTAAACATCTCCGTAACGCTATCACGATTACAAAATAACACTGTGACGAAACGCGCCGCTCTTCTTTGGATCTTCTCTATCTCCTCAGTCAACCCCACCTGGTACGGATCCCACACTGATGAGCAATACTCAAGTATAGGTCGAACGAGTGTGTTGTAAGCCACCTCCGCTGTTGATGGACTACATTTTCTAAGGACTCTCCCAATGAATCTCAACCTGGCACCCGCCTTACCAACAATTAATATTATATGATCATTCCACATCAAATCGTTCCGCACGCATACTCCCAGATATTTTACAGAAGTAACTGCTACCAGTGTTTGTTCCGCTATCATATAATCATACAATAAAGGATCCTTCTTTCTATGTATTCGCAATACATTACATTTGACTATGTTAAGGGTCAGTTGCCACTCCCTGCACCAAGTGCCTATCCGCTGCAGATCTTCCTGCATTTTGCTGCAATCTTCTAATGCTGCAACTTCTCTGTATACTACAGCATCATCCGCGAAAAACCGCATGGAACTTCAGACACTATCTACTAGGTCATTTATATATATTGTGAAAATCAATGGTCCCATAACAGTCCCCTGTGGCACGCCAGAGGTTACTTTAACGTCTGTAAACGTTTCTCCATTGAGAACAACATGCTGTGTTCTGTTTGCTAAAAGCTCTTCAATCCAGCCACACAGCTGGTCTGATATTCCATAGGCTCTGACTTTATTTAACAGGCGACAGTGTGGAACTGTATCGAACGCCTTCCGGAAGTCAAGGAAAATGGCATCTACCTGGGAGCCTGTTTTTCTGGGTCTCATGAACAAATAAAGCGCGTTGGGTCTCACACGATCGCTGTTTCCGGAATCCATGTTGATTCCTACAGAGTAGATTCTGGGTTTCCAGAATTGACATGATACGCGAGCAGAAAACATGTTCTAAAATTCTACAACAGATCGATGTCAGAGATATAGATCTATAGTTTTTCGCATCTGCTCTACGACCCTTCTTGAAGACTGGGACTACTTGTGCTCTTTTCCAATCATTTGGAACCTTCCTTTCCTCTAGAGACTTGCGGTACACGGCTGTTAGAAGGGGAGCAAGTTCTTTCGCGTACTCTGCGTAGAATCGAATTGATATCCCGTCAGGTCCAGTGGACCTTCCTCTGTTGAGTGATTTCACTTGCTTTTCTATTCCTTGGATACTTATTCCGATGTCAGCAATTTTTTCGTTTGTGTGAGGATTTAGAGAAGGAACTGCAGTGCGGTCTTCCTCTGTGAAACAGCTTTAGAAAAAGGTGTTTAGTATTTCAGCTTTACGCATGTCATCCTCTGTTTCAATGCCATCATCATCCCGGAGTGTCTGGATATGCTGTTTCGAGCCACTTACAAATTTAACGTAAGACCAGAACTTCCTAGGATTTTCTGTCAAGTCGGTACATAGAATTTTACTTTAGAATTCACTGAACGCTTCACGCTTAGCCCCCCTTATGCTGACTTTGACATCGTTTGTCTGAGAGGTTTTGGCTGCGTTTAAATTTGCAGTGAAGCTCTCTTTGCTTTCGCAATAGTTTCCTAACTTTGTTGTTGAACCACGGTGGGTTTTCCCGTCCCTCACAGTTTTACTCGGCACGTACCTGTCTAAAACGCATTTTACGATTGCCTTGAACGTTTTCCATAACACTTAACATTGTCAGTGTCGGAACAGAAATTTTCGTTTTTGATCTGTTAGGTAGTCTGAAATCTGCCTTCTATTACTCATGCTAAACAGATAAACCTTCCTCCCTTTTTTTATATTCCTATTAACTTCCATATTCAGGGATGCTGCAACGGACTTATGATCACTGATTCCCTGTTCTGTACATTCATGCATATATTCCTATTTACTTCCGTATTCAGGGATGGTCAGGGTACCCGTGGACAGTCGTGTTCAGGCACTCGGCCAGTGCACATCGCGCGGTGACGGGCGGTTGCGCGGGCCGGTGTTTACGTCGCGAGCAGCGCTGAGGTGGAGAGCTGAGCAGCGTGTGTGAGCGCTGTTAACGTTTGTTTCTGTATAACTGTTGTAAGTACGATGTCGACAATTAACAGAGCGAACAGCGTTCGGCCTTGCAACCGACGGCGTTTGAAATTCATGAGTGGATCTTTGAGGATTTGAAATTGCCTGAAGATATAGTCGACACGTTCTAGTTGGACTTTGTGCAGTACTCGTTATTTATCAAATTTATTTTGAGTGATACTTATGAGAAATTCGCTGAGGAGCATGCTGGTGTGAGACCATTTCGTCATAATGATGGCAGTATTAGTAATGTCCAAATCGCGCCTTCGGGATACGGAGTGAGAACCGTCAGGGTATTTAATGTGCCACCTGAGTGCCCTAATGCCGGTCGAAGTGGCCGTGCGGTTAAAGGCGCTGCAGTCTGGAACCGCAAGACCGCTACGATCGCAGGTTCGAATCCTGCCTCGGGCATGGATGTTTGTGATGTCCTTAGGTTAGTTAGGTTTAACTAGTTCTATCTTCTAGGGGACTAATGACCGCAGCAGTTGAGTCCCATAGTGCTCAGAGCCATTTGGACCAAAGTGCCCTAATGACCTGATTTCACGTTCTCTCTCACTGTACGGCGCTGTTTTGTCAGTTACAAATGAAAAATGGTCGAGTGCATATCGCTACCAAGTTAACAGCGGGGTGCGAAGTGTACGTGTAGACTTAAAAAAGCATATACCTTCGTATGTTAACATTGGCGGCTGTCGCGCGCAGGTAACTTACATTGGACAACCCCCTACCTGTTCGATCTGCTATTCAACAGAACATCTGCGGATGAACTGCACACGTCGACGTCCATTTCAACTTCCACGGGAACGTCCTGCAGACGGCAGTGAAAAGGTTGTTCCACTATTGAGTGAGGTAGTCGCGGGGACTGTATCAGCCGGAACATGTTAGCGAGGCGGAGATGCCAGTTCAGGTGGAATGCAGTGCAAAAGACATTCACGGTAGGACGGACGTCGATTCGGCACCGTCATCCTTACCGGGGCAGTTACCGCTGGATACCAACGATGCGCCAGCCACCTCTGAAACTAAGCCGTGTGAGATACAGGAGCGGGTGCAGATCAGTTTGCCTGAACCATCCCTATCGGTAGAGATTGCAGCAGACACAAAGAAAGGCCGCCGAAGGAGAAGCAAAGGGAATTGTAGCAAAGAGGAAAAGTCGGATGATTTGAGACCCGTACGCGTGTCAGAAAGCGGCAGCGAGACTGAACCCCAATCTTCTTGCTCCGTGCGCTGCGAGGACACCGCGAGGCAAGAACGCATTCGTGAACAAACCAAATACCTGAAGGCACTACTGAGCGCTGAGAGGGAACAGAGCACCGTAACGGCTAAAGGCCGGTTCCCACTAGGGCTGCCGCGCGTCAAAACCGCGCGTCAGCGGCGTGGTTGCCATGGAAATGGCGTCAGCGGCAAGGCGCGGCGGGCTCTGCGTCGCGGTTTGACCATGTAGAACCGCTTCCGCTGCCGCGTGACGCGCTCCAGGTGCGCGCCGCCAATCACAGAACGCGCTGAGCGTGACGTCAGGTACGGAACCCCGGGCCACACGAACTTTCGCCGAACCGCTGGCGCGGCCGCGGCGGCAGCTATGAAATACTTATCATCCGATTCCAAGGAAACTATTCGGTAGAAAAATTTGATTCTTGGTCATGTTACAGCCTGATATCTTCTCTCGATAAAGGATCGAATTTCTTTTCGTTATTCGTCGTGGTTACTTGCTGTATCGCATTTACGTAAACCTTTACACGAAATTTGAATGAGTGTGCAGAGGTAAAAACGCATTGCGTGGACTTTGCGTACAGTTCATTTTAGGTAATACATTATTGCGTATGAAATTTAGTCAACATATCGAAATTGTTTTTAAAGGTGAGATCAGATCGATAGCTATCACCGTTCTCGAGATATTGAATGATATGTCGGCGGACGGGCTGTGCCGTGACCGCGAGCGGGTTGCTCGCGGCGCGACCGGTACTTCGTCCTGCTCGTCGTAAACCATGTGGTTGTATCAACCGCAAATTTCGTAAACGGTTCAAGAAATCGAAACGTGTTTTTTTTGCAAACGATAACTTGTGAAAAGTCATGTATTTCGTCGCATGATAAATATCCTAAATCTGTTTATCTACCGAGATATGAAAGTAACTACAGTTTTTCAGAAGGGATAGATGAATTGTTTTAAACAGCATTTAGTAGCATGTGGAATGAGAAGTTAAACCGAAAATAATTTGCTGTTATGTCATAAAATGTAATTTACTAAATATCTACAGCTATTGATTATTTCCTTTGGTAAGTAACAAACTTTTTTTTCTTTATCCAGTGAACTTTATTGATTCAAGCGCGTTTCGCCTTTTACTTTAAGGCATCTTCGGTGGAATCTAGAATGATTCAGTTTTGTTTTGATATGTGATACTTGCAGATTATAAAACAGTTCACATCTTTTTTTACGTGAATGAGTGATTACTTACAGTGAATCGAGTTTTTGGCGGACATATATGTTTCGCCTCACCTGGTCACATGCTGGAGGTTGAACTAAAACTTAGATTATGGAACATAAGCACATTTTCATGTTCGCTCTTTTTTCTTCTGTCACTAGCTGTAGACGTTTGAAGTTGTAACTACAGTGTGTTCACCTCATGTCCCTTCCTGTCTGGTTTGTTTATGTACATGTTGCCAATCTGCAGAATTATATGCTGAAAACTAATGTTTGTTTATTTTTGTTCTCTTTATATCTGTATGTATGTGTGGCTAGCCAGTGATAATTATAGAAAGTTGAAAGTAAATCCAGTAGTTGTCAGACAGTGGTTGAAAGATTTGGTGTTCAGCTGATTTCAGTTTTGGTTTAAATGTTTTGTGGAGGAGTGCACGGAAGAGTAAATTCACTGCTTACAGGAATAGATAAAATAGTACAATAGCATTTCAACAGATGATTATTATCAGAATACTATCACCCAACCCCTTTGTCCTCACTCTTTGACGCCCCATAGTACGTCCTGTCAACTAACCCCTATTGTTGTCAAGGTTGTGCCGTAATTTCCTCTTCCTCCTCTATTTAATTCCGTACTTCTTCTTTAGTCACACGATCCTCGTATCTAATCTTCAGCATTCTTATTGATCACCACGTTTTGAAAGCGTCCATTGTCTTCTTGACAGAACTGTTTATCGTCCACATTTCACTTACAAACAAGGCTGCACTCCACACAAATACCTTTGTAAAATAGTATCCAACCATTAGAATTTATATTCGATGTGAACAAATTTTCTTTTTCAGAACGCTTTTTTTGCTATTGACAGTCTTCAGTCAGGTTTGCGTCTGCACCAGGAAATACCTTACAATTTAAAATCTGGTTTCGAAAACTCTGTTCCAAATTTATATTATTCTTTCGTGATTCTTAAGCAAGGTGCTGGCGATGATTACATTATGCTCTGTGGAAAATTCTATCAGGTGGCTTCCACTTTCATCCCTTCCACCTAGCCTTTGTGTTCTTACTGTTTTCGTGTACCTGCTACCGTATCACATTTTAAATTTTTGTCTCGCTTAACTATCTGAATAATCTCTTTTATCGTACATTGTTTCAATGTGTTAGGGGATAGTGAACAATCATGAACGGTAGTCATGACATCTGTTTATGTTGAGATGAGAAAACATGAATAATGAAATATGTGAAAGAGTACATTGTACAGAAAATGAAAAATTGGTATGTCTTCACCCAACTTCGTTTTTCCTTCATGTAGGTGTAAGATATCGTTATTCAAACACACCGGTCGTTTCGGTGGGTCCCAGCCCGTACCTCAGTGGCTGTCCGTCATTGGCTACCGCTATTCCGCGTTGACGCGGCGGCTCGCGGAATTGGCGTTCCCACCTGGAAGCGGCAGACGTTAGCGGTAGCCAATGACGGACAGCCACTGAGGTACGGGGCAGGACCCAGTGAAACGCGCGGTGCGTTTGATTAACTATATCTTACACTTACATGAAGGAAAGACGAAGTTGGGTGAAGACATACCAATTTTTCATTTTCTGTACAATGTGCTCTTTCACATACTTCATTATTCATGTTTTCTCATTTCACCATAAACAGATTTCATGACTACCGTTCACGATTGTTCACTATCTCCTAACACAGTGAAACAATGTACAACAAGAGAGATTATTCAGATAGTTAAGCGAGACAAAATTTTAAATGTGGTACGGTAGCAGGTACACGAAAACAGTAAGAACACAAAGGCTAGGTGGAGGGGATGAAAATGGAAGCCACCTGATAGAATTTCCCACAGAGCATAATGCAATCATCGCCAGCACCTTGCTTAAGAATCACGAAAGAATAATATATATTTGGAACAGTTTTCGAAACCAGATTTTAAATTGTAAGGCATTTCCTGGTGCAGACGCAAACCTGACTGAAGACTGTCAATAGCAAGAAAAGCGTTCTGAAAAAGATAATTTGTTCACACCGAATATAAATGCTAATGGTTGGATACTATTTTACAAAGGTATTTGTGTGGAGTGCAGCCTTGTATGTAAGTGAAACGTGGACGATAAACAGTTCTGTCAAGAAGACAATGGACGCTTTCAAAACGTGGTGATTCATAAGAATGCTGAACTTTAGATACGAGGATCGTGTGACTAAAGAAGAGGTACGGAATTAGAGGAGGAAGAGGAAATTACGGTACAACTTTGACGACAATAGTTGTTAGTTGACAGGGCGTATTGTGGGGCGTCAAAGAGTGAGGACAAAGGGGTTGGGTGATAGTATTCTGATAATAATCATCTGTTGAAATACTATTCTACTATTTTATCTATTAATGTAAGCAGTGAATTTACTCTTCCATGCACTCCTTAAAACATTAAACCAAAACTGAAATCAGCTGAACACCAAATCTTTCAACCACTGTCTGACAACTACTGGATTCACTTTCAACTTTCTATAACTATCACTGGCTAGCCACACACACATACAGATATAAGGAGAAAAAAAATAAACAAACATTAGTTTTCAGCATATAATTCTGCAGGTTGGCAACATGTACATAAACAAACCAGACAGGAAGGGACATGAGGTGAACACACTGTAGTTACGACTTTAAATCAGAGTTTTCGGTAAAAGGTCTACTGCTAGTGACAGAAGAAAAAAGAGCGAACATGAAAATGTGCTTATGTTCCATAATCTAAGTTTTAGTTCAACCTCCAGCATGTGAGCAGGTGAGGGGAAACGTGTATGTCCGCCAAAAACTCAATTCACTGTAAGTAATCAGTCATTCACGTAAAAAAAGATGTGAACTGTTTTATAATCTCCAAGTATCACAGATCAAAACAAAACTGAGTCATTCTAGATTCCACCGAAGATGCCTTAAAGTAAAAGGCGAAACGCGTCTTGAATCAGTAAAGTACACTGGATAAAGAAAAAAGAAAGGAAATAATCTATAGCTCTACATATTTAGTAAATTACATCTTATGACATACCAGCAAATTAGTTTCGGTTTAACTTGTCATTCGACATGCTATTAATGCCATTTAAAAAAATTCATCTATCCCTTCTGAAAAACTGTACTTACTTTCATATCTTGGTAGATAAACAGATTTAGGATATTTATCATGCGACGAAATACATGACTTTTCACAAGTTATCGTTTGCAAAAAAAAAAAAAAAAAAAAAAAAAAAAAAAAAAAAAAAAAAAAAAAAAAAATTCGATTTCTTGAACCGTTTACGAAATTTGCGGTTGATACAACCACATGGTTTACGACGAGCAGGACGAAGTACCGGTCGCGTCGCCGAGCAACCCGCGCGCGGTCACGGCATAGCCCGTCCGCCGACATATCAGACAATATCTCGAGAACGGTGATAGCTATCGATCTGCTCTCAGCTTTAAAAACAATTTCGATATGTTGACTAAATTTAATACGCAATAATGTATTACCTAAAATGAACTGTACGCAAAGTCCACGCAACGCGTTTTTACCTCTGCACACTCATTAAAATTTCGTGTAAAGGTTTACGTAAATGCGATACAGCAAGTAACCACGACGAATAACGAAAAGAAATTCGGTCCTTTATCGAGAGAAGATATCAGGCTGTAACATGCCCAAGAATCAAATTTTTCTACCGAATAGTTTCCTTGGAATCGGATGATAAGTATTTCATAGCTGCCGCCGCGTCCGCGCCAGCGGTTCGGCGAAAGTTCGTGTGGCCCGGGAGTCCGTCCCTGACGTCACGCTCAGCGCGTTCTGTGATTGGCGGCGCGCACCTGGAGCGCGGCACGCGGCAGCGGAAGCGGTTCGACATGGTCAAACCGCGACGCAGAGCCCGCCGCGCCTTGCCGCTGACGCCATTTCCATGGCAACCACGCCGCTGACGCGCCGTTTTGACGCGCGGCAGCCCTAGTGGGAACCGGCCTTAAGAGGAAGAGCGAGCAGAGCAGCGAGCAGCTGCAGCAGCGCTCCCGCAGGAACTCGCTGACGTCAGTCGCAACCCCGCGTGGTGGCCAGGCGGATGCGACCACGTTGACAGACTCAGCCGGCGGTGGCGGGCAGGGCGGCGCGCGCACCGCGCAGCACCCCGACAGCAATGAGCCGTGGTGGCAACAGAACGAGGAGATGCAGCAGTAGCTGCTCTCGCGCATGACCATCGCGCTGCGACCTTCCACTCCCTGGCCCGTTGTTGGTTTTGACGTTTCGTACTCCAAACGTTACCAACGGGTTGGTTCAAAGCCGGCGAGAAGGACGATCCAAAACTCAGAGCTCATTGTTCTCTAAACCATCATGTGTGACAGCCAAACCTACAACATTACCACACTTAACGTCAATAGAATTCAAAATGCGGTGAAACTCCGTTCGCTAACTGATTTCTTGTATGGTACCAGCGTTGACATTGCCCTCATACAGGAGGTAGCCACAGTCTTAGAAGTGCCCGGTTACGTTCTTATTGATAACATCAATCTCCAGGATGCTGTAGGCACTGCCATACTTCTGCGCGACGGTATACCCTTTACGGATGTGCAGCGGCTGCCCAGTGGTCGTGGCATTTCTCTTCGACTGAATGTTGTGCAGATTGTTAACGTGTACGCCCCATCAGGTAGCACTCATAAGAGAGATCGTTCAAAATTTTATAAAAACGAGGTTCCCATTCTTCTTAGCGCTTATCGTGCACGTCTCATCCTTGGTGGTGACTTCAATTGTGTGCTTAACGACAGAGACGAAACTCCTAACACGAACAGATGTATCGAACTTGAACATTTAATTCATGGCATCCGTCTTTACGATACATGGGAACAACTACAGGGTGAACGGGTAGCGTACACCTTCGTAACCAGTCATTCTGCCAGTCGGCTGGATAGGATCTATGTGTCCGATGCCCTCCAGCGACACACTGTGAACTGTGACATAGCTCCTGTCAATATCTCCGACCATTGTGCATATCAGTGTTACCTTAACCTACAACGCCAGCAAATTTACCGCGGGAAAGGCTACTGGAAATTGAATGTCAGCCTTCTGCAGGATGCCCAACTTGAAGAGGAGATGAACATAACGTGCCAACAACTCCAGCGGCACCGACGTCGTTACGCTAGCGTTCTACAGTGGTGGATTCAGTGTGCTAAGCCTAAATTACGCCTCACCCTCATGAGCTACGCCCGACAAAAAAGCTTTTGGCAGAAACAGACTATTGAATTTTATTATCGCTGTTTGAGAGAACTGTATAGTCGCACTAACAATCCTTCTCGCGATATCGACGTAAAGATCAAACGATATAAAGCAAAAATCACAGCGATACAACGCCAACGAATGCAAGGCATCATCGTGCGAGCCCACCCCAAGGACGTTGCCGCCGAAGAACGGGCCTCTCTGTACCACATCCTGAGAACGACGAAACGGTGTAAAGCCATGTTGATTGAAGCCGTCGTTGATGACGCTGAGAATGCCATCACGAAGCAACGTGACATCATCTCGCACGTCTACGACTATTATAGTCAACTTTACAAGAAGCAACCCGTTGATGAACACTCGTGCGACGATTTTCGTAGGGCCTTGAGCTGTAGCTTGTCACAACAGGATAATGCAAAGCAGGAATCTGTTTTTACAGAGGACGAAATCCGACTGGCGGTCCACAGTGCAAAGAAAGGGAAATCACCAGGACCCGACGGTCTCAGCGCTGAGTTTTACCAGCGATACTGGAACCTCCTCGGTCCGACACTCCTCGAGATAGCGAATGAACTCTGGCACCTGGAAGTCATACCCAAGGCATTTGCGGAAGATATCATCCTGCCCTTACCGAAAAAAGGGAACAGCAGGAAGGTCGAAAACATGCGACCCATCACACTCCTGAATGCCGATTTCAAAATCATCACCAGATCGATTAAGCTAAGGTTGGTTGGTTGGTTGGTTTGGGGAAGGAGACCAGACAGCGTGGTCAACGGTCTCATCGGATTAGGGAAGGATGGGGAAGGAAGTCGGCCGTGCCCTTTCAGAGGAACCATCCCGGCATTGGCCTGGAGTGATTTAGGGAAATCACGGAAAACCTAAATCAGGATGGCCGGACGCGGGATTGAACCGTCGTCCTCCCGAATGCGAGTCCAGTGTCTAACCACTGCGCCACCTCGCTCGGTGATTAAACTAAGGATGCAAACCGTTATGTACAAGGTTTTAGGCAGTTACCAGTACAGTGCAGTGCAAGACCGAAGTGCAATCTCAGCTGCCTGCGATTTGAAGGACGTCATCTGTTCATATGCTGAAACCAAAGGACAGGGCGTTCTAATCTTTCTAGATTTTGAGATAACGTCGATAACGGAAGTCTGACGAACAGGAAGCTTTATGACCTTCTCATGACAATAAACCATAGGAATCGTCTCGAAGAAAAACATCCACATACACATTGGAGTATAGTATGGCGGCATGTGCACAGCGACATGTTACCATCACGCGTCATAGCCGACTGGTGTCTCACAGTCAACGATAAAGTAGCAACGAATGAAAAGCTACATACAACAGGCCTTCATCCAACGCCCAACTGTGACGCATGCGGAAGAGTCGATACGCTTATTCATAGGTTCACGAGCGGACATGCAGAAGAAATTACGACATGTCTTCGTCAACGATTGTCAGTGATAGACCGTACGACGCCCAGTAGTGTAGACCTTTTAGAGATCATTCAGCCACAAAAACTGAGATATCCACGAGCAAAAAACAACGCTGCAACGTGGATCATGGGCCACACAGCATCGTTTATTATGCAGCATAGGCATGCTATTTCCTAGACTATTATTCTTACATAGAAACTGAACACTTTAAAATAAGACAACATTGTGACTACAGGAGGATATTTGGAAATATGCTGAAAATCATAATTAACGGTTAAATGCTTCTAATACAATATTTTGGATAGCAGAGGTTGCCAGTTACCTGTATGTATGAATCCTATTTGCTTCCTGGGACTTTAGTTCTTGTCGGAATTTTAGGATAGTATTCAGATGCACACCAATGCAGAAGGCATTTTTTCTTTCCCATTTTCGTCTTAACATTTTCCTTCTCTCGCAGAGCAGCGGAGCAACTTTCCTTCAACAATGAAGTGATAGTCTTTTGTGCACCATAAAATTTTCTGTTTACAAAAAAAAAAATTAAAAGAAGTGGTCTAGGGGGGAAAAAGTGGTCTGGGGGTAGCGTCTTTGATTCATAATCAAAACGTCTTTGGTCCCGGGTTCGATCCCTGCCACTGCCTAAATTTTTATAAATAATCAGCATTGGCGGCCGAAGACTTCCGGCATAAGAATTCAGCCTCATTCTGCCAACGGCCTTGTCAAAGAGGGCGGAGGAGCGGATAGAGGTTCAGGGCACTCTCTTGTCCTAGGGGTGGGAAATTGCCCCTAAATGCGGAAGAATCAGCAATGATCAACGACATGAGGATGCAAAAGGCAATGGAAACCACTGCATTAAAGTCACGTAACGTGTATCCACAGGACATGTGGCCTGTAATTGAAGAAGTGTCATGATGATCTCTCCATTGGCAAAAGATTCCGGAATAGTCCCCCATTCGGATCTCCGGGAGGGGACTGCCAAGGGGGAGGTTATCATGAGAAAAAGACTGAATAATCTACGAAAGGATAACGTTCTACGAGTCGGGGCGTGGAATGTAAGAAGCTTGAACGTGGTAGGGAAACTAGAAAATCTGAAAAGGGAAATGCAAAGGCTCAATCTAGATATAGTGGGGGTCAGTGAAGTGAAGTGGAAGGAAGACAAGGATTTCTAGTCAGATGAGTATCGGGTAATATCAACAGCAGCAGAAAATGGTATAACAGGTGTAGGGTTCGTTATGAATAGGAAGGTAGGGCAGAGGGTGCGTTACTGTGAACAGTTCAGTGACCGGGTTGTTCTAATCAGAATCGACAGCAGACCAACACCGAAAACGATAGTTCAGATATACATGCCGACGTCGCAAGCTGAAGATGAACAGATAGAGAAAGTGTATGAGGATATTGAAAGGGTAATGCAGTATGTAAAGGGGGACGAAAATCTAATAGTCATGGGCGACTGGAATGCAGTTGTAGGGGAAGGAGTAGAAGAAAAGGTTACAGGAGAATATGGGCTTGGGACAAGGAATGAAAGAGGAGAAAGACTAATTGAGTTCTGTAACAAGTTTCAGCTAGTAATAGCGAATACCCTGTTCAAGAATCACAAGAGGAGGAGGTATACTTGGAAAAGGCCGGGAGATACGGGAAGATTTCAATTAGATTACATCATGGTCAGACAGAGATTCCGAAAGCAGATACTGGATTGTAAGGCGTACCCAGGAGCAGATATAGACTCAGATCACAATATAGTAGTGATGAAGAGTAGGCTGAAGTTCAAGACATTAGTCAGGAAGAATCAATACGCAAAGAAGTGGGATACGGAAGTACTAAGGAATGACGAGATACGTATGAAGTTCTCTTACGCTATAGATACAGCAATAAGGAATAGCGCAGTAGGCAGTACAGTTGAAGAGGAATGGACATCTCTAAAAAGGGCCATCACAGAAGTTGGGAAGGAAAACATAGGTACAAAGAAGGTAGCTGCGAAGAAACCATGGGTAACAGAAGAAATACTTCAGTTGATTGATGAAAGGAGGAAGTACAAACATGTTCCGGGAAAATCAGGAATACAGAAATACAAGTCGCTGAGGAATGAAATAAATAGGAAGTGCAGGGAAGCTAAGACGAAATGGCTGCAGGAAAAATGTGAAGACGTCGAAAAAGATATGATTGTCGGAAGGACAGACTCAGCATACAGGAAAGTCAAAACAACTTTTGGTGACATTAAAAGCAACGGCGGTAACATTAAGAGTGCAACGGGAATTCCACTGTTAAATGGAGAGGAGAGAGCAGATAGGTGGAAAGAATACATTGAAAGCCTCTATGAGGGTGAATATTTGTCTGATGTGATAGAAGAACAAACAGGGGTCGATTTACAAGAGATAGGGGATCCAGTATTAGAATCGGCATTTAAAAGAGCTTTGGAGGACTTACAGTCAAATAAGGCAGAAGGGATAGATAACATTCCATCAGAATTTCTAAAATCATTGGGGGAAGTGCCAACAAAACGACTATTCACGTTGGTGTGTAGAATATATGAGTCTGGCGATTACCATCTGACTTTCGGAAAAGCATCATCCACACAATTCCGAAGACGGCAAGAGCTGACAAGTGCGAGAAATACCGCACAATCAGCTTAACAGCTCATGCATCGAAGCTGCTTACAAGAATAATATACAGATGAATGGAAAAGAAAATTGAGAATGCACTAGGTGACGATCACTTTGGCTTTAGGAAAAGTAAAGGGACGAGAGAGGCAATTCTGAGGTTACGGCTGATAATGGAAGCAAGGCTAAAGAAAAATCAAGCCACTTTCATAGGCTTTGTCGACCTGGAAAAAGTGTTCGACAATATAAAATGGTGCAAGTTCGACAATATAAAATGGTGCAAGCTGTTCGAGATTCTGAAAAAAGTAGGGGTAAGCTATAGGGAGAGACGGGTCATATACAATATGTACAACAACCAAGAGGAAATAATAAGAGTGGACGATCAAGAACGAAGTGCTCGTATTAAGAAGGGTGTAAGACAAGGCTGTAGCCTTTCGCCCCTACTCTTCAATCTGTACATCGAGGAAGCAATGATGGAAATAAAAGAAAGGTTCAGGAGTGGAATTAAAATACAAGGTGAAAGGATATCAATGATATGATTCGCTGAGGACATTGCTATCCTGAGTGAAAGTGAAGAAGAATTAAATGATCTGCTGAACGGAATGAACAGTCTAATGAGTACACAGTATGGTTTGAGAGTAAATCGGAGAAAGACGAAGGTAATGAGAAGTAGTAGAAATGAGAACAGCGAGAAACTTAACATCAGGATTGCTGGTCACGAAGTCAATGAAGTTAAGGAATTCTGCTACCTAGGCAGTAAAATAACCAGTGACGGACGGAGCAAGGAGGACATCAAAAGCAGTCTCGCTATGGCAAAAAAGGCATTTCTGGCCAAGAGAAGTCTACTAATATCATATACCGGCCTTAATTTGAGGAAGAAATTTCTGAGGATGTACGTCTGGAGTACAGCATTGTATGGTAGTGAATCATGGACTGTGGGAAAACCGGAACAGAAGAGAATCGAAGCATTTGAGATGTGGTGCTATAGACGAATGTTGAAAATTAGGTGGACTGATAAGGTAAGGAATGAGGAGGTTCTACGCAGAATCGGAGAGGAAAGGAATATGTGGAAAACACTGATAAGGAGAAGGGACAGGATGATAAGACATCTGCTAAGACATGAGGGAATGACTTCCATGGTACTAGAGGGAGCTGTAGAGGGCAAAAACTGTAGAGGAAGACAGAGATTGGTATACGTCAAGCAAATAATAGAGGACGTAGGTTGCAAGTGCTACTCTGAGATGAAGAGGTTAGCACAGGAAAGGAATTTGTGGCGGGCCGCATCAAACCAGTCAGTAGACTGACGACCAAAAAAGAAAAAAAAAATTCAGGGATGCTGAAACGGCCTTATGATCACTGATTCCCTGTTCCGCGCTTACAGAGTCGAAAATTTCAGGTCTGTTTGTTATCAGTAGGTCCAAGATGTTATCTCCACGAGTCGGTTCTCTGTTTGATTGCTCGAGGTAATTTTCGGATAGTGCACTCAGTATAATGCCACTCGATGCTCTGTCCCTACCACCCGTCCTAAACATCTGACAACAGATATAGACTGGGAAGTCTATATCTGTTAAATTGAAATCTCCACCTAAGACTATAACATGCTGAGAAAATTTATGTGAAATGTATTCCAGATTTTCTCGCAGTTGTTCTGCCACTAATGCTGCTGAGTCAGGAGGTCGGTAAAAGGAGCCAATTATTAACCTTGCATGTAGGTGTGAACACGGTCCCCAAGGATAGATGCATACTTACGTTCATCCACTGTACCTTCCAGGATGACGAGGTAACCTAGGGAATGTCACGAAATCATTCCCCAGACATAATGCTACATCCTACCGCCTAGAACCTTCCGGCTATTGCTGCGGGACGTCTGATTTGGGAAAGATGGAGCATAAAGCGTGTATCAGCTGAAAAAGCCACCCGTCGCGACTCACCGGCCATCCAGTTGCAGTACTGGCGTGCAAATTCCAGCCGTCATCGCAGGTGAACAGCAGTCAGCATAGATCACCAAATACATTGAAATGAAAACCCCTAGCTGCTTACAGGCGTTGACGTACGTCAACGGGGACAGACGAATATCTGTGCCCCGACCGGTACTCGAACCCGGGATCTCCTGCTTACATGGCAGACGCTCTATCCATCTTAACCACCGAGGACACAGAGGATAGTGCGACTGCAGGGATTTATCTCTGGCAGGCCTCCCGAGAAACCCACATTCTCAACGTATTGTCCCGCACTACATTCGTAGTGGCCCCGCCCATTATACTCATTACTCGCGGCGCGTTGCCGATTCCCGTAAGAGTTCGGGTACTGTTTGTGCATCCGCACAGAAGAAGTAGATGGTCAAGTGGCCGGTGAGCCTTAACTATATATATACTGAGATGGTATCTGTTCTTTCGGACATCTTCTGTGTGTGGGGATGCACAAACAGTGCCCGAACTCCTACGGGAATCGGCAACGCGCCGAGAGTAATGAGTATAACGGGGGGGGGGGGGGGGGGGGCATTACGAATGTGGTGCGGGACAATACGTTGAGAATGTGGGTTTCGCGGGAGGCGTGCCAGAGATAAATCCCTGCAATCGCACTATCCTCTGCATCCTCGGTGGTGCAGATGGAGCCGGCACGGTAACTCAGCGTGTTCGGTCAGAAGGTTTGCTGCCCTCTGTAAAAAAAAAAAAAAAAAAAAAAAACTGAGTTAATGGAGCAACGGCGAAGTGATACGGGTGTCTTGTGACGTCCGCCCCGAGCAACGAACGAAAACGAGCAAAAATGAAGCTAAAATAAAAAGGATGGGTAGAGTGTCTGCCATGTAAGCAGGAGATCCCGGGTTCAAGTCCCGGTCGGCGCACAAATTAACATCTGTCCCCGTTGACGTATGTCAACGCCTGTAAGCAGCTAAGGCTTTTCATTTCATTCTAATTTCATTCTAACGAGCTGCATGGTCACCGATGGTATCTGTTCTTTCGGACATGTACCAACATGTACCAACAGGTCACCAATTTGGCGCCTGCTGCGGAGGCCTGTACACAGCAACTTCCGCTGAACGATCGTTGAGGAGACGCTGGTGGTTGCCCATTGGTGCATCTGGGCATTCGGCTGGTCCACAGTTGCACGTCTATTTGCCCGCACACATCTGCACCGCCGTTGTTCACCCCAATCATCTACGGCCTGTGGTGCACCACAGTTCCCTCGGCGCCGGTTTGCATAGCACCATTTTGCCATGCACTGTATAGTTAAACCTCGACATCACGCGAAAAGTTTACAAACTCAGCCATTTCGGAAATGTTTTCACCCTTGAGCCGAAAGCCAGTGATCGTACCCCTTTGGACGTCACATAAATCGCTCTGTTTTCGCATTATGACACCGACTGCACTGTTTTCCGCGTCCTTCCCATCACTGCTAGTGGTGCCACCTGCCGTCTCTTGAGTGTTTATTGCACATTGACGTCCAACATAGGCAGTGGTCACTTAATTTGAGTGGGTCGTGTGTAACAGCTGGTAGTAAAATGTAAAATACCTCAGTAGGTAGCTCACCTGAAAAGAAGCCAATAAAAGTCACTTAACGAGGAATGCACATTGAGGAGCACCAATTTCTTGGACTTCTGCCGCTCAATTATTGATAACTGCCTTCAAAGATTTTCCGCAAGTTCGCAGCATACACCTGTAAGCAATCGACGATGGGTCTAGACTATGCGAGAGGCTCAATAGTTACGGTGGTTCTAATTCCAGTCTGTAGAGGTCGTACTTTTACATTCGACTTGGACACATCGTCCATTGCAACTGATTTACACCTTTATTAATTCCACACAATTACTTTCAGCCTTTCTTTTTAAAAACATACGATTGTAATTCTGAATCACGTTGGAAGCTAAAGAGCGTTAACAGTTTTGCGGATTGCAGGTTTTTATAATTATGACACGCCCGTTCTAATGGCATTGTTTAATGTAACACTCTTTCTAATCTGCTTGACTTCGCTGTTTTACAGCTTACTTTTAGCATTTTAGGTGAAAAAAAACGTGCAGTGTAATTCTGAATAACATCAGATAGTTCTTTTTTAAGCTAAACCACGTTAACACTTTTAAGATATCGGATGGTTCAGTTTCTGTAACTGAAACATGCCCACTTTTCTCATGACCTCATTTGGCGCGAAACTTTTTTAAATCCACTTAACTTCTACTGCTTTTATCATTTGACGTTGCTTCTCTACAGCGTAACTCAAGTTGTACATTATTTCTCCACTTATACCGTACATAAATAAGTATTCTCTCTCATCTCCTACTATAAAAGAACAAAAATAGCTATATGCCCATCATTTTATGTACTAACATATGGCAGTTGCAGAAGCACTTGATTGTGGCTTAATATAAAGTCCGAAACCTGTCGTGTGAACTTAACACAGTTCTAAGAAAAGCAACTGAAGCGGCTGATCATGAAATGAACATCAACTGCGGAATTAGCACATAACCATCCAGCCATGGAGAAACTAATAATTCACAGATATTACAGGAGCGATCATTCGAAGCAAAAATTTCCATTAAACATTTTCTCTAAAATGCATACACTAAAAGCTGCGAGAACTAATTCAGTAGAAAGAAATGTGTTTCACCATAGCGAAAATGAAGAAGTGCTCGTAGCTGTTTCAGGATGCTTTTTAGATCCAGACGTTTTTGCTTCGGAAGATCGTTCCTATCACATCCCTAGAAGTTGGCCGTTACTTCTCAGGCAACCTTTACAGGCATAAGAAAGGTAACTACGGAGGAAACATGTGGAACTGAAGAGATACGTCGATTGATCGACGAAAAAAAAGGAGTACAAAAACGTGCAACGAAAGACGGGAATACAACACTGTAAGTCACTTATGAATGAAAGAAATAGAAAGTACAGGGAATATAAGGTGAACTCAGCAGGAAAAATGTGAAGAAATCGAAAACGAAACAGTTGTCGGGAAGACCAGTGCAATATACAGTAAAGTCAAAAGAATCTCGCGTGAAATCAAAAGGAAAGGCTTGAACATTGAAAATGAAAACGCAATTTCGCTGTTAATCGCAAAGGAGACAGCGGATAGGTGAGAGAAGAACATCGAAGGCATCTGTGAGGGAGAGAAACTGTCTGATGACGTGATAGAAGAAGAAATGAATGTTGATTTCGACGATATAGAGGATCCATTGGAGTCAGACACATTTGACAAATACATCGCTCCCAGCTGTGTATGAACCTTTATTTATAGGTGCACGATAGGCTTCGATGTATCAAATCGCATCCTCATATCACGAAACTTACCGTGTTCCTTTAAATAAAGCATCACAAACATTGGAAGCGGTTTATTTTCGCAATATGGACTACTTCGCTGCGATTGTCCAAAACAAAACTATGTGGAAGGCTTGCGATCAAATAAAGCGTGAGGCGTAGATAATATTCCTTCCAAAGTTCTAAAATCATTAGAGGAAGTGACAACCAAAAGATTATTCATGATGGTGTGTAGAATCTAAGAGTGTGGAGATATGCCATCAGAGCTTCGGAAAAATACCGTCTACACGATCCCAAAGTCAGCAAAGGCAGATAAGCGTGAAAAACATCGTGCAACCGGCTTAACAGCTCATGCATCAAAACTGTTGGCAAGAATAAGATACAGATGAATGGAAAGGAAAATTGAGGGTCTCATAGTTAACGATCAGTTTGCCTTCAGGAAACGTAAAGGCACCAGAGAGGTAGTTCTGACGTTGCACTTGGTAATGGATGTAAGACTTAAAGAGATATGTTCATAGGATTTTTTGACCTAGAAAAACCTTTCGAGAACGTAAAATGGTGCAGATATTCAAACTTCACGACAAATAGGTGTAACCTGTAGGGAAAGACAGGTAAAATAAAATTTTTGTATGCATCAAGAGGAAACAACAAAATGGAAGACCAAGAAGGAAGTGTTCGCATTAAGAAGGGATGAGGACAGTGATTCCACCTTTCCCCTTTACTCTTCAATCTGCATCTAGAAAAAGTAATGAAGGAAATTTAAGAGAGGTTCTTGAGCGGAATTAAAGTTCATGGTGAAAGAATATCAATCATAAGATTCGCTGATGACAGTGCTATCCTTAGTGAAAGCGAGAAGAATTACAGGACGTTTTGGAATGAGCAGTCTACTGACATAAGAATGTGGGCTGAGGGTAAAACGAAGAGAGATGAAAGTAATGACGACTAGCCTAGGAGAGAGTAGCTATGAACTTACGATATCTATGAAGAAGATGAGATAATGGAATCCTGCTACTTTGGAAGCAAAATAACAAATGAGAGACAAAGGAAGGAGGACATAAGACACAGACTAGCACTGAAGGGAGGGCATTATTGATCAAAAAAATTTGTCACTATCAAACATTGGCCTTAATTTGAGAAAGAAATTTCGGAGAATGTGCGCCTGGAGAACAGTAATGTATGGAAGTGAAGCGCCAACTGTAGGAAAGCAAGAAAAGAAGAGCATCAAAGCGTCTGGGATGTTCAGAATTATGTGGACTGCGGTGAAGAAATGGGTAGGTTCTCGGCAGATATAGGGGATCCAGTATTAAAGTCAGAATTTAAAGACCTTTGGGAGACCAACGATCAAATAAATTGGAAGTCGGTACTTACTATCGACAGCAGTAACGTTCACTTTACTCTTCACTCTCAAGCGTGCGCTCATTACAGGATAATAGGCAGCATATGAAGAAATCAGGGAATAACTTCCGTGGTACTAGAGGGAGCTATGGTGGCTAAAAACTGCAGGGGAAGACAGAAGTTGGAAAACATCCAACAGATAGTTGAGGATGTAGGTTGCAAGTGCTACTCTAGATGAAGAGTTTAGCACAGCAGAGGAATTCGTGGTGGGCCGCACCAACACGATTACAACATTGATAACCCATAAAAATATAATTTTTTGGGGTAATGGGGAGGGGGGGGGGGGGCGGCACGACGCTTATGACACACCTCTCCACTTGGATCCGCTCCTGAGCTTGTAGTGTCTTGGCTGCAAGCAGTAGCCATCATATGAACAGAATATGCTCGCGGCGCTGACCATTTGGTCATAGACGAGGCCAAATCTCTTCCACCAAAGACTAACGCCCCAACTGTCTTAGTCACTGCCAAAATAATATGAGCACTACCAAGTAACAAAATAATCTGATTCTAAAATAATTTCCCACGCAGTCACACCAGTTTCAAATCGAAGTTGCCCGTCTCGGCCATTAAGAAAATGTCGTTTCCGTAGTGGTGAAATAGAACCACGGAATCTGTAATATGGCCTGAAGATGGTAGTAATAGCTACTTCGTGCAAGAGCTTCTCGTTCACAGGCTTCATAAATGTGGGCAACGTCCAATAATCTATTCTAAAACGAGAGTTCCTAATTTTCCATAACATCCCCTACAGACTTGTTTGCGGCAATCTTCAGTTTATTTTAATCGCGCGTTTACTGAATCGTACAAAAAGCTATGTGAGTCTTTTCTTCTATCTGAGCTCTGAAAGTCCCATTTAGTACCATGAGGATATCATAGATGTATTCAACGACGCCAGCGATCATTGCACTCTTCCATACCTTTTCCACTAGTGGCTCAATAAGAAAACACAAGACAGGGTCACATAAATACTGACGTAATCTTGTCTTGTTTTTTGTTTGATAAAACATTCAGGTAACAAAATTTTTAGACATCTCAAACAATGATGGCTACCAAGCATTTCCTTTTTGACATCTTTTCCAAAACATTCAAAAAAGTAAATTACTCAAGAATAGTCGCACACTTAAGTGGAAATAATTCACTTGACGCATCAAAGTTAAGATTCGAGAAGGGTTGCTCGACTGAGGATGCTATTTATACATTCACTTGCAAACAGCACAAGCATTAATAAGTAATACCCCGCAGTAGGTGTTATTTGTGATCTTTCCAAGTCGTTTGATTGTGTATATCGTGTTTCCCTCTTAAAAAAACTCAAGTTCTATGGAACTGAGGGTTTACACACAGCTGGTATGAATCATACTTAACAAACGGAAAGTAAAATGTTGTGCTGAATAATCCAGACGATGTTGGAAAGGTAGAAAAATTTACTGGGGAAAAAAAGATCACAAAGGGAAGCCCACAGGTTTCAATTTTGGGACCACTCCTATTTTCAGTTTCGCCGAACTTTATCATCTGGGGATCAAAACGTCAATGAAACTCAACTTATTTCTGTCACAAAAAATACACATTTGCGTACATGTTTTTACACTCACACTTACTTTCATTGCACTAATGTACCAGATGATATGGAATACGACATTGAACAAACAATTACCAACAAGGTTGGCGAAAGCCAAACAACAATTGATGACGAAGTGCAACAATTACAAGACATTTTATTGCAGCATTCACGAGTCTTTATTTACATTCCACGTACTATGACAGGATTCTTATATAAATTTTAGGTCAAACCACACGATTCTTTCAAATCTAAACATTATTCCATAACATTTATTTATAGAGAACAGGTCAAACAGGAACTTAAAGCTATGCTTGATCAAAGAATTATAGCTGTTAGTCAGTACGTAAGTCCACTACACATTGTTATTAAAAAGGATGGATATGACTGTACTGGGCACTACACATTGAAGTTTGAATAGTTTGGCTCGAGCCCCCACGTCCTATTGCACGAAAATATATATACTTGTTACACTCAGCTTAATTGAGTGGTCCAGAGACGCTACATATCGTCATAGGATGCCAACTGACACCTGTTGTAAACTCAATTTTTAAGCTGAAATAAAATATAACAAAACAATGCAGGCAGATACTACGGTGAAATTTAAAACAGTGAGTCACTCACGTTGATTTACAATTTGAACAAGTTGTTTATTTTGTTTAATATATTCACTAAACACTCAAAATGCAATCTGAGGGGTTTTACGTAAGGGCAGTCTTTAACGACTGCTACTACAACACTTCACTATAAAATTCATATGTCGCGATCACGGCACTCATCAGTCTGTTCACAATTCACAAAATACACTATTGTCTGCTGTCCGAAACCACTATAAAGCGCTCCACGTGATTGCTTTCGAACGTCGCTACATACATACTTGTTCCCGAATGTGGTTACCGACCCACTACTCCCCCCAGATGTGCAGCACGTCCGGCTCTTAGCGTCGCTCAAAACCAACTCCTCAAAAATGGCCGCCCTATCCACCCTCGAAACGACTGCATAACTCAAAACAACGTTTGACAAAAATTATAGATATTCTAGAACTAAACACAAAAACATATATGATATATTGAAAAATATGGAAATTTTCTGGGCAATAACTATTGAAGTCAAATTTTTTGTATCTGTTACGTTTTTTCACAAGTAATGTTCTTGTGGCGTGATTTTGCTTTTCCCAGGTTTTTGATACTAAACATAAATAAACAAATAAAAATACATATTTAATTGCTCATCTACCTCTTTAAACTTTAGAATTCTGCCTCTAGTTTCGTCTCTTTAAATTTATTTATTATCAAAAACGCGGATTCTCTCTGTCGAATCCATATTCCGAGCTCTCATTCAAAAATAGTACACACTACGCTAAATCGGCTGTGATTGGCTATGCAGCTCTACGGGCCGCATCCATAAACACTTCGTTCATATTAATCGGCCAAAGTATTGGCGAGACATTAGCTTTTGGACTTTCATAAATTTACATTTTTTAAGATGACAATAACTGTTAAACTATTATATATTTTTGTGGGGCGTCTAGATAATTTAGCTTTACGTATTTTTCTGTCCATGAGTGCCAACTCGCACCTCCATGTCACTCTTAGCTTTGCTTTTATTGACTTTTCTCTGGTACATAAATTACTCGTAGCGCGCAAACACGGCCATACGCGCCCCTGCCAAGCGTCCGCCCGGTTTTTCCAGGGTCGCGTAACGCCAGCAGCTCGCCGCGGTCCCGGAGCAGTCGCCAGCCACGTGCTCCGCGGCAGGAAACTGCCGCTCTAAACTCACCCCACAGCTTGTACGCTCAGATGTATCACTACGCCTTATTCTCCATTCACGCCAGATCAACGACATTATAGTAACGGAAACTGATCGACCACAGACTAAAGGTAAATTTTCACAGATATTTCATGGTCATCTGTTTATTCAACACTAGATCTAAAATTGGGTTTTTGGCAGATTGAACTTTACCCTAGCTGTAGAAAATACACGACATTTCTCTGTTCGAGGCGATGTGGAGTAGTCCGTACAGAATAAGACATGCAGGGTGTCCCATTTATCTTGACCACCCTAAATAACTGATTGTCCAGATGCAAATTACAAAATGTTTCAAGCGAATGTTCTTTAGTCGTTAGGGGGATATCAACCAGGATAATTGCCTTCGTTGTAGGTTTGTTTTTTACAAAGCTATGAACTGTGGTATGACTTTTTTAAATGGCACCCTGTATTTTTTATTCGGTAATTGGTTTCCTCTGCAAAGACCTATTGAAAAATGTATTACAGTGTACCATTCACTGAAAAACAAAGTTATTAATTACATAACACAACATTGACGCTCCCAGCGCTTAGTTTAGGCACTCGGGGAAATCCACGGGCTGACGTTGACATAGGACAAATGTAAACATAAGTAGAATGTCAGTTGAAGAGTTGTATGAGTACAACATATACCAACGAAGAGAAGGTAGAAACGCTACTCATCTATGGGGAACGTAAGTTAGCAGAACAGTAATGACAATACTGTTTTCTTAGGTACGGGTACATGTAGTACAGTAGTTAAGTCCTTTGAAATACTGTTGTGTAGAGTAGGCATACAGTAAGGGCTGTCCTTCCTACAAACTGCATCGACATAACGTTTCCTTTATTGTTGTTGTTGTTGAAGATAGGCGAAATGCTACGCAGACAGCGGAACTGTACAGAGAGCGATATCCTGACAAGAACCCACCTTCCCGATGGATTTTTTCTCATCTTGTTGCGACGCTTCAGGAAACGGGAAGTTTCAACCCACGACAATGCAATACTCGTAGCATTCGCACAGACGAAGCTGCCGAAGTTGTTGTTCTCGCTTCCGATACTATGAATCCACATGTGAGCACACAACAGCTTGAACACGAGACTGGAACTCCTAAAACCAGTGCAAATCGTATTCTTACACGTCACCGTTTCCATCCTTACCATGTGCACATACATCAAGAATTGCATCGGAATAATTTCCAGAATCGTGTACAGTTCTGTCAGTGGGTACAGCAGCAAATCCTCGCTAACACGAATTTCTTCTCCAATATTTTACTTACCGAGGAATGTTCCTTCTCAAACTTAGGACAGGTAAATACGTGGAACATGCATTTTGGTCCAGCGACAACCCACGATGGCTTAGTCAAGAGGAACATCAGTGTCAATGGAGAGTTAACGTCTGGTGTGGGACGCTTGGTTCTACAATTATTGGCCCTTATTTCATCATGAAGTGCCGCTAAGAAGCCGAATGCTTATATGATATCAACACGATGGATGTCCAGCACATAATGCCTTGCGTGCACGTCGTGTTCTGGACCGAAGGTATCCTGCCAGATATGGATTGGACGTGGAGGAACACTTACTTGCCGTGCTAAGTCTCCTGATTTAAATCCTCTGGACTTTTTTCTTTGGGGATGCATTAAAGACGTTGTCTATCGCGATATCACAGCGTGATATATTAGTGCCTTTTGCTTTTTCTCTAGTTTTAGCACTTTTATTTCCATTATGCACTGTGTATTTGTTATTTGTCTAGTAACTTAGTACCATTCTGTGCACTACTACATTTTTACAGATAGCACCTTTTAGGGAGTGACAAAATTTCAGATGCTTACTGTATATTGTCATTACTATTTACTCATCGTGCTCATTCACTGTTTCAGAACAAATTGTTACCATGTAAAGTAAAATAAAAAGAAGTAAACATATATACACTTTGGAGCATTGAGGATATGCAACACGTTAATGGAAAATTAACGAAAAAAGTGTAACAAAGACCATCCTTCATCTAATAACTAATTTTTTTGCCGGGTTTACGGAAAAGAACGAACTTAAGGGTAACATCTGTATACTACAAACTCATTTATGTTTTCACTAATCAATTCTTTATACCAATACCAAGAAAGACATATACTAAAGATTTTCTGTGTATGCTAGATGTAAGTTTCAATTTAATTATGGTAATATTTTATGAAGTGATAATAATGAAGCCACATTGATGTTCTATTAATGATAATAATGATTATAAGTGAATGATAAGGTTAAGAAAATCGATGACACAGGTCACATTGTTGTAATGAGAAATGCTTTATGATAATTTGAAGTTAATGAAAACACAATAATGGATTAATGGAGATACAGATACTGTTGTTTTAAGTATTGTAGAAGAACGTGACATTACTTTGTACACAGATAGTAAAGTAGTCACACATGTACATGTGTAACCACTGCACTGCATTTTTCTGAACTAATGATGCTTGTACATGATATGTACACTTTCATTTAGCACCTGTGGACATTACTTTTGTTAGTATTAACTACAACATTAACAATTCCAGCATAATAATTTCCTTGTGTTTTACAGGTACAACAAGCCATTTCTCATCAACCATTTTTTTTTCTTTTGTATTCTTTGCAATCTATGCTAAAGCTATATGCTTGTTAAGTCATTATGATTTCTTTAACATTTTCATTTCTATGCTTTGAACAGTCTTGTGATAACATTTTTATGTTGCTTTATTTTGACTGACTGATTTGACAATTATGGGTGATAATGATTTTCTTTTGCAGTAAAAGTGCACTTTCCTTTGCCATACTTCTACTTTTCCCCAGTAGTTATGCATATTCCATGCTTCTACTATTATTATTTTATTTTAACTTCTTTGTATGAGATATATTACTTTCATATAGTCAGTAATTGCAACAAATACCGTTTTCAGATCTCATGTACTGTGGAGATATTCTACTGTACTGATCTTTCTTATGTGCTCTGACAGCATATAGACTGGTTAATTATGAACTATGTATTTTGTCATTTGTTACTGTCAATCATGCACTATTTTCTAGAATTATTGCCTGTGTACATTAAGTTTTCAATTCTACTTACTGGCACAGCCATGGTTATTCTTTGTGTAACTACTACTGTTCTGCAGACAGTTACTACCAGTAAATGTATTTATCACTAGCTTACTGCTAGAATAGCTCAACTGTGAGTCTAAAACATACACTGTGTGACATGTTCTTAGATGCTGAACTATAAACACAATTTCTTACTAATGTATTAATGGCACTGCTATAAATAATGCCGTTGTTACCAGTATAAGTTTAGGTTTTTGTATTTATTTTCACCACTGTCATATTTTGCAATCTTAAACGCACTTAATGCCTCTTTGTGTCCCATTTGCTGTTTATGCTACTGTCTTTCTCTACCTTATCCACTGAGATGATCTTGAAACATACAGTTGTTTACTTGTCTGCAGCAATATAAACATATGCAAGCTTACTGATGTTAACGTTAATACACTACAAATAAGAGAGATGTAATGACACCATTCATTGCGCTCAAGACTGTACTAGGTAGTACTTTATATATAATTGGCTGAGTTGTGATTGGGTACCATACCTACTGCTGCCACTAATGAGTCTGCTCAATGCAAAATCGCACTGCTTTGACATACATAGTGACAGTTTAAAAAAATTCGAGATAACATGACTTAAAATATTATCCTCTGATGAAGAAATATGAACCAATGTCTATCGATCCTCGATTTTCAGACCATCCAAACTGTAACTTTACCTCAACTATGACTTCATCCTTGCCTTTTTCACTCGTGATACTTTATACGCATGATACAGCTACACTATGATTTATGTAACAATGCCTATGATTACTCGTATCTATTGAAATGAGCGTTTGTAAATGGACACTTATTTCACATGCTAGTGCGCATAAGCATTACATTTCTTAGTAAGTTTGTAAATACTTAGCAGTGTTTTGCTATAACTCTGTATTGTACAACTCAGGCTGTTTTAATTCCCAAGTACATTGTAAAGAGCGAATTGCTCAGGCTGTTTGCTGCTCATACTATAGTATTTTTTTAGATATTAGGCTACTGTTCGAAGTTCCATACTGCACATGACCATTAGCGTACCTAACTATTTGTATGTTCATGATTCCTAATCACAGATGTTAGATGGTTAAAGAAAATGCTTTACAAGTTAACTCTGATATCTTTACGTTATTCAAAGAGCCAGATGCCAACAAAGATTTGTATTTCTTAATTAATTATCTATTTTCATCAGCCTATACTTATGTAATGTTAAAATTTGTTGTGGTATGATGGCCAATTGCCATAACAACCCTGCCAAAGTCTTCAGAAGGAGGCAGCAGGGTTATGAAAGGTGTATACACAGGGATAAAATTTTGCAAGAAAATTTTATATTGAACCAGAGATTGTCAAATGTAGTATCGATTGTGTAGTAGCGTCGCTGCTCAACAGCGATCGCTGGTTCAAGGTGTTATGGTTAATGTGTTAGATTAACTTTAGTTAGATGTAGTGAGTAACTCTATATCAAGAGATGTATGGCGGACTCTCAAGTGCAAAGACGTGTTGTATCTGATGTGTGCTGGATATATACTTACTCGCTGGGCAGTAATTATTTTTCATTTGCAAGATACTATACTGGAAATAATTAAGTTATAGGAAGTTATTTTGTTAACAATGAAATGCACGTATTCATAAGTAATGAGTGAGACAATGTATGGCACTCACATCCAATGATTTTGTAAAGCTAATTGTTAATGTATAAACAGTTTACTGTGTGTTAATTGTTAGCATTATTAATTCACAAAGAGACAAAATAAAAATTTTTAAGTTAGTGTCATATTGTTACTTACCGCAAGTCAATACCAGTTCTCAGATCCATGTTGTTTTTGATTAACTATTTTGCTCAAGAAGTTATTATCTCAATCATACTCGATTTAATTAAAATCTATGCTAAACGAAAGCCTTGCACAATAGCTGTATGCTAACTGCACAATTTAAAGTACTAACAGAGCAGTGCGAAGAGCGTTGCCATTGCGCAAATAAAGGTAAGAAATTTTCTTATTTCAGGGATAGTATTCATTAGGCAAAGGGACCATTATTTTCAAATGGGTCAAGTTTTGTTTCAGATCAATAGTGTTGCATCAGTTTCAGTTTTTGTGTTGCGTAAATTCATTCCGTTTTGATTCTGTTTACAGTTATTGACAGTTTACGTTCTTGTAGTCAGAAAAGGGCAGTAAAGGGCAAAGCGCACAAGCGACGAAATAAAATACAGGTTCCCATGTCAATCCCATTCTATGAGTTGTGTTTCAGATTAATGTCAGTTACGTTACTACAAACGTAAATGTTTCAAAGCATTCATGGTTAGCTCTAACTGTCTTCTTTTCTCACTACCCGTCTCGTGTTGGTTTACATTTCTACAGTGGAAGTTCGTTATAACAAGTGATTACACAAGTTCGTGTTTCACTAGCTGTGGAAAGATGTTCCGAAACATTTTAAGGACTTTGAGCCAAGTAGAAATTTTGCTGCATTTAGATACTTTATTTTCTGCCCAGTTGAGATGCTCTTTCAGCGTCACACCAAAGTTCTTCCCTGTTTCTAATAATAAATTCGAATACCAGTGTATTTCTAATAATAAATTCGAATACCACTGGGGAACATGTTCGGTCAGCAATAAGACAACAGGAGAAGTTACCATACAAATGGCTGTCACACAGCACTAACTGTAAATGCACGGTTCGTGCGTTTATTGCAGTGACTGTTGTATCAAGCGCGCTGAAAATAGGCCTTGAGCGTTGATATGTGCTACAAAGCGTTTCCTGATTGACAAAATTGCACATTGAATATCAGCTGAATTTCAGCTGACCGTATAGCAGCAAAGGCATGTCATTTATTCCTGCGTCGTTGGTACTTCCTTGCGGACCCATTGACTTTACTTTCCCCATAGGTAAAAATCCAGGGCTGCTAAGTACTGTTAACGTGCAGGACATTGGCGCTTCCCGAACGGTAGATCCAGTGATCTCCAAAAGTTGTGTTATGAAGGTCTGTAATTGTATTTGTAGAATGTGCGAGACATCCGTCATGCTAATACCAAACGGACTGTTATGTCCAGTGGTATGTCGTCCAATAACTACGGCGACATATCTGTTACTACCTGTAGGTATTTGTGGCTATTTAGTGTCCCGTAAATAAATTAGGGATCAATGAATCGATTCTTAAAAAGCAGTACCACACGTTGATATAACGTGGTTGTTGTTTATCTGTTTCTCTCTACTAGAGTGGATTTTGGACTGACCAGTAGTTTATGTTATATAGATTGATTTGTCACGGGTTTGTATCGGTATTCACCCGCAAACAAGCTCTTGCCTAGAAACATCGCGCCACTTTCCGTTTTTTGTAGAAATAATTTGGAAAACTGTAAGCAATTTTAAAACCCACTTCCATGAGATTGCTGGTGTAGCAAAATATGGAAGAGATGACTAATCCTATTCCCGCATTCAAGCTCCGACGCAGTGGCATGTTTATTGTGTTTTAACACTACCTGAAATGTTAGATGTATTTCTCTCATCAACTGCCGATCTCTTTCATGACGTTCACACTTCCAGTTACTTGATTTTTTTAAAATAATGATTGCAAAAGCATATTGCGACAGTTTGACTCGACGAAGAAATGCTGCTCTAACAGTTTGGTGCCAATTGCCACAAACGAAAACCACATTAGTTTTTCGACCGTGAAAGAACGAATAGTTTCACAAGAAGACTATCCGAATGCTAAAACAGCAGAGCACACGCTGATGGACTTCAACAAAAACGGTTAAAACGCGGATATTACCTGAGCTGTGTTGGTTCCATTTGGTACAGTGGAACAGATGTTCGCGGGATATCTCTATCTGAGAGCAATAGGATGTTTTATGATGGTGTTATCTTGTAATTCTAATCAAGTTCGACATATGTGACAGTGCTGAAACACGTTTTGCAGCACGAGATGCGTAGAGAATAAATGAAGTTCTGGGAGAAACCGAGAGAGACATGGAGCCATACTAACACCAGCGCTGTGGCCAGCTGCAGTAGGTTTTGTCTGTGGTGGAGCTGGTCCCACAGATTCTCGACTGGGTTTAAATCCTGGTAGTTTGGTGGCCAGGGGAATAGAGTAAACTCGTACTGGCACTATCTGAACCACGCACACATGCTCTGCGAGCTATGTGACACCTTGCATTGTCCTGCTGGTAGATGCCATCGTGCCAAGAAAGCCAAATTGTATGTAAGGGTGGACATGCCCGCCCGGTTGGCAGTGCGGTCTAAGGCACGGCTTTCCGGATGGGAAGGAGCGCCTGGTCCCCGGCACGAATCCGCCCGGCGGATTTGTGTCGAGGTCCGGTGTACCGGCCAGTCTGTGGATGGTTTTTAGGCGGTTTTCCATCTGCCTCGGCGAAGTTCTCCACGTACGCGTACACCACCATTACTCTCCCACGCAAACATAGGGGTTACACTCGTCTGATGTGAAACGCTCTCTGGGGGGGGGGGGGGGGGGCGGTCCACCGGGGGCCGAACCGCACAATAACCCTGGGCTCGGTGTGGAAACACTAAGATGACCATTTCACCTACTAAATCGACTTATCTCTTACTCAAAGGACAGCTGGTTAGAACCCCGACCGTGAGAATCGAGGGCACGCCAGTTCTTTGGAGACGGGAGACACGGGGAATCATCATCGACGAAAGGTAGAACTTCGGAAAGCACATTGAAACTGTAACCCAGAAAGCATTACAACTATTAAATAACCTCATTTCCATTGGACATAAAAGATTTCACCTTCCGCCTCATCTAATAAAATTATGTCATAACAGTATATTGACGTCAATAGTGGGTTACGGCTCGGGAGTCTGGCCTCACAGCCTCACGAGGGTGGTGCCCGCCATGACGGTGAGTACAAAGGAACATGCTACTAAGATCTGTAGGGGCTTATAGACCATCCCAGGGGGGAGCCCTGTTAGTCATAAAAATAAGAGAGCAGGCCGCATGGTACTGGGCCAAGAAAGACAATATTACAAAAGTAGAAGAAATTATGGGAGCACCTGTTAGGGATAAGGGTGAGATAAGGAGGAGGGGTGAGGATTTGTGGCAGGAATTATGGGAGATAGATGAAACTGGTAGAAGAACTTTTCAGTTCCTACCAAATGTAAGGGAAAGAATTGGAATGAAATATTTTGAGCCAACACGGGGATTGTTCCACTTCCTCACTGGTCATGGCCCCTATCCGACATATCTATGTCGGTTTGGGAAAAGGGCGACGCCCGCGTGTGACTGTGGTGCATCAGAGGGTACTCCTGACCATGTGGTTTACGAGTGCCCCCTTTTCGATGATGCAGCAGCCGCACTAAAGAACAACAACTACCGAGTAACAATACCTACGACCCATTCATACAAGAAGAGACCTTTCAGAGACTAAACACACTAGCCAACGAGGTATCACGTAACAATTTTCTTGAGAGACTCTCGTGACTAGTTGGTAATCACCGATAGCGTCCAGCTCTCCAATCCTGTACCGCCTGTTCGTGGATAGGTCGACTCAACAGTTGGAATCCACCACGTGCAGGATTAGGGGGGCTGGGGTGATCTACTTCACGGATTAGACAAACGCACCGAATATGACGTAGATTAGGTAGTAGTTTTTAGTAAAATAGAGTAGGATAGTAGATTAGGAACCTACAGCGACAATTAACTTCTTGCCTGCCCTGTTCCAGGGGCATGCTCATAGGGTTTAGCTCTATGAGCCATGCACCCAAGTAGGTTTATATTAACACTGGCACATATGTAACGCTGTAGGCAGCTAACACTAATCACCTGTAGTTATTAGAAATTATGCTAACACTAGAAGTTGTCTGCCCATTAACCCATGTAGTACTGTCTGTAGTAACGCAAATTAAATATGTAGTGGCTACTATTATAATAACATTATAGAATATTAAGACCCACTAATCATTAAGGTGGTGGGTTACTTTTGTATAATTATTATTATGGAAATAAAGAATTCTTTTTTTAAAAAAAGAGATTGGCAGGCATAAAAGTTAAAAGTTACTTGTGAACGTCAGAAAATTTGCGACCTTGTTCGTTACGACTTATTGAAATGCCCTCTTCAGTTGTGGGTATGTCTGTGGTGGCCCGTCTTAGTTGTCTGGCGGAGTACAGTAACTACGCTGCTCTCTTAGATGTACTGCCTACCAAACATACGACGTGATCACGAACCTTTCCAGTGACATACAGATAAGTCAGGGTGAAGAAAGAGGTGACTGGGCGATTGTCACCTTCATAAGAATGTAGCAACTACTTCGCGAGAAAGCGCTGGGAGATGAAACGCGATAGTAATTCATGCGCCAGTTACGTCCGAAGGCTGGCTTTGAGTCCTGTTCTTCGCAAGGCTGTCATGCATGCCAGAAACCTACTGCAGTTTACTGTCAGTGATACACGAGCTAGATCTCAATAGGCTTGAAGAAACCGCGAACAGAATATCAAAGACTGCAGCTACATAAGTATGTTTACATAGTGTTCCTCGCCACATACGACCGCTGCGGACAACCCTGTATCGCGATTCAAATATATTACGGTCCACGTTGCTGCGGATTGTGCATTCAAAGCATAGAAAGGATAGAGTCCACCCATAGTTAACAAGAAGATGAAACACAATGCTGCACTTCGATATGCCAGCGTACATCTTCGTCCAGCCAGACCGGGGGGAAAGCCTCTGTAATAGCCGCTTCGAAGGCAGGACATATCGATGCAAATCACAGTACTTTACATCTGCATCTACACTCCGCAAGGTACCACTATCTGATCCCCTATTTCCTGTTCCATTCGTGAATGGTTCGTGGAAAGAGGCACTGTCGGATAGCCTCTGCATTAGCTCTAAATTTGTCGAATTTTCTCGTTGTGGTCATTTCACGAAACGTCTGTGGGAACAAGAAATACTTTGTTCGAATCTTCCTGGAACGTACTCTCTCGGATTTTCAATAGCAAACCACTTCGTGATCCACAACACCTCTCTTGTAGCGTTTACTACTGGAGTTTGTTCACCTCTAATGTTCTCGCACCGACTAAATGATCCTGTGAAGAAACCCACCTCTTTTCGTTGGATCATCATCTTTTCTACTAGTCTTACCAGGTAAGTGTCCCAGAGTGATGAGCATTAGTCAAGAATCCGTCAAACAAGTGCCTTGTAAACAACTTCTTTGGTGGCCGACTTTCATTTCCTTGAGATTCTTCCAGTGGATCTCAGTCTGGCATCTATATGTTTTAAGTGATCATTACAAGTAACGTCGCTCCGGAAAGTTACTCCTAGATATTTTACGCCAGACACTGTTTTCAGCAATTTGCCATCGATGGTGTATTGTACAGTTGTGGATTTCTCTCCTATGTATTCCCCGTATGTTACATTTATTTACGATGAGGGATAACTGCCGGTGTCTCCACCATTCATCAATTCTCTGCGGGTCCTTTTGCAATTGCTAGTCTTCTAGCGTTGCTATCTTACCATAGTCAACCCCATCATAAGCGAACTCCTTTATGGAGCTTCCGAGATTTTCTACTAAGTCATTTACATACACTGTAAACAGTAACGGTTTTAACGCACTTTCTTCGGTTATTACTCAAATTACCTTTACATCTCTCGGTTTGTTCCGTTAAGAGCGACGCGTTCAATTCTGTCTGCAAGGAAGTCTTGAATGCAGTCGCACAACGGATCTTGAAATGTTAGGGGTGAGTCTGCTGATAGGTGTGTTTGCCAGTAAAAAACTACGACTCTGAGAGGTGACAGTTAAAGCCACCAAACTGAAGTTTCTTGTAGACGCCAGCCCCGACGTCGTCTTACTCTCATGAGTAGTTTCGTGATACCGGAGGACACATACCAACCTTCACGTCGCTGCAAAAACCTACAACCTCATAACAGCCTACTGTTATGCGGTGTAAAATCTGAATAAAACTTCAGATAAGCAGTTGAGTGGCTGTTCACCGTCGCCAGCGTCACCCGCCGCGTTATAGGCCTTTTCTTTTATGTCGTAATACTCGCCCTAGGATGAACAACACTTGTACAGTATTCATTTGTTTACTCACACATCGCGTTCCGTAAATACCGCCATGAATGAGTGTCTTTGGGACGTGTAACGTTTCAAGGTATACATTAACAGGCAGGTAGCCACTGCCGACTGCTCTCGAACAAAGTATGCTAACAACAAATTACGACTATTGCTAATCTATGTGTAATGATTATCGTGATTATCACTTCTAGATCATGTATGGTATTAGGAACAAAACAGCTGTCTTGAAGGATGCATCTGCTGCTTCATATATATTACTCAATTTCCGATTTTATCTATCATTTCAAATGGAGAATCAGAATAGCTTTAAAGAGACTACTTTCAGGTATGTATGTACCGGCAAAGTCATGATCCATTTAATAAAAACCTTTATAGTAACACCGAATTTACATTTATAAGTCCAAAAGTATTATAAATTGTAGAATGAGTGGCCATTGAGGTATTCCCTTATTTAGTTTTCGAAAACTAGGAGAGATTCAGTCGTCTGCCTAGTACGTACAGCCATCCTCTAATAGACTTTTGCATCAGGGTACAATACTCCATCCCTAGAGAGCGAAGCATAATCTGCACGAAAATTACTTTTCACGAGGGCGAGCTGAAAAGTGATGTCTCCGAATTTTCTGTGTGAAAATTCTTAAGGATACACCTTTATTCTTTACGTCTACTTATTTGCAACCCTCTGCTGGCAAACGGCTCGGAATTATAGCGTGTAACATGGCAGTGTGTAACGGACCTAAGTGCGCGAGAAACGGCTTGCTGTAATCGAATTTTGATTTCGAAGAGTTCGTCCACACATGAAGCACCCATCTTCTTCAGCAGGACAATACTAGACCATACGCAAACGGTGCGACATCTGCAACTATACGACGCCCTGGACTCACTCATTGACAGTCGTCTGTACAGTCCGGTCTTTCTACCATCTGATTTTCTGATTTTCATCTGTTTCCAAACAGAAGGAACACCTTCGAGGACTTCACATTGTTAGCGATGAAGTGGTGCCAGCAGAGATGAGGCTATGGCTCCGTCTAATCTTTCAGTGACGATATCAACAAAATGGTCTCTCTTTGGGAGAAATGTGTTCGTCGCCAGGATTGCTATAGTAAGAAATACATTTGTAGACATAAAGAAGAAAGATGTAGAGTGTTAAGAACGTTTTTTTCTGTTTAAAAATCTTTAAGAGCTTTCACATAAAAAATTCGGACACATTACTTGTCAGCACGCCATTATAGTACTGTGAAATCCATAGTTAATTCTAAATTAAATTTGTTATTAACTACGAACACCACTGGGTAGTATATGCATTGGCACGAAGCGTAAGAATCCCGACGTCCCTGAAGAGGTTTCTGCAAAATGGAAAGAAGTGATCGTGTGGCACTGTTGGCCGAGAGGCCCCGTCCCGGGAAGTTCGGCAGCCGGGGGCAAGTCTTACTTCAGTGACGCCACATGGAAGAGTTGCGCGTCGGTGATGATAAAGACACACAGAACACCCAGTACACGGGCGGAGAAATTATCCAACGCGGCCGGGAATCGAACCCAGGCCTGCTGCATGGTAAGTAAGCAGGTTACCCCTCAGCTAAGCAGGCCGACGGTTTTTATACCATGTATGGTTATCAACTTTACACAGTACTTTTCTGTAGAAGAAATACCTTTTTCGCCTTAACTGTATTGCAACAGAAGATTACGCCATAGAACAGTACTGAGTGAAGTTATTCAAACGATGCCAGCCATCTTGCCCACAGGCCAACATAGTGACAGAGATTTCTAAGTAGGCAGACTGATCTTTCTGGTTAAGCTAGCCATATGTTGATTCTACCTCAGTTATCCTTCTGGATGCCCAGAAATTTCTCGCTTGGAATCCAATCTAGTGTACCGGCCACTGATCTCTACTTCTGGCCATTTTGATACGAGTTTTGTAACATTAAGTCTTAAGCTGTTGGCTGTGAACCAACTGTAAGTCTGTTTCATTATTCTCTTGTCTGTGTCTCGAACGGTGTGGTGTGTTGTGAGTGTGGTTTTGGCCCTCATTAATATATTTGCGTCATCAGCATAACATTACAGTTTTGAAGACTCCTTCTGAGACGCCACATGGACGACTTGCTAGTAACTACTGCACTCCTCAGTATTTCAGGAAATACACCAGCAACCTGCTAGCTACTTCAGTTTGTGATCCAACAGTGCATTTCGTCATAGAGCCACCACTGCTCACGCTCTTCTTAACTCCGTCCCTGTTTATTACACTGAGTGTACCAGATGCCCCACAGCATACGAGCTACATCCAGGATTACTGTCTTCTCTCGACCGTGGCACATTGCCATCGACGAATTTCCGATCACCAAGGCACAACGTGACGTAATTATTCAGGCTAGCAGAGCACTATTGGTGGAAAGTTCAAAAGTGTCATCTTTGTACTTGGTGGCAAGCGGCTAGATGGTGCGCGACGACTGTAGAGCACTAAATAGACAGCCTCCAACTTAGCACGACAGAAAGGCTACGACACTGCAAGCTGTGTGGCTTTTTCCCAACATGGATATCGCCAAAACCCAATCAGAGTCCAGTAGCTCTTGACGACATACACAAAACAATTACGACAACGCTTTCTCGGTTTGTAGAATACTCCCATAAGTCTTATGAACTGCACAATGCTACAATGTCTTTCCAAAGATTTATGCTTTGCAATGCTACTCTCTGGCGTAGATTTATGACGTGTGTTGTCCATATTTTCCCCAGAATAACATGGCAGCTCATCTCAAAAGTCTTCAGCGACTACCGAATCCTACTGAAACTCCCAAATCTGTGACAGGTGCTATGGTATTGACGTTCGTCGGTTTCAAGATATCAGCCACCGACATATGCCCACCCCTAGCACGTGTCGCCACCGCAGAGCTGAACATTATCACAAGAAGAACTGCAGTGATCCCTAGGTGTGATACACTTTCATCGCCACTCCACACAGTTCAAGATGGCTCCACAGTGCTAGGTCCCGCGCCTCTCGCACGCAATTAAGACTTGCAGCGCCTATTAGACGGAGGGGGTCCGACAGCCGATCAGTTCCAGTCATTCCACCAGGAAGTAGGTATACGGCTGGTGTTGTCTGTAGTTCAAGCACACCTAGACGGTCAATACCGCGGTTCGATCGCGTCCGCATTGTTACTCTGTGCCAGGAAGGGCTCTCAACAAGGGAAGTGTCCAGGCTTCTCGGACATGGAGGAGATGCAGAGAGACAGGAACTGTGGTTGACATGCCTCGCTCAGGCCGCCCAAGGGCTGTACTGCAATGGATGACCGCTAACTACGGATTATGGCTCGGAGGAACCCTGAATGCAACGCCGCCATGTTGAGTAATGTTTTCGTGCAGCCACAGGACGTCATGTTACGACTCAAACTGTGAGCAATGGGCTGCATGATGTCCAACTTCACTCCCGACGTCCACGGCGAGGTCCATCTTTGCAACCACGACACCACGCAGCGTGGTGCAGATGGACCCAACAACATGACGAATGGACCGCTCAGGATTGACATCACGTTCTCTTCATCGATGAGTATCGCATAAGCCTTCAACCAGACAATCGTCGGAGACGTGTTTAGAGGCAATCCGGTCAGGCTGAACGCCTTCGATACACTGTCCAGGGAGTGCAGCAAGTTGGAGGATATCTGCTGTTCTAGGGTGGCATTATGTGGGGCCGACGTACGCCGCTGATGGTCATGGAAGGCGCCGTAACGGTTGTATGATACATAAATACCATCCTCCGACCGATGGTGCAACCATATCGGCTGCATATTGGCGAGGCATTCGTCTTAATGGACTGCAATTCGTGCCCCCATCGTGCACATCTTGTGAATGACTTCCTTCAGGAAACGAAATCGCTCGACTAGAGTGACCAGCATGTTCTCCAGACAAGAATCCTATCGCACATGCCTGGGATAAATTGAAAAGGGTTCTTTATGGACGACGTGACCCACCAACCACTCCGAGGGGTCCACGCCGAATCGCCATTGAGGAGTGAAACAATGTGGACCAACAGCGCCTTGATGAATTTGTGGATACTGTGCCACGACGAGTACGGGCATGGATCAATGGAAGAGGACGTGCTACTGGGTATTAGAGGTACCGGCGTGTACAGCAATCTAGACCACCTCTTCTGAAGGTCTCGATGTATGGTGGTACAACATGGAATATGTGATTTTGGTGAGCAATAAAAAGGGCAGAAATGATATTTACCCGGCCGCTGTGGCCGAGCGGTTCTAGGCGCTTCAGTCTGGAACTGCGCGACCGCTACGGTCGCAGGTTCGAATCCTGCCTCGGGCATGGATGTGTGTGATGTCCTTAAGATAGTTAGGTTTAAATAGCTCTATGTTCTATGGGACTGATGACCTCAGATGTTAAGTCCCATAGTGTTCAGAGCCATTTGAACCATTTTTGACGTTTATGTTGATCTCTATTCCAATTTTCTGTACGATTCCGGAACTCTACGAACCGAGGTGATGGAAAACGTTTTTGATGTGTGCAGTTATTTCTTAGGGAACTATGATGTGAAAAGATACTGTATGTGTGAAACTCTGGTCCGCTTAAGAGAGGCCCTGATGGTCCTAATCAGATCAGGTTAAATAAATAAATCGCGTAAGAAACGTGGTGCGACCAATTCTGGAGTACTGTTCCAGTGTTTGGCGTCCTTAGCATGTAAGGTTGACAACAGACATCAAACGAATTAAGAGACGCGCTGCTAGGATCGAGATCGAAAGATAACAGAAATGTTCGGAGAACTTTGAATCCTTGGAAGAAACCCTCTAGGGTAATTTTACAGTAGCTGTATTCGAAGATGAGAGTGCTACCATTAGACTTTCACAAATGTACAGGGTGATTATAATTAAACTTTCGCTACTTGACAGGGCCCCTTGAAAAACAAGTGATCGTAGGATAATTAAAATTTGTAGGAACATTTGTAAGGACATGCGGAAGAGAAATAGCGAATAGCGAATAGAACGTTCAAAATGGTTCAAATGGATTTGAGCACTATGGGACTTAACATCTATGGTCATCAGTCCCCTAGAACTTAGAACTACTTAAACCTAACTAACCTAAGGACAGCACACAACACCCAGCCATCACGAGGCAGAGAAAATCCCTGAGCCCGTCGGGAATCGAACCCGGGAACCCGGTCGTGGGAAGCGAGAACGCTACCGCACTACCACGAGATGCAGGCTAGAACGTTCAAAGAAACACCTTTATTTCCACATGACAGGGTAACATTTGCTAACTGTGTACCATGTTTACGTTTCAGGATGGAACCGCACAAGAGATGCCATTAGCAACTGTTCGAACCGTCGACCATGGAATGTTGAACTGTCGTGATACAGCTCGTGCAGTGCTTGAAAATCGCACTTTGATCCAACATTCTTAGCCATGACAATAATAACTTCTTCAACAATTTGAGGCACAGCTGGCCGTCGGTCTCTCCCAGAAGCAATTCACTAATAGTCGGTTAATTGGAACTCACGAATCATGTTCTTAACCCCTGTGCACAAAGAGGACCAACGGTACTGCTGACACAACCAACGTCTCCGTTTCTGACTGCGGTATTTAGATGACACATTTGTTATCTGGCCACACGGGGAAGCGGATGTGGGAATCGTTCTTCAGCATTTAAACAGTCTGCACAAGAATATACAGTTCACTTACGAAACCGAAAACAACGGTGCGTTACCATTTTTGGACGTAGAGGTATACATAACTGGGGATGATACACTGGAACTTAAAGTCCACGCGAAGCCAACACACAAAAATAGATACCAGCACGTCGAGAGCCATGATCACCGAAGCTCAGAAGTATTCAGTTCTGCACTCGCTGACTGCCCGTGTCTACCGGATAAGTGACACTAACAATATCAACTGTGGATTGAGTGAGTTACATCACACGTTTCGCGCCAAGGGTTGTGACAACATTAGAAGAATCACGGCGATGACCAACCGTAATAAAACAAGAGAAGGGCACGAGAGAGAGAGAAGCTTCCGCTAGTGCACTTACCTTATGTGAAGGGCGTTAATGAACGGCTAAGCAACGTCCTCCGCCGGAGAGATTTCTAACCGGGACAGAAGCCTCGCCGGCTACGGACTCGACTGCCTAAGCTAACAGCCATAGAGGGGACTGTCAGATCATTTTCGCGCATGAAGAAAAAGTGCCCATCAGAAGCTAAGGGCTGACTTGTAGACTGTCGCCAATCACTGACAAGCCGGCTAGCCAAGGAATAGGTCCTTTCCCACCCTCTCCCTTTCGTCACAACTAGCCTACTATATTCTAAGGTCAATAAAGTTTTTCAAATATGACGTATCGACACCGATCGTCTGCAATAAACACGCCCGTCTTTTCTCCTCCGTAACCAGTCTTGCACTGAGGAAGGCTGCTGTAATACGGTCGAAACGTTGGTTTTACAGTTTATAATTATAATATTTTATACAACCCCAAGATATAACACCAAGAAGAATTTTAATCATCACAGTACTATTGCTGTTGTTTTGATAAAACAGCTTTACGAGTAAAGCCCTGCTCACATTCTCCACATCCATGTAGACTGTCTGCAATTGTAGTCCACTATGATTTTGTTTCAAGCCCACTTTGCCGTAGCAATACCGGCGCCGGTAAGTCATGACAGTCATTCGTATAAAAGTCGGGTACGCGTACGGTACATTGTTTACCGACAACACTGGCTCAGTAACGAAAGTTTAGTTATAACCACTCTGTATATCTCGCATAAGGATCACGAGAACGTCGACTCTTTGATAGCGACGGACTCTACCGTCAGATATCGAAGCATCAGTGTACTGAGACTAGCCGCGACCGTATGTAACCACTTGAGTATGCCGCTGCGCATTCTATTCCTTGCATGAGCTAACTGTGGCACGAGGACACCGGTGACGCAAAGCTTTGAATGGTACGGTGTGCAGCCGGACTGCCGCACATGTACTGAAGAATGTGTCCTCGCAACGCGTAGCATACAGACACTGCTCAGAAATTTCCTCACCCGAAGCGCACGTTTCGCACAGCTGCATGTGGATCTAGGTCTACTACCGGTTTCTCACGACAACTACTGTGTGTTAGCGATCGACGGATCACAAGCTGGCCAGAGGTCTGGAAGATCAAAAGGCGTAGAGTGTCCCCCACACTTTCGCTTATGGCTGGGTAAAGCGTTTCGGCTGTCCAGACCAAATACCATTCAACTGTGCTTTACTCCTAACCTGTCCACCAACACCTGTCATAGGTGGAAGCCAACCAATTAAATTAGTCTCAGTGGAACCTCGAAAGCATCTGCTCCAGCCTACTAAAAGGCGTTAAGCAGTCATTGAAAACTAACAGTGATTAAGAGCTAACCCTCGAGGTGTGGGTGAGAGGAAGATCAGTACTACAGTCACCACCCTGAAAAGAAGCAAAATTTTGTTCAATAACTGATGTACAGGGTGATTTATCTGTCCTAATTTTCAGTGACTGTATCTTAGCCACTATAAATATTTGTTTGCTTAAGTAAATAATTTTTGATACAGTATACAGAGCGGTTCAGTTGCCCTACCGAAGTATTTTTTTATGCAATCCGCAATGTTATATGCGGCCTTCCAAAAGCAAGTGCAAGATTTTCATATTATGCTATTGGTCCTACAGAGAAAATGGACGGTATCTTTTCGTAGGAAATTTAATGCAGTAAATTATTATACATGAGTACGTTTTCACTGGAGGTCATGGTTTTCCAGTTACTCAATAAAAGGCACAAAACTGACCTTAAAATGCACCTCCACTCCTCTCTCACCACTCAGAATTTCCAATATTTTGTTCTTGGCACTCCCTCTTACCACAAAAATTTTCGCCTACAGGAACTATCCCCAACATTCGACATTTTTTGCTCTTTATTCATTGGCCTACTGCGCCACCAGTGTAGTTGGCTGTTTCATTAACATTACTAATTTAAACGAGCCCGTGAGGGTACTGGAAGAAAAAGGACGTTTGTAAACGTTACATTGCCGGCCGTTGTGGCCGAGCGGTTCTAGGCGCTTCAGTCCGGAACCGCGCTGCTACTACGGTCGCAGTTTCGAATCCTGCCTCGGGCATGGATTTGTGTGATGTCCTTAGGTTAGTTACTTTTAAGTACTTCTAAGTGTAGGGGACTGATGACCTCAGATGCTAAGTCCTATAGTGCTTAGAGCCATTAAACGTTACATTAAAATCTATTACGTTGACAATACGATCTCAACTTAGCCCTTGCAAGCACAGTAGTTTCGTAGTCAGACGGACTGACGAATACACCGCTGTAATTGTTTCTTTTGTGCTCTTAAAATTCACAAAATTATTAGGTAAAATTAACACAAACGTCAGTTCAATTTGTAAGTGCTCGACTAAGCCGGAGGCGTAATAAGGCCAGTCAATGAAGACCAAAAAAGCTCGAATTTGGAAAATAACTCGTGCAGCTGTAAATTTTTGTACAATAGTAGGAGTGAGTGTCGTGAACAACATACTAGCAATCCTAAACGATAGGGGATGAGAATGGGAGTGGTGGTGCTGTTGACGGTCACTTCTGTGCGTTTTCTCGAATAACTCGAAAACTACGGCCTCTAGCAAAACCTTATCCCGGTATAACATTTAACTACACTAATTTTGATACAAAAAGGTCCTGTTCATTTTTCCTGTAGAACTAATAGCTCGTGAGTAGCGAGCGAGAGAATATGCAAATCTTGCACGTGGTTTTTGAAGGCTAGATACGACACAGCAAATATTTATAATAGCTAACATGTAGTCACTGAAAATTTATGTGAGGCCTCCGAATTTCATTGGTCACAATATATTCATTACAGTTCATGCTCAGCAATTCACACTGGTTTTCACTTGCATCATTTCGACTCGTTGCATATTGCGCCCACTTGTTTCATCTCATATCACTGAATTCAATTCAATCTAAAGAAATACGCCCTCCGCATATTTTTATTTTTGTTTTTTATTTTTTTCGCCAATAAGAAAGCAGTATCAGGTTTTATTTGTGTATCTCGCTCATGTTGTGAACTGCACCTTCCGGCAATGGTCAACACAGGAAGAATAATCATGTACATGAGTGTGATTAACTGTCTGTTGGATATGGTCTTCCTCCAGTGCAGACGACAAAACTTGGTGCAGTTCCGTGCAAACGACTTTGAACACTGGCCTCCAGCAACAATGGAGCGATAAGTGTATATGTAATATGGCCGCCATACATGGCCAATGCCGGAACGCACACTGTATTTGTTTCAGATATACACTATGTGATCAAAAGTATCCGGACACCCCCAAAAATATACGTTTTTCGTATTAGGTGCATTGCGGTGCCACCTACTGAAAGGTAATCCATATCAGTGAGTTCAACAGCCATTAGACATCGTGAGAGAGCAGAATGGGGCGCTCTGCAGAACCCACGGACTTCGAACATGGTCAGGTGATTGGGTGTCACTTGTGTCATACGTCTGTACGCGATATTTCCACACTCCTAAACATCCCAAGATCCACTGTTTCCGATGTGATAGTGAAGTGGAAACGTGGAGGGACACGTGCAACACAAAAGCGTACAGGCCGACCTCGTCTGTTGACTGACAGAGATCGCCAACAGTTGAAGACGGTCATAGTGTGTAATAGGCAGGTATCCATCCAGACTATCACACAGGATTCCAAACTGCATCAGGATCCACTGCAAGTACTATGACAGACGGTAGGTGAGAATCCTTGAATTTCATGGTCGAGCGGCTGCTCATAAGCCATACATCACGTCAGCAAATGCCGAACGACGCCTCGCTTGGTGGAAGGTGCGTAAGCATTCTACGATTGAACAGTGGAAAAACGTTGCGTTAGGTGACGAATCACGGTACACAATGTGGCGATCTGACGTCGAGATGTGGGTATGACGAATGCTCGGTGAACGTCATCTGCCAGCGTGTGTAGCGCCAACAGTGAAATTCGGAGGCGGCGGTGTTAAGGTGTGGTTGTTTTTTTCATGGAGGGGGGCTTGCAACCCTTGTTGTTTTGCGTGGCACTGTCAAAGCACAGGCCTACATAGGTGTTTTAAGCACCTTCTTGCTTTCCATTGTTGAAGAGCAATTCGGGGATGGCGATTGCATCTTTCAACACGATTGAACATTTATTCATAATGCACAGCCTGTGGCGGAGTGGTTACACGACAATAACATCCCTGAAATGGACTGGTCTGCACAGTGTCCCGACCTGAATCCTATAGAACACCTTTGGGATGTTTTGGAACGCCGACTTCGTGCCAGGCCTCACCGACCGATATCGATACCTCTCCTCAGTGCAGCACTCCGTGAAGAACGAGCTATCATTCCCCAAGAAACCTTCCAGCACCTCATAGAACATATGCCTGCGAGCGTGGAAGCTGTCATCAAGGGTGGGCCAACACTATATGGAATTCCAGCAATACGTGTCACGAACTTGTAAGTAATTTTCAGCAAAGTGTCCGGATACTTTTGATCACATAGTGTATCAGAAGACATGGACGCTGTAATACCTCATTGAATTCTCTAACGAATGCAGTTAGTGGAGGTTTTATAGTTCGTAAGTTTTCTCTGTTGGATGGTACACAATACTGAGGTGGGAAAGAATGTCTGGGTGACAGACATGAATGTACCCTGAGAGACGCAAATCTCTTTCAGACTGCAGTACCTGTATGTAGTTTGAAGATGTGCGGTAATGCAGTAGCAAAATCCTAGTCCTCCTTCCACGCCCTGTGTGATGTGGAGTCTTCCTAATTTTCCTAACAAGAAACACCACCATAACTGCTTGTGCTATCTTTTCTAGTACCTCGTGTTGCAGGGGAAAGTTTGTTTGGCGCTAGCCTTTCACACTGTACACCATTGGCGGAGCTACGACAACATGTTCCCATTTCCACCAAGGAGTCAAAAGGCCGTCCGTCGCATTAACTCAGCTCGTCCTGCAGGTCTTAGATATAGCACTCTCTGAATTCCATTCAGATCCGACTTAAATTGGGACGATCACATGGACAAAGCTGCAGGGAGGGTGGGGCAGAGACTGAGGAGCAGTTACAAGAGGCAGAGGGACTGTCTAAAAAAGAGCACTGGAGATTTTGCTAGATGGAATCCTTAGCAGATAGGTTCGAAAAAGGTGACTCGTTTCGAGGTATGAGAGTGATACGAATATGATTCACCGGTGGCTGTAATCATTAAAAGACCTCTCTACAGGATCCAATGCAAATATGGCGCTGAATGGATAGACTTGATCTAAAATGCAGACAGCACTTCTACTAAAAAGCGTAACGCAATCGGCGACCTGTGTGTGCTTGTGGACTAAATAATACTTTTTGTGCAGAGTGACGTAGTATAGTCATTATGATCGCGTTTATTTAATAACACGGTCCTTACGTGAGGTCTACGTTGTGGGCTGTAGAATCCCTCTGTGGCGACCTTCAAATGTTTCTTAATAGTGCTCCTCGAAAAGAACGTCATGTTCTCTCCATGGATTACCATTTGACCTACCTAGTTAGTGTAACCCGACTGTTAAAAAAAAAAAAAAAAATTATTCACCACGCAAGGTGTTTCATGAGCAATTTAATAAATTAGCCTATCAATTGTAACAACGATGTGCCGCTGGCTAGGTAACTACGGAATGATTCTTGGCAGACGTTTCTTTTTTTTCGTTGCAGCGATATCTTTTAACGAAATTTCAATCTCCCACCCACACAGGGTAAGACAGGCTCTCACGATTTGTTTCGTAAATGCTAGTATGATATAGCATTGCTTTGGTAAAAGGGGACCTGCCATAGTGTTCAAATGTTCTCCTGAGTTATAGCTTGTTTTGTCGAACGTAAAATAATTATGTATTTCCGACGTGAGAGTCAATGACGTGAAAGATTGCATACTCTAATGTTATTTCACGTGTCTGAAATGTTTGTAATACACACGTGTATGACAGTTTATTTACAGACACTGTACGTGGGAGAAGCTTTCAGGTCGTGTAATTTGTCCATCAAGCTGAAAGAAATTGCTTAATATAGATGTTTTTCTTTGGAGTCTAAATTCTCGCTTTCTCTTTACTCCGATGACGGTTTCGAAATAACGAGGACATTCTGCGGTGATCGGTAGTTTTTGCAGCAAAACAATCAAAGTTTTTTTCCTGATTTTACGCAGGATGGACATGTCTCTGCTGATCATCTGTAATCGGCTGCGATACACTTCGCTGGATGTCGCAGAATAACGAGATGCGATTGTATCCTGCAGTTGAACGTAAAAGCTATACAGATTCTGCTCCTAAAACTAAAAGAAAATGGTCTGCACCTATTTTCGTGGAAAGAGGACATTTATTATCGTCACAATTGTGTTTTCCTTTATTTAATAGATGCTTGATTACAGAAGCGTCGATGTCAAATAGAATTGTTCTCCATTGCAGAACGGCAGGCAGCTGGGAGCACGGGGGAAATCCACTGTGGGTGGTCACTCGACACAGCCATGCTTCGATATGGGGCGTGGAAGTGCTGCTAAATTTCCCTTTTGTGTTACCGAAGGGACGTCGCATCAAGGCAGGCCGCATACTGCGAGCGACCGCGGAGGGTAGCGGAAGGCATGGCGAGACCAGGGATGGCAGAGGGGTGGCAGTGGTCCACAGAAAAACGGCAAAGCGTTCGGTGGAAAAGGTAGCCATTTGAAAAGGCGATCTGGAGCGTTCTCAAGAATTTCATTGTTGTTCCAGAAGGGTCCAGTCTTTCCGAAAAACACCTTTAACAGATTGCTAGAAAGAGTTGCGTTGACATTAAATACAATTGTTCTCCATCGCAGAATGGCGGGCTGCTGGGGCGAGTGGGGGCATGTCTATTGTGGGTGGTCGCCGGACACAGCCACACTCTGACCAGGGGGAGGCTTGTGGGGTCTGCGTCGCTATATTTTAGACCAACAAGTTGCACTTGGGGCAGCCGTCCTTTTTACCTCCTATTGTTTAGTCGACTATACATGCTATTGTGCTGGTGTAGGAGCATCGGCTCAAGGCGGTTAGCGACCACGGCAAAGACAGAAAGGGGGTAGAGCACAAAACACAGCAGAGCAGCTGGTTGTTTGAAAAAGCCTGTTTCCTCCCGGTAGCTGGGTGGATGGAGGGAGGGAGGGCGGGGAGGAATGATGGGAGGTAAGAGGGCCTCGATTTTTGGCAGTTTATGAGCAGCTCTCGAGGAGAATGCACGTTCAACTACTGCCCCCTCTGTAGTCTTTTGGGGTGACGATTTCCCTCCGTACATATGTTGCGTTATGACTTGTTCATTAGGAGAGCTGGGTTTTTGATGACAATTCCGAAGTGTAATTAAAACGATGATTCATTTTTTCCATCCTCTGTGCAACACCAGCATCTCGTCAGCTGATCATATTTCCCACCAAAAATAATAAAGATAGTACTTTACACCCCTGCCTTTTTCCTGCCGGCTTGTAGGTGAAGGGTAGCGTCTGATTGTCTCTGTCACTGGTTTCGAGTGGTATCGTGAATTTTTTTTCCAGCAGGATAACACCAGTTGTATGGTATCGTCAAGTTTTGAGCTGTATTGCGATTTTAAGCCATTCTTGTGCAGTGCTATGCATATAGTTGTGTTATTAGGCCCAATCTTTATGATTAATTATGTAACTAGGACTGATATTTTTATGTGTTTCACAACCAAAATAAACATACTACGCTAACCTAACCTTCTTCTCCTGAACAGTTTTCACGTGTTGGGGGGAGCACTTTGGCTTTCCATCCAGAAGGAGCAGGATTTAAGTCACAGGAAGAGCACTACCATTTTTAATTCCCCGTCAGTTCCCAGGTAGTGGATGGAGTGGGACCTCATTATAGCCCTGGTACAAATAAATTCCGACCAAAATTCGAAATTCCCTCCAATAGGGTAGGTTGGAAGAGGGGGAGGAGGGAGAGGAGGAGGGGGCTGGTACCCACATGTAGGCTAAGAAAAACCCATGACGTCACTTAGGGGTGGGGGTGAGCGTGGTCAGGGGGGAATTAATTGATCAATTTAATTAATTTGCATATCAATTCGATATCAACAGTGTCCTCGATAACTGAGTGGTCAGTATGACGGACTGCCATGTCAACAGGCCCGGGTTCGATTCCCGGCTGGGTCAGAGACGGGAGGCCCTAGCCACATGATATTTCATTTCATTTCATTTCCTCATGCCCCGTCGGCCTACTACAGGCTGTATACTGATTGCAAGCACAGAAACATTTGTGCCCACAGTCCATTTCACATGCTGGAGAAGGAAGCCCCCATCTACCACGTTGGTGCAGGTTTGTAAGTCATGATTTGCATAATTGTCTTCTGGAAAAGCATCATACACAGAAGATTTCTTTAATTTCCTCATTCCCCTTCATTAAAGAAAGACAACGGGAATAGAGATAACTCGTATTTCATAAGCTTTCCAACACCCTCATCATTCTTTTTTCCAATGGCTGTTCTTTAGAAAACTGTCAGAGGGTTCACAATCACCGTTTCACCACGCACCTTTACCATGTGCTTCATAATCGCCAAAGACATCAAGACTTTCTTCTTAGAAAGTTTTATGTCACCAAATTTATAACCAATATAACTCTTCGTGGTTCTGGTACCTATTTATAGGGCTTGGTAACCATTTATTTTTGAGTTTCGGATTATCACTTTCGAGAGAGACGTTAGTGAATTCATTTTTGGAAAAGGAGGATGGTCGCTGAAGCACTCATAGATCTTTGCCCGGTCTTCTCCATCCCTAATTTGCCGTGACACCCGGAGATCAACATGCTGGTTCCCACTCGAAAAAGCCACTCCAGTAAACTCCTCTAATGATGAACAGATGGCGGTTGCTCCAGGAGATCCTCCAACCCACTTCGCTAGTTATGCCTCTTCCTCATTTAAAACCACCTGAGCTTCTAATGGAGCTCTTGTAGAGTCCGTTCCACGGTCATGTCTGACCAAACCCCTGCCCAAGAAGATGCAGTTCTGTTTATGTTGAAATAACCTTAGCTGCAAAATCCTTGAACACATCTGCCCAGCTAGTTTTTAATGCTATCATAACTTGCATGTAAAGATGGGCACATTTTGCATACTGAAAATAACCACCTGCATGGAAGAATCGTATTATTTTCTGAAAACATTCCAATAACCATGACAGAAAACTTTTGAACTTCTTTATTAATGAAACCATATTAAAATACTGCACCACAAGGCTGCAGCAGGCCCATTTTCCTTGAGACGAGCCACCTTATTCTTAAATTTATTTAAAATTGATGCCAAACAATCATCTCCCTCAATTACTTTAACAGTAAGATGACCTTTATTGCTCTAAAAGCTGATAACATTCTTCTTCTTCTGAGACACTGGCGTCTTCCAGAATGATCCGAACTAAAACAGCTTGAACAAGTACGTGTCCCCTAACATCTCTGCTGTAAGCATTTTCAGTTAACATCTTTTCAACAGAATTTGTGGCATAAACTAAGCTTAACACTTCTCTCAGCCCAACCCCTACCATTGTGCGCCGGCCGAAGTGGCCGTGCGGTTAAAGGCGCTGCAGTCTGGAACCGCAAGACCGCTACGGTCGCAGGTTCGAATCCTGCCTAGGGCATGGATGTTTGTGATGTCCTTAGGTTAGTTAGGTTTAACTAGTTCTAAGTTCTAGGGGACTAATGACCTCAGCAGTTGAGTCCCATAGTGCTCAGAGCCATTTTGAACCTACCATTGTGCGACCGATGCACCCCATGAACGACATCAGTGTATGAAATTCTCCCCTTCCACTAAGGAACTGCTGATACTTGTGGAGTGGTCTGCACAGAATGAAGCCATTTCACACACATCCACAGCATGTAGGGTATGGTGTTTTTTTTTTTTTGTTTTGGGGCGCAAAACTGCTGTGGTCATTAGCGCCCGGTCTGTGACTTAGAAAACGGTAAAAAACGAAAACCAGCAGCAATGGGAACGAAACTCAAAAAATTGGAGAAACGAAAAGCAGAAGGAAAGCTTAAAAATCCACTACAGAAAGGGGTTGGTTGTCCCCAAAGAGAGCTTCAAATGACTGACATCATCTCACCTGCACTGATAAACTCGAGAACGCGATCGGCCGAGCACGTGTCATCTGCTAAAATGGACGATATATCAGGCGACAGCTGTAGACGGGCGCGTAACGGAGTAAAATAGGGGCACTCAATTAAAAGGTGTCTTACCGTCCACAGCTGAGAGCAGTGGGGACAGAGTGGGGGAGGATCGCCGCTTATAAGATGTCGATGGCTAAAAAGACAGTGCCCTATCCGGAGTTTAGTTAAAATTACCTCCTCCCGAAGACGCGTTCGGCAGGAAGAGGTCCAAGCACAGGGAAGAGCTTTCACGTCCCGCAATTTATTATGGGGAAGTGTCGACCAATGTGCATGCCATAAAAGAGTAACACGACGACATAAAACACTCCGTAGATCGGCGAAGGGAATCAATCGAATAACTGGCCGAAGAAGAGAGACTGCAGCCTTGGCCGTTATATCGGCCGCCTCATTTCCACAGATACCAACGTGTCCTGGGAGCCAGAGGAACGCCACCGAGACGCCCCCCAAGTGGAGCAAGCGCAGGCAGTCCTGAATCCGGTGGACCAGAGGTTGGACAGGATAAAGAGCTTGGAGACTGAGGAGAGAGCTGAGAGAATCTCAGCAGATAACGTACTGTATCCGCTGATGGCGGCGGGTGTAGTGGACAGCCTGGAGAACAGCGTAAAGCTCCGCAGTATAATCCGAACACTGGTCGGGGTGTCGCCAACAATATAGGCACTCCCTACACCTAACGATGTTTTCATCGGTGTAAATCAATGTGGCTTCCGTCATTTGTGCACAAAGAGCAGCAAATGCCCGACGATAAACAAGTGAAGGGGTACCATCTTTGGGAAATCGACAAAGGTCACGGAGCAGGCAGGTGCGGGGACGGAGCCAAGGCGGTGCTGTACCCCAAGTTGTCAAGAAGGTTTTAGGAAAGCGGAAGGAAAGAGAATGGAGCAGTTGACGGAAGCGGACTCCCGGTGGTAGTAGGGAGGAAGGGCGGCCTGCATACCCTACATCCAAGGAGGCATCGAAGAAAATGTCATGGGCCGGATTAGCAGGCATGGAAGACAGATGGCTAGCATAACGACTCAGAAGGACTGCTCGCCGATTGGACAGCGGAGGTTCAGCAGTCTCAGCATAAAGGCTTTCCACAGGGCTGGTGTAAAAAGCTCCGGACACTAAACGTAATCCACGGTGGTGGATAGAGTCGAGTCGCCGAAGAATAGACGGCCGAGCAGAGGAGTATACTATGCTTCCATAGTCCAATTTCGAGCGCACTAAGACGCGATAGAGGCGGAGAAGGACCACTCGGTCCGCTCCCCAGGAGGTACCATTCAGGACACGGAGGGTGTTGAGGGATCGCAAAAAATGGCTCTGAGCACTATGGGACTCAACATCTTAGGTCATAAGTCCCCTAGAACTACTTAAACCTAACTAACCTAAGCACATCACACACACCCATGCCCGAGGCAGGATTCGAACCTGCGACCGTAGCAGTCCCAGCGGTTACAGACTGCAGCGCCAGAACCGCACGGCCACCGCGGCCGGCTGAGGGATCGCAGTCAGCGACCCGAAAGATAGGAAACGTGGGAGGATCAGCACAGTTTTCTGTCAAACATAAGACCCAAGAATTTAGCGACGTCCGAAAACGGAAGGTTGACAGGTCCTAGATGTAAGGAGGGTGGAAGAAACTCTGTAAGACGCCAAAAATTAACACAAACGGTCTTACTGGGAGAAAAGCGGAAGCCTGTTTCGATGCTCCAAGAGTGGAGGCGATCGAGACAGCCTTGAAGACGTCGTTCAAGAAGGCTGGTCCGTTGAGAGCTGTAGTAGATCGCAAAATCGTCCACAAAGAGGGAGCCTGACACATCGGGAAGGAGACAGTCCATAATTGGATTTATGGCAATGGCAAACAGTACAACACTTAGCACGGAGCCCTGGGGGCCCCCTTTTCTTGGGAGAAAGTACGGGAGAGAGTAGTGTTCACCCGCACTCTAAATGTGCGCTCTGCCATAAATTCGCGAAGAAATAGTGGCAGCCGACCTCGAAAGCCCCAAGAGAACAGTGTGCGGAGGATGCCTGCCCTTCAACAGGTATCGTATGCTCTCTCCAGATCAAAAAATATTGCTACTGTTTGTCGTTTCCGGAGAAAATTGTTCATGATATAAGTGGAGAGAGCAACAAGATGGTCAACTGCAGAACGATGCTTTCGGAATCCGCATTGGGCAGGTGTTAAAAGACTGCGGAACTCCAGCCACCAAGCTAAACGGCAATTCACCATACGCTCCAAAACCTTACATACGCTACTCGTGAGAGAAATGGGGCGATAGCTAGAGGGGAGATGTTTGTTCTCTCCAGGTTTCGGAACAGGAACGACGATAGCTTCCCGCCATCGTCTGGGAAAAGTACTGTCGGTCCAAATTCGATTATAAAGGCGAAGGAGGTAACGCAGACTATGGGTCGATAAATGCAACAACATTTGGATGTGGATACCATCCGGTCCTGGGGCGGAGGAGCGAGAAGAAGAGAGTGCATGTTGGAGTTCACGCATGGAGAAAACAGTATTATAGCTTTCGCGATTTTGAGAGGAGAAAGCCAGAGGTTGCACTTCCGCTGCACGTTTCTTCGGGAAAAACTCTGGCGGGTAATTGGAAGAGCTCTAAATCTCAGCAAAGTGTTGACCCAATGAGTTAGAAATTGCGACGGGGTCCACTAACGTATCATGCGCGACAGTGAGCCTAGAGACCGGGGAGAAACTACGCGCGCCAGATAACCGTCGAATCCGACTCCAAACTTCCGAGGAGGGAGTGAAGGTGTTAAATGAGTTAGTAAAGAATTTCCAGCTTGCCTTCTTGCTATCGCGGATGACGCGACGGCATCGCGCACGGGACTGCTTATAGCGGATACAGTTGGCCAAAGTAGGATGGTGGCGGAAAACGCGAAGAGCACGTCGCCGCTCACGTATTGCGTCACGGCATGCCTCGTTCCACCAAGGAACTGGGGGGCGCCGAGGCAATTCGGAGGTGCGTGGTATTGAACGTTCCGCAGCTGTAAGAATAACGTCTGTAATATGAGGGACCTCATCATCGACGCTAGGAAAGTGACGGTCATCGAATGTCGCTAGAGACAAAAAAAGTGTCCAATCGGCTTGGGCAAACTTCCAGCGTCTCGGGCGCATATGTGGCAGTTGTGGCTGCAATCGAAGGACACATGGGAAGTGGTCACTCGAGTGTGTATCAGCAAGGGCGAACCCTTCGAAGCGCCGAGCTAGTGGAACAGTATCGACCGAAAGGTCCAAATGAGAGAAATTTGTCGTGGAGGCAGACAAAAATGTAGGGTCCCCAGTGTTGAGGCAAACTAGATCCGCTTGGTGGAAGACGTCTAGCAATAGGGATCCACGTGCACATGGATGTGGAGATCGCCCAAGTGGGTGGTGGGCATTGAAGTTCCCACACAGCAAATAGGGGGGTGGAAGCTGACCCATAAGATGGAGATCAGCTCGTGCCATTGATGTGGACGATGGAATGTATACAGTACAAAGAGAGAAGGTGTATCCAGAAAGGGAAAGACAGACAGCGACTGCTTGGAAGGAAGTGTTTAAGGGGATTGGGTGGTAATGGAGAGTATTATGGAGAAGAATCATGAGTCCTCCATGTGCTGGAGTGCCTTCAACAGAGGGGAGATCAAATCGGACTGACTGAAAATCGGGGAAGACAAAGCGGTCGTGGGGACGCAGCATTGTTTCTTGAAGACAGACGATGACCGGCGAGTAGGATCGTAGGAGGATCGTTAATTCATCCCGATTGGCTCGAATGCCGCGGATATTCCAATGGATAATGGACATGTGGTGGACAGAAAATGGAAGAATGTGACCAAGGTTGCCGTCAACTCAACGACTGCTCAGAGCTTGCGACCGACAGCGTCGAACAGCACTCAGCCAAAGGCAAAAGATCCTGATCCATACATTGTTTGGGAGTAGCTCCTGCCACCAGCGATCGGCCGGTTGATCGGCCGCCAGCAGTGCGCCTCGGCGACACAGAAGACGGCCGAGGGCGATTTCCGCCAGGTGGTGCTGTAGATGGGACACGCCTTGGCGGAGAAGGAGATAACTGAGTTTCTTTGTAGCCTTCTTGGAAATATGATGTTTAGAAGAAGGAGGAACCGATGGTTGTGAAGTTGGGGTACGTAAAAAATCTTCACGAGTATGCTCTTTTTTGGAAGTCCGGGTGTCTGACTTTTGGGATCGAGATTTAGCAGAAGCCGATGAAGGGTGAGCCATAGATTGAGCAGGCGAAAGTGGGGAGGTTGAACGGGCGATCTTTGCGCTGGCCTATCTGACGACCGTGTCACTAAAGGTGAGATCACAAGTCTGCGTGGCCGCCTCCTTTGTTGGCCGAGGAGAGGCAAGGAGAGTGCTGTATTTTCCTGTCTGAAGCACAGTGGGCTTTCGACTTGCGAATAATTTTCGAGCAGCAAAGGTCGACACCTTTTCCTTCACTCTGATTTCCTGAATGAGCTTTTCGTCTTTAAAACTGGAGCAATCTCGAGAGGAAGCAGCGTGGTCACCCATACAGTTGATGCAAAGGGGGGATGTAGGTGACAAGCACCCTCATGGGCATCCTTGCCACACGTAACACTTTTGGCCTGGTTGGAACAGGACTCGCTGGTGTGATTGAACCGCTGGCACCGATATCAACGCGTAGGTTTTGGGACGTAGGGGCGAACGGAAATTATTTCATAGCCCCCTTTTATTTTCGATGGGAGTTGAACTCTGTCAAATGTCAAGAAGACAGTACAGGTTAGAACAATGTTCGTGTCAACCCTTTTCATAACTCTATGAACAGCCGTTACGCCCTGGTAAGACAGCTAGTGCTTAATTTCCTCGTCAGACAATCCGTCGAGGGAGCGTGTATAAACGACTCCACGTGAGGAATTTAAAGTGCGGGGCGCTTCAACCCGGACAGGGAAGGTGTGGAGCAGTGAAGTACGCAGCAATTTTTGTGCCTGGAGGGCACTGACTGTTCCTAACAACAAGGTGCCATTCCGTAATCTGGAACAAGACTTTACAGGACCTGCAATTGCGTCGACACCTTTCTGAATAATGAAACGGTTGACGGTGGAGAAGTCGTGACCTTCGTCAGACCGAGAAACAACAAGGAACTGTGGCAACGATGGAAGAACTGTCTGTGGCTGAGACTCAGTGAACTTACGCTTGTGAGCAGACATAGTGGAAGATGAGAAAACCATTGCGGAAGACTCCCCCATGATTACCGGCGTCTCCGATGGCGCCCTCCTCCCTTGTGGGGGCCCTCTCTGAAGGCACTCCCGCCTTAGGTGATTGTTCACACCTCAGGTTACACCTCCCGACAAACGGATGGAGGGACCAATCGGCACTTTCGGAAGGTATCAGCTCGGGTAATCACCCCTCCCTGGGCCTGGTCGTTACCAGGTGGTACGTACGTGTCCTACCTGTCTACGCGTTACCCTGTCACCGGCTACGCACGAAAATGCGTGGGTCGGCCTTCAGACACGCACAGGGGGGAAGAAAGAGAAAGGGAAAAACAAAGAAAGGGAAAGGAAAGAAGAGAGGTCTCAAACGCTACAGCGGAGAAAAGGGTAAAGAGAAGAGGTAAAGAAAAGAAGGACGAAGGAAGGATAAAGACATACAAGCAGAGAAGGCAAAGAATGCGTTACATTTACGAGCGTCCGTCTCCGGACGTAGGCACAAACCATACTCCCAGAGGGGGAGAAGGGGAAGGAAAGAGCCAGAGGTGAGGGAAGGGGGGGGCGAAGATGGGGGATAGGGAAGGATGCGGAAAAGGAAGGTATGCAGCCCGGAAAGGAAGGAGGGCCACATTAGCTCGGGGCCCCATGCTCACTACGCACGTATCCACAAAAGAGTTGTGGACCCCCTGGGGGGGGGGGGGGGGGTAAGGTGGGTGTTAATATGTCAGAAGGAACTGGATTAATTATGTTCAACTCAAGGGCAGTAATGTGCCACAATGCAATGCTTATCTGGTGTTCAAATATCTATGGTTCCATGACACCCAGTTTACCTACTTCTGTGGCAGAGGGAGCCGATTTAACCTTCTGGACCTCTTCAGATGGTGGGAGAGCTGAGCCAACGGTGATACATTTAATGCCCCCATACTGTGAAAAGTATTCCAGCCATCGATAGTGGAGACATTGAAATCAACGTTATCTAATACATACTGACAAACTGTTCCAGTTGGGACAGGCTTTCAGTGTGGCAGACAGCTGATAGTTCCAGCTGTTGTGCTTCGTAGAATGTTTCACTGAATCCCAAACCAGCAAGCAGATTGATCAAAGTTTTTGATCCTGCGAATGAAGACTGTGACTGCATGTAGTATAGGTGATATGAATGATCGACGGCGAATGGCAGCAGTGAGGACATGGAATAAAGATGTCAGCGTTCTTTTAATTTTCTGTTTTGCCCTTTTATTCGCTGATACGCAGTCCATGAATACATGGAGTCTACAAGGTATTTACCCAGCTTCACTAAAGAATTTGTCAGAGGGTGGAAAAACAGAAATATCATACGCCATTGACAGATGCACAAATAAGAAGTGCTTGACATCATTCCGCATCATGCGTTCCATAATCTTCTACCCTCCATCCCCCCCCCCCCAAAATCCCACCCTCACCTGCTTCCACCTGTCACATCTGCAGAACAAAATTTATTCTACTGTACATAAATGAATTATAGCCATTTAATATTTTGGTCTTAATCAATTTCATTTAACAATAAGCCTTAATTTAATACCATTAAAGCATTGTTTTCATAAATTTGCTGTTTTTCCACCCCTTGTAACACGAAAACTATTGGTCCTAGGGAAAAAATTAATAGGACGTTTTTCGTAGTAAATTCCGCGTACTTTAATTTTGTACTGGGAAGCATTTTCGCTAGATGCCACAGTTTCCGAGTTATTAAAGAAAAACGTAAAAATGCGACCTTGAAACGCGCCGCTCACTCCACCCCAACGCTCACACCTTTCTGTTCAGGATTATTAGTGTGTTACTTATGACCACAGCAGTTGAGTCCCATAGTGCTCAGAGCCATTTGAACCATTTTTTATTAGTGTGTTGATCACGATAGTACCCCCTAAGGCTATACAAACATTTGCGACTACACGAATTTTTTCCCCTAAGGGCCATTTTTTGGTCTTCGTTGACTGGGCTATTGTCAGACATCGTAGGCTGGGCAGACTGGTAAAACAGCACAGGCGCCAAACTTCGACGTAACTAACATCAGACCTCAATGCTGATCAGAGTACAACAGTGACTGAACACACAGTGCACCGCACACTCCTAAAGATGGACCTCCACAGCCGATGATCCATGCATGTGCCACTGTTAACACCACGATATCAGTAACTAGGACTGAAATGGGCACATGGACATCGCCACTGGACGTTGGGGCAAAGGCTGAGTGTTGCATGGTCTCAAATTCCGAAACCTACTTCGTCATGCCCATGGGAGGCTGCGAAGCCGTCGTCTTCTCTGCGAACAGCGCCTTGACGCCTGAACTGCAGGACGACGACAAGCTGACGGCGACTCCATTATGCTCTAGGGAATGTTTACGTGGGCGTTCACGGGTCCATCGGAGCACGTGCAAGGCATGATGACGGCCAAGGGGTATCGTACACTGGTTGCAGGCAATGTGCACCCATTTCATGGCGATCATGTTTCCCGATGGAAGTCGCATTTTTCAGCAAGATAATGCGCTGTGTCGCAAGGCCAGGAGTATGATGGAGTCGTTCGAGGGACACAGTGGCGAGTTCCATTTGATGTGCTGGGCCCCCCTACTCGCCAAATCCGAACCCGATCGTACGCATATGGGATGTGACTGAACGTGGCGTCAGAGCTCATCGCTCTCACCCTCACCCCCGGAATTTACGGGAATTGACTGACATGTGTGCAAAGATGGGGTGGCGACACCCTGCAGCGACCTACCAAGGTCTCATTGCTTCCCTGCCACGAAGCGTCACCACTGTTACCTGTGGCCATTAGGTAGGTGTTCTGATTGATCAGCGTGTAATTTTTATTTTTAATGGTTTTTCCGCCGTAAGATTGGTTGCAGTAAAAGAATATCATTCACCAGACACGTTCCGCTTTTGTTTATAAATCATCTTGCGTGGGCTTTCTGGAAATAACGTATACTTAGCATATATCTATATTTTGATATTTACAGGTGAGAAACGGGAATCTTGATAAAATTGGCCCGCAATTTACTTACGGCGTTTTTACCTCTTGTAGTACGTTCTAGACGAAGTCTTGTGCTTTTTCCTTCTTTGTTAACGTAAGCTGAAACGAGTGTCTCGCCTTCAAGGTTAAAAAAATTTTCCCATGCCGGGAATCGAACCCGGGCCTGCTGGGTGAAAGCCAGCTATCCTAGCCACTAGACCACATGGGAGACGAGACACTGAGTCAGTGAAGTTGTATTTGAAGGGTGTGAGTCACTACAGAACCTGGCTTGGGGCTTGCCGGAAACTGGTTTCTACGGGAGCCGTTGGTGGGGGGAAGCCGGTCGGCAGGCAGGGCTACTTTGACACGCTGCCAGTCGCGCCAAGTGCTCGCCAAAGTTGGTTCGGCACACACTTCTGTATTTTCGTTGATATACTATTACAACATTTTCGCAAACGTCTAAGTAACCTAGTCTGCGGTTTATTTCCGGCGTTTATTTTTAAAAGCGCTGACTTTCGCATATCAATAAGAAAAATCCGCCTTAACAACAAGGTAAAAGGGCATGCTGACATTTCAAACTGACAAAATGCTCAAAATTTCGAACGTAAAGCTATCTCCGTAGTGACGTGTAATAGTTCCCCAAAGCTTTCCACCTAAATGTGACGACTTCTACTATGACCTGGATTGCGTGAGACGGATATTCGTTTCCTCGAACAGAACGCGTCAACGGCATCATTTGCAGTGAGGGTCTTTCCTGACTTCTCTGACCAAACGGCTGAAAGATGTTTGGATTCTTATTTTGTTTCGATTATAATTTTCTGATCATGTGTTTCGTGTTTTTGCTACCGCATTCGATTGGAAAACCAGCATTAAAAAACGTTGTTAATTATGAACACAGAAATACAAAAGTATATAGTGCAAAATTAGCAGTGTTTTTCCCTGTCACAGTTATCGCCGTTAGTATTTCGTTTCCTTGTGTGTCAGATACTGTGTGTGAAATGAATTGCCGGTGAAGTGGTATATGAAAAACTGTACAAAATAAAAAGAAAGCGAAATATAGATACTCTTATCGAGAAACAAGCAGCTATAATTATGACGTCCTTCCCACTGTCACTTTTAGTACATTCTTGTGTCTATTATATCCCAGTACGAGATAAGTTTCCTCGAATTTGAAAGAGCCAGGCAGGAGCTGCTACTTAACTGCTATGACGCAAGATTTTATCCACAAAACATCGAGAAATTAAAGTTCACCGTGAGTGTCACGTTTGTCACTTATGTGGAGGAGAAACACACATTTTTCAAACTGTGAGAATATCTCTACAATATTTTAAAACATTTTATCCTTCAGGATGCTTCTTACAGGATTACATACGTATCCGATTAATGTCAGGAAGGTGTCCAGAAGCAGTCACAGTCGTTTAGGATTTTTTAACTACAACTCACAGACGATCTTACGTAGTAAAAACAACGAGTGTTTTTCTTTGCGAATTTATTTCTTTTAAACGCTGTTGTTCCAGCCAAAGGAACAATCAAAGTAATGCATTGATTACGCACCATATTCAGAAGAGGCAGGTTTCAAATCATCGTCCAGCGTTCCAGATTTAGCGTATTGCGCAGTATCCCAGTCACTTAAGGCCAAGACTGGAATGGTTCTTTCAACGAGGCAATAACTAATTCACTACCAATTCTCAGTTAAGCTAATGGACTACTTCGGTTAGCATTTTACTGAAGGCTAAAATGTATTTCCCTTTGTGGACTGAAGACAATTACCGAGGATTGAGCGAGGTTGTGCAGTGGTTCGCACAATGGATTCTCATTCGGGAGGAAGACGGTTGAAACCCACGTCCGGAACCCAGATTAAGGTCTACTATGACTTTCCTAAATCGCTACAGGCAAATGCCGGGATGGATCCTTAGACACTGTCCGAACTCATCCCCCGTCTCTAATGACCTCAACGTCGACGGTATTAAGTTTCCTTCCTTGATTTATCGATAACAAAATCAAAGTATTGACTTACGGTAAAAAAAAAGGAACGTGAGGTTTTGTATAAATATATGTAATGAAGAAAATAATTGACTGGGTAGCCAATGCTGTTTCTACTGAAAACAGACAAATTATTACCAGCGGAGAATTGCTCCACAAACAAGACCAATATGCTCCTGACAGCGAAGTGGGTTACCAGTTGCCTCATTCTAACTTCCTGAGCACCTTTAAAAATTTTCACAAAAATTTTGGCATGCGAACATATTCGAGCTCTTTTTAACAGGCGGCTCACCTCTCACTCCCTCAGGCTCCCCTAACTGTAACTCGTTTACTCCAACTATCACATCACAGTAAATCACTGGTACCCATCCACTCCCACTTGCCCATTCACATTCAGCCCAACTCATTGTCATTATCTCTTTGTGTGTGTGTCACTGTCTCCTGTATCAGAGCCTCATTCTCCTTCGGACTGTCCTACTACTACTGTCCCCTCTCACTGTCGCTGTCTCCTTCTTGCTCTCTCTTGCTATTACCGTATATCATTCATTCCTTCCCCATGCTACCATCTCTTCTCACTGTCACTATCTCTCTCTTCCTAGTTGTCATTGTCATAGATCCTGTCTCATTATCACTGGCTATCACTTCCACTTTCTTCTCTTTATTCCTCTCCCACTGGCACCGTGTCCTAGCACGATTCAGTCACTTAACTACGTTCCGCTTCCTGTTCCCTCTCTTTCTCTCATAGTGCCATTGTCTACTTCACTCTTTCCAATACCATAATTACTGTCTGCTGTCCTCCAGTATATATTAGTTTTCCGTCTATTCCCCGATGCCACTGATTCCTTCTCTCCGAGTGTAAAAAAGCGCGACTGTGTTTTTGCAAGCCAAAATTTTTGGGAAAATTTATGAAGATGCTGAAGAAGGTAGGATGAGGCAAGTGGTAGCCCACTTTGCAGTCAGTCAGGAGCATATTCGCTTTTTTGAACCTCCGATAGGAGCATTTTTCCACTGGTTCCCTTCTTGTCCCTGCTACAGCAGGACATGTCACTCACATGAACAGAACTTCATGAGTCAATAAAATTTTCGTAGTTTAGTTATGTGAAACTAAAGTAATGCAAAACAAATTTTAGACCTCAGACCGGATTTTACGTGCTCAAAAATTTTGCATATGCTTCAGTCCTACAACAATGAGTTCACAGTACCCTTCTGATGATAGTGCAGACGCTTTACAGCATATTTCTCCGTGTTACGTCACTTCATAAACTATGTTTTCGACTCACACCAGATTTTACGTGCGTATTTTATGTGTTTAAGTAGGGCAACCTTGAACCTCTATCTCGGAAGCGGATAAAGATACCAAGAAAATTTTCATGGGTCTTCGAGATCGGGACCTTAGCAATATATAGTAACAACTTCATACATTTACTGTGCATAGCAATCTTTGAAGCGACTCGGTTTTGGCACCCAAAAATCATGTTTTTCGGGTTTTTTCAGGAACCAGCCATAAACTAAATGGTGCCTCCACAAGCCACTTAAGGTGCACCCTGGATCACAGCTAATGAAAAATAACCGACCGATTTGCTAAGATGGAGGAAATGTGTAATATTCAAAAACTGACCCAGCACTGCAGGACATTTACAGTAAGACGATTATTGCTTTTGGTATACAAATGATCTCTAGCCCAAGGGCTGTCGAAACCACTTGATCCTATCTTTCTATCATCAGTAACAGAAACCGAGTTATGAGCCCCGAAAAAATCCCGTTTCCATTCGCAGCGTTTTGGAAAACATTATTAGCGCATGATGTCGCATGCGTACCGATTTGTTTGACAAACATGAAAAACATCTAAACATTATTAGTCAAGTGTTTCGCAAAGCAGCATGGGTAATTGTTTGCACATAATATTTAGTTAACGAGCACAAGCTTGGTGCAAGCGGAGAACAAAGCGGCATCGCGTCACACGCGGCGAGTACTGTCCTCAGACCATAGTCCTGTTGTTCTCACTGAACACACTTGTCAGTGTATGCATGTTTCACACTGTTCCACAAACAAAGTGTTACGGAAATGGAACGAGCTAAACTTTGTTAATTTGGTGTCACTGAATAGGAAACTGACGTTAAAATTCACCCATTAGTTCTATTTTTCGGCTTACAGTGCCTGCCAGCGGTTATACTTCTTTCAATAAATATCTGACCTCAAGATAAACAGTTGGCAGCACTACATGAACACCTCGTGATTTTCGAGATGTGATGTCAATACGTGAACGGGCAGCGTTTTGGACAACTAGTGTCTTCAGTTAAGAAATTTTCATAATAAGTGTTTGCACTTTGACACTACTGGGAGTGCTTTCTTGAGAACTCTACAAAACATTTTCACATGTTTTTCATATGTGAATATGTGAATATTTTTCTTATCGTGATCGACTAGGGGGTTACCGCTGCGAAGTTCGCGGTGCCCTGTAGTTAATGTCATATCATTAGGACTGCAGTACGGCTACAGAAAAGTACTGTTTTTTCTTGGGCGAGTGGGATATCCATGCGACGGTCAAACACCGTTCACAGAAGAGTGTACCAAAGGGCCTGTCATTAACTCCTGTAATGATAAATTTGCATGAACATGGATAGAGTCAATGAAAAGTTTCGTTTCCGGCATCAAACTTAACACTGAAGCGTATATAGAATTATGTAATAGCTTTAAATGTCAGTATTTTTACAGCCACTTATATTTAAATCAAGAGTTCCTCAGGTTTAGTTTCAGAAAGGAGGATTCGGTTTAACGTTCCGTTGATATAGACGTCATTAGAGACGGAGCACAAGCTCGGATGGTGTCAAGGATGGGGAAGGAAAATCGCGGAAAACATAGGTCTGGATGGCCGGACGCAGGTTTCAACCGTCGTCCTCCCGAATGCGAGTCCAGTGTGCTAACCACCGCGTCGCGTCGCTCGGTGTTTTCGTTTCGAAAAAATGGAAACAAATGTGTTGATGTATTCATAGATCACAGAACTTTTTAAAAACAATTATTGCTAAGGCACGAGGAGGAATACATCCAGGTAATCGTTTAAAATGTTTCTAAAAGATTTCTGGGAAATTAGAAAGCGAAACATTTCGAAAAACTTATATATGATATGATGAATATTTCATAAATAGCTGTGATGTAAAAAGGAATTAAAAATGCACTTTTTGTGAACATTTCTGGATGTCTTCCAGCGAAACTGTGGTAAGCCACGAACATAGTGAGTGCTTCGATAGGCTATTTCAGCGATAGTACATGGATACGAGGGGAAACAGAGTGCTGTGGTGTCAGGTATTTTTGCTGGGTGGTGAAAACGGACATTCGTGCTGGGAGGCAGACCAAAACGAAGGGCTCTCAAGGTACATGATTCCCTTCATCCTTTTTCATTTTTTTGTGAAATACATAGAATAATTCATTATGTATAAATGAATTGAATAATAAATGTACGCTTCATTTTCGGATTCTGAAATCTGCTTCATTGTCATTCCCCTCTGCCCCCCCCCCCCCAATCCCGCCACGAAAAAGATATTTGTGATTTATTAATTAAGGTTTCCGTCAATGTTGGAACTAATATTTTTATTAGTCACTAGTTTAGATCATTTTCCTTCATTCTCAAACCTTTATCTACATTAGAAAGTTCGACGTTATTAATAAATAAAGTGACACAACATTTTCAAACTTTGTGTGACCAGACTAAAGAAGTGCACACAAAATATTTGAAAATGTTATATTTCACGTTTTCATGATAAAATTGTACCTCCTTGAGTAGCTAATGTTTTGAAAATAGTACTAGATTAATCTGGGATCGATGTGAAAATCATTTTTTTTTTGTAACGAAAAAAAAAAAACAATGCTTTACGCAGGCGTTGGGCGTCGCATGAAAGACGTGACGAGCAGTATTGGTTTGGGCTGACTCCAGCTATAGAACACAAAAACGAAATTGCGGGTATCTCCCGAAACACCAGAGAAATTGCACCTGACATCTCTTAGCAGAGACGCCCTATGGAGATAAAAGGAAGAACTATGTGGAAATAATGGTAGATCGGCCATCACCACTCCAAGCCGTGAAATATGTACCAAAAGGAATAAGGAATCTTACGAGATCCAAGAAGAGATGAGATGGATAAGGGTGCCACACGAAAACGGAACAAGGGTCACTCCGATTCCCTGAAAGTTAAGAAGAAGAAGGTGATGGTAACTGCTGAGTAGTGTTTCTCGAACGCAGTGCCTTATCTTTTCTTTCCCAGTACGGATGTATCATCATGACGTAAAGTCATCCAGAATATACGCGACTTACGAAATGCGGTTTTCGTTGTTCGAGGCAGCAACCAGGTCCAAAAGAAGAAAAGAACGTCAGCGGTATTGTAAACAACCTTCCTTCAAACTGTTCACGGATGAGAGACGTAACTGCTTCTGCAATCTGTAGTGACTTACTGAGAATAATGAGTATGGCTACTAATGCAGATAGGGAAAGGACAAGGAAAGGAAAGGAAGAAGTGACCGAGGAAAATGGCGCTACGATTAAAGTGCAGAACACGTCTTCTGAAGCAGCAGGCTTTTCTGTGATTTTCCCAAAACTTACTCCAGGCGAATGCTTCAATGCCAATAGAGTCGCTTAACCCTCTCCAAAGTGACCGGCATTCCGACAATACCCCAGTGCCATCTGCAGCCTTCCTTAGTAGGGAAAAAACGCTCATACTCTATTAGAAATAATAGCGTTGCCTTGTTCTGATGTTAAGACGCAGAAGTTGCCGCTAGAACCACCATACGATACAAAGGTTGCATACTCTGATCTTACGGGTTTGGTACGCTGTTCGTTGCATACGGTTAGCAGTGGACACTGGGCCCTACGGCTGGTGTGTTCTCGCGTTGGCAGCAGTCGGTGTCATATGCTGGCGGAGACTGCCCGTTGTTATCGAGCCCTGCCGCCCCGGACGACCCCTAATCTAATCTGCCGCGGCTTCCGACTGAAGGTCGTGATCCTGTTTGCTCTCCTACTTATTTATAGACGCCCGACAGTCCGGACGAATCAGAGAAAATAGAGTATTAAACTGCGAGTGTTCGCCACAGAACCACGCGTCAGTGCACTGATGGATGTTACTGATTCCACTCCAGAATCTTTTCCCAACGTTTATTCTCAAGTTATGGGGGAACCGAGTGACCCAAAGGAAAAAAAATAAAGGCAAGAAACGTAGTTGTCACTACGTTGCCGCTAATGCAACCAACGCGATTTTTGCCACCGATCGACTTTTAGGACAAACAATCTGTCGGTCGTCTAGTGGCTGTTACATATCCCATGCTTTGCCAGTTAGGTTTTTCAGTCTCAGTTAATATCATATGCATGCGGGGTAAAGGCGACTTATGTCAACTGCCAGCCGCGCGGGATTAGCCGAGCGGTCTAGGGCGCTGCAGTCATGGGCTGTGCGGCTGGTCTCGGCGGAGGTTCGAGTCCCCCCTCGGGCATGGGTATATGTGTTTGTCCTTAGGATAATTTAGGTTAAGTAGTGTGTACACACACATTTGAACATTTTTTGTCAACTGTCGCCTACACAGATGATTTAACTTTTCATTAAAACTGTTTGTTAAAATAAATTTCAAACGTCTGTCGTTTGCTGTGAATAGCACCGCAGTTTGGTTTCCTCGGCCGTCTCCGTATTACATACTTTTAAAATAGAGCATGACTTACACGTAATCGGATTGGTTCAAATGGCTCTGAGCACTATGGGACTTAACATCGGAGGTCATCAGTCCCCTAGAACTTAGAACTACTTAAACCTAACTAACCTAAGGACATCACACACATCCAGGCCCGAGGCAGGATTCGAACCTGCGACGTAGCAGTCGCGCGGTTCCGGACTGAAGCGCCTAGAACCGCTCGGCCACCGCGGCCGGCGTAATCGGATTAACAAAACCTCGTCTCCAAAGCACGCTTACATTTAGCTCAATATGAATGTAACAAGTCCACGACGGGTGATTGTATAAGGTCTAGCTTATATGTTACATTTACGACAAGAGGCCTCCTTCGACAATACGTTTCAATATACAGGGTGTACCAGAACTCCACCGACAGACTTTCAGCGTTTTTTCACGGATATCTTCTGAGGGTCTAGCTTATATTTTACATTTACGACAACAGGCCTCCTTCGACAATACGTTTCAATATACAGGGCGTACCAGAACTCCACCGACAGACTTTCATCGTTTTTTCACGGATATCTTCTGAGTGTTTTGTTGTAATCCCAGTTACATTCGCTTGTATGCAAATACTGTCACAATAATGAGAAAGACTAATATGTAATCACCAAAACATCCGGTTCCTCGTAGAAGCCTATGTACGGATGGGAAAGGAATTAGATGTGGTTGTCGCCGTTACTGGAACAGCTCAGCATATGCGTCACTGTGCGGCTTCTCTACTGCAAGCAGCGGGTCCACACACAAAGCACATATCGGTCAACTCCTCATCAGCGAATGTATCCATACTGATCTGTACCACTGTTAACGTAAACAAAGACTGCTAGAAAAACAAACCCAAGACAAAACAGTGCAGCACTAAATGGCGAGTACTGAGTACTGAGGACGAAGAGTAAAGTGGGCATTAGTATTGTCAACAGCGAGCACTCAGTGAATGGAACAACCGCATACCGGCGACACTTGCACCGTTGTGTATTGTTTTCATTGCAGTACAGACACTAGTCCAATCGAGGAAAGAAATCAAACGAAGCACAATAACTCTACAATGATCCCGTCGATCACTACAATACGGTATATAACACATTGCTTATATAAAATATATATCCCAAAAAATGTGGTCCTGCAAATGTTAATATCGCGATATAATTGTAATTTACGTACATTTACCGACGGAAATGCCGCATTTTACTAGTTGAGTACTCCTACAGCCCAGTCAGAATACACTCAGTCACAATCACGACATGTTATTGATAAAATTAGAAATATTTTCCAGTGAAACCTACACGGTTCTCTTTATCAGCATCAAATGGATCAGTGTAATCAAGCTCTTTCGTGCGCTTCACTCACCTAGACAACCCAACAAACTTTACTTTTATTACAACTTGTGATAGATTTTTCGTCATTTTTTGTAATATACTATAGTAAATTCCTATGTGATTCGCAAACCCATACCCGCTATACAATCAAATACAAATTTCCCTCTAAATTACTCTACACACATGTTATTACACGACTTAATGTAACTGAATGTGTGTGCCATTATCTATAGTGAAAAGTTCCTCGCCAAAAGAATATTCCACAATATCACATTAGTCTAAGTACACTGTTACCTTGTTCGCAGTATATTAGTTCTGTTCAACGATACATGTAGACTGTGTTTAAACGTCCTGATGATGCAACTTTCGTTTTATTACGACTGGCTTTCAATAAGTAATGCATCACTTTTCCAAAAGCAGCTTGATTTTAATCAGGATTCCAGTACGCCATATTATCCCTACTCTTTTGGACAGAAAATTCTATTTTTCAATATAATCTGTTCACTTCGACAGCCTTACGCCCTTACGGGAGGGCCCGTATTCCCACCTCGTACCACTATTGGTTGACGTCGGAGGCAATATATTGTGCATCAGTAACCTTTCCATCATTCACATACTGGTTCTCGCGGAGTATAGCCTTCATTGGGCCAAACAGATGGGAGACGGAAGGTGAAAGGTGCGGGCTGTATGGTGGTGAGGAACAGTCTAGGGAAGTTCAGGGAGCTCCTGTCGGGCACACAGACTTACGTGAGGCCTTGCATTGTCATGGAGAAGGACAAGTTCGTTTCCTTTTTGTTTTTAGCGACGAATACCCTAAAGTTGCCTCTACAGTCTCCTGAGGGTAGCACAATACACTTCAGAGCTGGTTGTTGCACCACGAGAAAGAACATCAAACAGAATAGCCGCTTCAGAGTCCAGAAGACTCTCACCACTATCACCTCGAATGATCGTGTCCGCACGTCCCAACATTGCACGAGTCACGGGAGTGAATGGCCGGCCGGCGTACGGGAGATGGGACAAGTTAACACAACCTTGTTGCGATGATGACAGACTCCTCTTCCAATGACTCACTTTTTGTTCATTGCCAGATTTCCGATGACATTCTGCAAGCGCCTATGAACGTCTGTTATGCTTTGGTTTTCTGCCAAAATAAATTCAATGACAGCTATCTGACAGAAGCGATTTTGAAGGTTACGTATAGCTCAGTCAACCGCAGGAACTTCATGAAGGTATAGGGGCTGACGAGATTATTCCACGATGTTCTAGAACAAAAGCTCCATTTTTTCAACCAAAAATGGCCGAGAAAAAATCTTATTAAACACCCCGTATATTACGAAATGCGTTAAAAAGATCTCTAGATGGTTACTATGTCCCGGAATCGATACTTTGCCCACAATTTTTGTGAACACGGACTGGAATTAAAAACCAAATTCTATCCATCCTGACGTACAATGCAGCATAAAATATGTTTCTATCAGTGGTAATCTAAATTCTAGTTGAACCAATGGACTCTCAATCAAGCGCTCTTAACTTCACGTCTTACACAATAAACAACGAAATACGAAGGTTGGAACTCAAATAGAGCCAACTATTTATTCACAACCGATACAAAAAAGTTATATATTTGCACCGGTTACTGTCCTTCAAAGCCGGGCGGTGTGGCCGTGCGGTTCTAGGCGCTTCAGTCTGAAACTGCGCGACCGCTACGGTCGCAGATTCGAATCCTGCCTCGGGCATTGATGTGTGTGATGTCCTTAGGTTAGTTAGGTTTAAGTAGTTCTAAGTTCTAGGGGACTGATGACCTCAGATGTTAAGTCCCATAGTGCTCAGAGCCATTTAAACCATTTTACTGTCCTTCAAAGTAGTCACCAGCGTTGTGTAGAAACCATTTCCAGCAATATGGAAGGCGTGGTATACCGTTAGCAGAGCCCGTTCTGTTGATGGTGCGAATGGAGCGGTCTAAAGTTATGGTGATTCTCGTGTACGAATGTGATGGTGTTATCCTAACGCATTACGTTCCTCCACGGAAGACCGTCAGTGCACAGTATTACTGTTCATTTTAGGAGCATCACCTGCGACTAGCTTTGCAAAACAAGCGGCGACACTGTCTGCGCAACCCACCCATCATTTTGCACGACAATGAGCTGCCGCATACAGCGCAAGTTGTGGCTACTCTGTTCGGTCGATGGGACTGGGAAATACTGTACCATCCACCATACTCCTTGGACTTAAGTCCTAGTGACTTTGATTTGATTCCGAAGATGAAGGAACCACTTCGTGGCATTCGCTTCAGAACTGTTCCAGAGATTCGACAGGCAGTATACCGCTCCATTCGCACCATCAACAGAACAGGCTCTGCTAACGGTATACTACGCCTTCCATGTCGCTGGCAACGGGTCCTACACAACGTTGGTGACTACTCTGAAGGACAGTAACAGATGCAAACATGTAACTCTTTTGTATCGGTTGTGAATAAATATTTGTCACTATTTAAGTTCCAACCCTCGCATCTGGTCAAAGTACAATCGCTTGAAACAGGTTTTCTCGGAAACGTTAATGAAACACATAGGTAATTCTTTTTCACTGTTTGCAAGAAAAAATGGTTTTGCTCAAGACAAGCTCGTACATTGAGGCTGATAACTGCGCCAAAGTCGGCACCAGAATATGCTGTTGAGTGGATGGCTTGGACCTCGGGTAATTTGATACATTGTTCAACATTTCCAGGAAAGACCCCTTTGTTCCACACAAAGCATTTACTCGTAAAAGGACTGACAGTAACCATTCCGGACTTAAGAAAAGTGCAAGAAACCATTGAATGGACTCAGATGTTAGCAGCTTGCAATTACAAAAATGGTTCAAATGGCTTTGAGCACTATGGGACTTAACATCTATGGTCATCAGTCCCCTAGAACTTAGAACTACTTAAACCTAACTAACCTAAGGACATCACACAACACCCAGCCATCACGAGGCAGAGAAAATCCCTGACCCCGCCGGGAATCGAACCCGGGAACCCGGGCGTGGGAAGCGAGAACGCTACCGCACGACCACGAGATGCGGGCTGCAATTACATGATCAACCTTTTAATTGTCCAACTGAATAACAGATGGCCTCAAATTTATAACTCGAATTTACATAAAACAGTAACTGCGCTCAAGGTAAAGCAGCAGTGCAATAAACTGACAGTATTAAGCAGTCAAAATACTAATACATGGAGAAAAGCTGTCTAAGATTCAAACAAATGAAAGAACCATAGAAACAGTCGTAAAATTACAAGAGTTTTAAAATTAGAAAAACGTTGAACTCTTTCTGTGGTCGTGCAGCAGGACAGACAAGAAATACTAATTTGCAGAATTCACGCAGCCCTAGCTTTCAGAAATATAGACTAACCGTTCTGACACATCTGCTGCCTAAACTGGGCGGTACTACTGAACGTCCGCTGTGATGCAAAACAAGTCCATCCCTGAAACAGGCCGAAACGCAGCAACATTATAACCTTTATCCAGGCCTCTACATAACAAAGTTTGCTCAGGTGCGTCTATAATACAGACGAAAGACATAACAAATAAATTATTCAGTTCCGTATTCGATTCGAAATAGAGAGCAGAATGGGCTGGTTTCATGGAGGTCAGTTAAAGTCGTCTTCAAATAATGGAAATAAAGCAGCTTTAAAATTTACTCTCTAACCTTAATCATCAGTATGACAATAGTTCATCAACAACCTTTGTGGGTGAATTAATAGAACATGTATCAATTATGGTTGGCTTAAGTACAAGCTGCGCCTTGAATCAGCTATTAATGATATTCATCTGCAGATAATACACACAACAGTAGTGCACTTTAAAAATTTGTTGCCTTAGCGACAGAACAAACCAGTGAGAGAGATTTCATATAATAGATAATTAGTCACACTTTGAGGACTTCCTAATCAAAAGGTAGGTGCTCAAACATTCTAATACTATTAGCGCTACGAACTAATAGGAGCTTAGACATCTAAACTGAAATAACGGCTTTTAAAGAGCCAAAGGCACATAGAGGTGTGCTAATTTTAATACCAAAATTGTTACAGTCTTCAACCTGCTTTCCTTCACCCAGTGCGCGGGTGAGTACAAACAAACATGCCCAAAGTACCAAATACCGCAGTCGGACTGTGTGCTAGAATACTACGACTCTTAGCAGCTCTCGAAGGAAAACGAAACACATTTAAGTTTCAACATTAGAAAAAAAAGTAAAATGGTAGCACACAGGTTACTCTCGGTATCACAGAAAGAGCTCCTGTCTTATCAAGATTAAGTTTACGCCAGCTCAACAGGCAGCTTAAATAACACAAGGAAATCAGGGGCACTTTTTCCCTTTCCTTCTTTTATTTAAAAAAAAAGGAGGTAACATGAAAATATTGATGCTCGAACCTCATTTAACAGCTTAAAAGGCGCTTTTTATATCACAGTATGAACAGTGCGACAGGTAAAAGCAGAAGCAATTGCAAAGCATGGAGTGAGAGATTACCTATCCGCCGACTTACCAATACGAAACACTCGACTTACCAACTAGCGAAGAAGTAAATCACCGACCAACGGTGAGAGCGGATTAAAACCATCTTCCACTGTATGACAACGATCAAGAAGGAGCTAAAAGAAAACCAACACGAGCCCGGGTACATTGCACTACGGCCAAACAAATGCTAAATCCAACTGCCTGGCAGTGCGGAGAAACACCCGTTTCTGTGCTCACTTCGCATCCACGTTCTCACTAGCCGCCCATTCTCGCCTCAACACTCCAACAGCCGCCGCCGGGCCCCATCTAGCCCACTCAATGGCCGGAGAGAGCGTCACTCTACCCCAAACAGAATCGATACAGGCCTCCACGGCTCGTATGTTTTAAACGGAAAAACTCGTATAAGTTTTATCTACTGAAGACATTTGAATTTTTCTTGTGTGGAAGAACGTGTTGTGTTTAAATTTTTTCTTAAGAAAGCACGTTGTAAACTGATATCAATGGCTGGCTGGCTGGCTCTGAGCACTATGGGACTCAACTGCTGAGGTCATTAGTCCCCTAGAACTTAGAACTAGTTAAACCTAACTAACCTAAGGACATCACAAACATCCATGCCCGAGGCAGGATTCGAACCTGCGACCGTAGCGGTCTTGCGGTTCCAGACTGCAGCGCCTTTAACCGCACGGCCACTTCTGCCGGCTTGATATCAATGACCAACGATGAGCCAAAACATAGTGACCAACTGCTTAGTGGGATGTTGATCCACCTAGGAACACAACACAGCAGCGATTCTGGCAGGCATGGATTCGACAGTCCTTGGTAAATTTCCTGAGATATATGGCAGCAGCTGGGGGATGGTAGCATTACCCCAATTTTGATATCAATTTTATATGCAAATTAATTAAATTGATTAATTGATTACCCCCACCAACTCCCATCCCCAGTAGACGTCATGTGTTTTCCTCAGCTGACATGTGGTCCCCACAACCACCCCCTCCCCGTCATTGCCCCTCCCGCCGCACCAACACTCTTGGGGGCAATTTCGAACTTTTACGGAAATTTCGAATGTTGGCAGACATTCCGAATTTTGCTGGGAATTTCGAATTTTGGTGGGAATTTCTTTGTCCCAGGGTTGTGCTGACGTCCCACCCCTGCCCACTCCCCCCTACCCGGGAAATGGCGTGAAATGCAAATGGCGATGCCCTTTCAGGGACTCAGACCGTGGTCCTTCTGGATGGAAAGCCCAAGTGCACATCCACAAAACATGGAAACTGTCCACGTGTGGGAGAGGATGGTTAGGTTAATTATGTAATTAGTCATAAATAACGGTGGTGACCATATGTATAGCGCTACACGAGGAACGCCTAAAATTGCAAAACATCTCAAAAATTGATGATGCCATACAAGTGATGTTATCCTGCTGGGAAAAAATTCCACAATAGCACAAGAAATTGACGTCGGAGTTCACTACAGAGGCCCTGTATTGTGCTACAATCACACTTGCAGCCCCGGTAATCAAAGCCACACACGCTACCACAACTGATGAAAATGGTTCACTTTTCTACTTACGCACCAGAATTGTCGTGATAAAAAGCAGCACTTGTAGTCAATGGGAAATAATGCAACACACGTATCAAGAAAGTCGTTGTCCCAAAAAAATGCAACAGGTGAGAGGGGCGGCAGTTGAAGAGCATCTCCTATATCTATGGTCAGGTACTAGCGAAATTATTGGCACTCCTACTTCGGCTCATCCCTTCCCCTCCCTCCTTCCTCCTTCCCTCCAACTACAGTGGGGACACAGGCCTTTTCAAATGACCAACTATTATTGCGTACCACACGTTTCTTTGCGGTATACCACCTTCCCACTGGCAGATGAGCTTGCGGCCGCTGGCTGCACCCGACCCACCTCGAGGATGACAGTCCAGACATTGGCCCTTTGCCAACACAAAAGATGTAACATCCGTTAAACAATGCAAGATACATGGCGTTGAAATGTAGCTGCACCCTAGTCACAGCACAGCTGCATAGGGTGACGCCACACACACAAACACAAACACACACACACATACACACACACACACACACACACACACACACACACACGCCACACAAACACACACGCATACACATACGCACAGTAGGCCCACCTAAATGCCTCCAGAAGCCAGCCATTTTGCAAGGAAAACTCTTCACTGTGACAACTTTATTTAACATCAGCGCATTTCTTATAAGCGAGATCTACTAAAAAGGAAAACACAGTCATAACAATAATAAACGTCCTCTTTTTTTATGAAATAGACACAGTCCATTTTCTTTTAGTTTTATGAGCAAAATCGGTATAGTTTTCACGTCGACTGCAGGATACAACTCGCATCTCTCTCTCTCTTGCTGCCCCCCTCCTCCCCCTCCCCCCACGCCACGTGTTACTTTGCGACAACCAACAAAGTGAAAAAAAAAATCTACAGCACCGCCGCCGATTACAGATGACCAAACTGCAGAGGTCGGGCTACGGGCTACACACCCACTATACATGTGCACCCTGTGTAAAATAGACGAAAACCTTCCACTATTTTGCTGTAAAAACTATTGATCACTGTAGAACGTCCTTGTCATTTAGAAACCATCATCGGGGTAAAGAGAAGGTGAGAACTTAAATTCCGAAGATAAAAAATTCTATGTTATGCGATTTCTTTCAGCTTGATGGACAACTTACATTGTTTCAGAGCATCCCTCACAATCGAATCAGTGTCTGTAAATAAATTGTTAGTTACTTCTTTACAAGAAATCGATGCGTCTTCGTGTGCATTTTTGTGGTAGCTCAATGTATCAGCTATCGAAAATGATCATGTTGGTTTTTTCCTCGCTCTATTCCCTAGAGAGGCAGAGCCGCATCCATCAAAACCGACACTACTACTAATAATAATAAGCACGACTTTTGCGGACGTGTGACTGAGGGTCTAACATTCTGAGTGGTGTCTGTTTGTTCTATATCGTGTCTCCCTACCACTTTCGCGCAACGACGCTCTGAGCGTGTTTTCTAGGGAATTGACTAGTTTGAACCTGGGACCTGTTGCTGGTAAGTAGACGCCAGACCACACGTGACATGTAGAGTTCAGAAGAGTTCAGTGAGACTAGCGATGATATAACCAAATACTTAATGATTTCAGCGTCAGCTCCAATGCACTCCCTGTAAAAGAATCTTAATACTAACTAAATTTAGTGGAAGGGGTTCAAGGCTTTCCTATTTTTAGTTAGCTGGTAAAATGACGGCGAAAAAGCAGTTAAGTTTACCATTGGAAATTTTATTCTACTCACAAAACATTGTTTATAAATTGCACTATTGATAAAAGGAAATGTTTTAATACAAGATGGTAAAAACCAACTGCGTTCAACAAAAATGTGAACGAATATTCCCTGAATGGGTTTCCAAGTTCTACTATGGATCGAAGAATGACCTATGCCATATCACATCTATAATCTAGGTTTAAATTAAGTTTCACAAAAGAGAAAACAATCAAAACGGTCTACAGTGACCCTCAATTATCTTTAATTACTTATCTAACTTGTCGTAAATTACAGTGGCTGATGTGGATTCTCAATAACTATATAACAGAAAAATCATCGCGTTTATGATTTTTACTTCAAGTGGCAAATGTGAACACCATGAGCTTTAACTGACGATCGACACTAGTATTACGCAAAAAGGGGATGTAACAGATGAGACTTCTGCAGTTCTAAGTGAAGCTTTATGCGCGCTTATGCGGCATCGCATGCGTTGGTGGTTAGTCAGCGTCAGGGGGCGGCGGTCGGCACAGCTCCGCGCATCTCGCCATCTCGGAAGCAACTCTCTCCTAACTTCTCCTTACTACAATTTACCGAAGTTGGTTTAAAAAAACTATCTGGCTGTGTTTTCATCAGACCAATCAGGGTCTCAATGTTAACCTTAAGCTCCGCCTACAAAAATTCTGTCTATCCAATGAGAAACGTTATACTTTTCGTGGTGGGGCAATGTTTTTAAAGTTTGCAACGTAACAGAGACGCGAAAAAGTCTCACGGTAAAACTTGCAGCCTGTGTGGTCCTTTTAGTGTTATCGTAAGATCTATACTGTTCTTCTGGAGAGCTCTATCTTTTAACATGGGCTGTGTTTTCATCAGACCAATCAGGGTCTCAATGTTAACCTTAAGCTCCGCCTACAAAAATTCTGTCTATCCAATGAGAAACGTTATACTTTTCGTGGTGGGTCAATGTTTTTAAAGTTTGCAACGTCTGACGTAACAGAGACGTGAAAAAGTCTCACGCTAAAACCTTACAAGGGTACATACGTTTCCGACATAAAAAGATGTATGAAATCCATTAATTTCCTGAGAGACACAACAGCAGTCTCCTGACTTCATTCTAGTTGCTTTACAAGCAGTTCTAGAGGCGGATATACACTGACAGTGCCTTCCTAGGACACTTTGAAAGTATAGAAGGAAGCAGTTTTATTACTTTAAAGTTTGTCACTGTAGTGACTGAGGTAGAAAACTTGCAGGGTCGTTGTATGTCTGATGTTGCACAAATATATCCTGCTTTAGAGTATTAACAGCGATGCTTTCCACACTACTAATACTTTGGAAACCATATAGCTTTAACAATATAGCATTTTTAGGTGCAAAGCCATGTAGCCATAGGAGTGTGTGTTTATAGTCTACGATTATTTCTCTCTTGCCAGTACCTTCGTGGTACTGGCTGCAGACAGTGGAACAGTACTTCAGAATTGATAGCACAGTTGATTTACATGAAATGCTTCGAACTCCATCCGCCTGGTGCTCCATCACGTACAAATCATACATTTCTTTTTAACCATCTTTTATATCACCGCAACACTCTCGTATCTACTATACACCGATAAGAGGTGCTACTCTCCTTGACATGCATGCATCTGGCGAGATCTTGTGCTCTTCGATGGGTGCTGTGGGTAAGTATGGCGTGGAACAATCCTCGCTGAACAGCAGTTACTGACACAGCTCGCTCTGTTCCTTCACAAGAAGGGGAATGCGGTAGGTATAGGGCCCTCATACTTCTGGTCAGTTGCAGATTAAATTGGCGACCATATTGCATAGAGGATTGGTTAACGACGATGTGCAGTAGGGAGATCTGTCGAGTACTACGGGACTTAACTTCTGAGGTCAACAGTCCCCTGGAACTTAGAACTACTTAAACCTAACTAACCTAAGGACATCACACACGTCCATGCCCGAGGCAGGATTCGAACCTGCAACCGTAGCAGCCGCGCGGTTCCAGACTGTACATCTATCTGAATTCACAGTCTAATATATGGTAATTGCAAAGTAGTGGAGGGGTAATTTAGCGATGACACAGAAACTGGGAAGCATTCTGGCATATCACTGGATGGTGTTGAAATTATGGAATACTGTGGTGCATATTACAGTACATCATCCCATATCGATAGTGTCTTTCCCACCCACTGGAGCAATTCGTTTACATGTAATACGCTCGACATCAGCAAGTAGGCGGTATCGTTTTTAATATATATCGGAAGTGAGAGAAGCAGTAAAATCTTATAGGAGGTTCTATTACAAGACAGGCTCTCACGATTTTTCGTAAACTGCAGTGTGATATAGCATCACATTTTTAAAACGATACCTCCCATAGCATACAAAACAGGATCGTCCTCTTGAATTATAGCTTCTTGTTGTTGAATGTAAAACTAATGTGTTTTTTTTCCGACATGTGAGCAAATGGCATGAAAGACTAATCTTAAAATTATTTCAGATTTCTGAAATGTTTGTGATGCAATTGTGCATGACAATTTACTTACAGATACTGATTTGAACATGAGGGATGCTCTGAAACCATGTAATTTGTCAATCAAACTGAAAGAAAACGCTTAACACAGACTTTTTTTCTTTGGAGTTTAAATTCTCATTTTTTCCTTATTCCGATCATGGTTTCGAAATAATGGGGACATTCTGCAGCGGTCAGTGGTGTCTGGAGGAAAATAGTGGATTTTTTTTTTTTATTTTGCTCATGGTGGACATGCATGAAGGTGTGTAGCCCGACCTCTGCAGTTTGGTCATCTGTAATATGCGTCAGTGCTGCAGTTGTTTTTCACTTTGTTGGATGTCAAAAGGAGCGGGAGGCGGGAAGAGGGGTGAGGTGGAAGGAGAGGAGGAGGGAGAGTTGCAAATTTTATCCTGCAGTGGAACGTAAAAACTATACCGATTTTGCCCATAAGACTAAAAGAAAATAGACTGCGCCTATTTTCATGGAAAGAGGACATTTATTTTTTTCACGACAGTGTTTTCCATTTTAACAGATGCTCACTTATCAATGATGCACTGGGCATTTGCATGTGCCTACTGTGTGTGTGTGTGCGAGTATGTGTGTGTGTGTGCGTGTGCGTGTGTGTGTGTGTGTGTCTGTGTGGTCGCCCGACACAGATGTGCTCCAACTAGAGCGCAGCTATATCTTCACATCATTTATCTCATATTGTTTAGTGGACGTTACATGCTTTTGTTTGCCAAAGGGCCAATGCTTGAACTGTCGCTACCGCATGCTAGTCAGCTGGTGAGAAGGGGGTATGCTACAAAGAAATGCACGATGCATGGTAGCAGCTGGCTGTTTGAAAAGGCCTGTGTCCGCACCGTAGGTGGAGGGAGGGAGGGTAGGGATGAGGAGAGGTAGGAGGGCCTATAATTTGGATAGTTCCTGCCGCCCCTCTCTCCTGTTGCAATTTTTTGCGACGACAATTTCCCTGTACATGTGTTGTATGACAACTCTTGATTTTTTTTCCCGACAACTGCGCTGTGTAACTAGAACAGTGAAGCATTTTGCATCAGTTGTGGTATCATGTATTGGCCTCGATTACCTAGGCTGTAGGGTGACTGTCGAGGAGGCGTCTGTAGTGAACTTCGACATCAAACAGCTATAGATACAGTCCTCAGTTGGATGCTTACAGGTAACATACTTATTTAACTCCTCTCTGTCCAATACCAACATCTAGCCAGTTGAACACAATTCCCGCCAAAAGTAAAGATAGTACCTTCCATTCCTTCATTTTTCCCGCCAGCTTGTAGGTGAAGGGTAGAGTTTTCATACTTCTGCCACTAGTTTCAAGTGGCATTGCGAAATTATTTCCCGGCAGGATAACACCAGTTGTACGGCAACGTCGATTTATGAGCTGTATTGCGATTTTAGGCGCTCCTTGTGTAACGCTATGATGTGGTTCTGTCATATCCGAGACAAGGTGGCTAGATGGAGGCGACCTTTGAAAGCAGCGCATGATGTTCATATACAGAGGAATGTTGCATATGATAAAATTACAATCGCAATTCACGCAATTAGTTATGTACTAGTTAGCCACGAATTATATCGATACGAATTGACGATAATGGAAATACATAAGAATAAAACAAAAGAGACATATATGTGTGTGCGAAATACATTGTCGTAATTTATGCGAGTACGAAAAGGAAAGAGAATCCTTAAATCCCAACACAATATAGCGCATGGTGAAGTCGTAACGTCATAAAATGGCGTAAATTTATAAAAAGAATTACTGGATCTGACGAGACTGCCGCGGGCAAGTAGGGTTTTTGGACGCAGAGAAACTGAAATGTAACACAACAGTGGGAAAATGAAATAAATAATAACATATATGAAATAGTAGCACGAAATGCGAAAAAAGTTACAGAAATCCTAAAAAAAATGCCAGAAGGCAAATAACGAAAATTCACAAAAAGTAGCTAGAAGTGATCTATAATCGTTAATTCTAGTTGCTGATCCCACTATTAGTTGCTTTTTCCCAGTAGTTCATACAGCAATTACAAGTGCAGAATTTCATTTCATTTTAGTGCATAAGCCGGCAGCAAAGACGATCTAAATAACAAACCATGCAACGGCTGGAACGGGTAACTAGAAATGAGGTCTTATATAGCTTAATCCTGGTTACCGATTCCAATATTTGTCATTTTCCCCAGTAATTTTGAGAGCAATTAGAAATGCTGAAATCCTATTACATTTCATTGAACACACCTGCTGACAAAACGGTCTAAATAATGAACCATGGAACTGTTGGAATCAGTAAACAGAATTGACCTACATACCACTCAATTCAAGTTACCGATTCCAACTATTCGATGGCTAATATTTTTGAATATGTCTGCAGTAAGTGTGTAGGTTTCGTTTTTGTAGTGTTTCTAGACTTCTTAGATCTCTAAGCTACGTCGAAAAAGTAACTGATTCCGTGTTTCTTTTTTTCATTTTCGTGTATAAATCCTATATCACAGTACAGCACTCACATGTTGCAAAAACAGTCTAGATAATGAACCGTGGAATGAATGGAATCGGTCCGTTTCCAATATTTGCCATTTTTCACAGTAGTTTATAGAGTGATTACAAATGAAGGTATTTTATTACATTTCGGTACACACAACTGCTGGAAAATCGATCTAAACATTGACCCATGGAATGGTTGCAATCGGTAATTAGGCTTGACCTGTACAGCTTCTTCTAGTTGCCGATTTCAATATTTGTTACTATTTGTAAATGTTCGTTGCTTGTGTACTGGCTTTTTTCCCAGGATTTCTGTGAAGATTTTATGCAAATGTTCTTTTTACGCTCTGGTCATTAAAATTGCTACACCACGAAGATGACGTGCTACAGACGCGAAATTTAACCGACAGGAAGAATATGCTGTGATATGCAAATGATTAGCTTTTCAGATCATTCACACAAGGTTGGCACCGTTGGCGACACATATAACGTGCTGACATGAGGAAAGTTTCCAACTGATTTCTCATACACATACAGCAGTTGACCGGCGTTGCCTGGTGAAACGTTGTTGTGATGCCTCGTGTAAGGATGAGAAATGCGTACCATCACGTTTCCGACTTAGATAAAGGTCAATCGCGATTGCAGTTTACCGTATCACGACATTGCTGCTCGCGTTGGTCGAGATCCAATGACAGTTAGCAGAATATGGAATCGGTGGGTTCAGGAGGGTAATACGGAACGCCGTGCTGGATCCCAACGGCCTCGTGTCACTAGCAGTCGAGATGACAGGTATCTTATCCGCATGGCTGTAACGGATCGTGCATCCACGTCTCGGTCCCTGAGTCAACAGATGGGGACGTTTGCAAGACAAAAACCATCTGCACGAACAGTTCGACGACGTTTGCAGCAGCATGGACTATCAGCTCGGAGACCATGGATGCGGTTACCCTTGACGCTGCATCACTGACAGGAGCTCCTGCGATGGTGTACTCAACGACGAACCTGGATGCACCAATGGCAATACGTCATTTTTTCGGATGAATCCAGGTTCTGTTTACAGCATCATGATGGTCGCATCCGTGTTTGGCGACATCGCGGTGAACGCACATTGGAAGCGTGTTTTCGTCATCGCCATACTGTCGTATCATCCGGTGTGATGGTATGGGGTGCCATTGGTTACACGTCTCGGTCACCTCTTGTTCGCATTGACGGCACTTTGAACAGTGGACGTTACATTTCAGATGTGTTACGACCCGTTGCTCTACCCTTCATTCGATTCCTGCGAAACCCTACATTTCAGCAGGATAATGCACGACCGCATGTTGCAGGTCCTGTACGGGCCTTTCTGGATACAGAAAATGTTCGACTGCTGCCCTGTCCAGCACATTGTCCAGGTCTCTCATCAATTGATAACGTCTGGTCAATGGTGGCCGAGCAACTGACTCGTCACAATACGCCAGACACTACTCTTGATGAACTGTGGTATCGTGTTGAAGCTGCATGGGCAGCTGTACCTGTACACGCCATCCAAGCTCTGTGTGACTCAATGCCCAGGCGTATCAAGGCCGTTATTACGGCCAGAGGTGGTTGTTCTGGGTACTGTTTTCTCAGGATCTATGCACCCAAATTGCGTGAAAAATTTAATCACATGTTAGTTCTAGTATAATGTATTTGTCCAATGAATACCCGTTTATCATCTGCATTTCTTCTTGGTGCACCAATTTTAATGGCCAGTAATGTATGTTCCGTGTATGTAATTATTTATTTCATTTTGGCCCTGTTGTATTACATTTCAGTCTCTCCTCGCCCAAAACCCCCACTTTCTCGCGATAGTCCCGTTAGATTCAACCATTGTTATTAATAATTAACCCAGTATTTTGACTTCACCACCCACTTAACTGTAATGGATTTAAAGGTTATCTGTGGTTTGCTTAGTCGCATAAATTAAGATAATAATTATTTCAGACGTGCATATTTCTCTTTTTTATGTTCTCATTTATTTTCGTTCCCTTCATTTCTTTACGATGTAATTCGTGGCTAAATAATTAATAACCCGAACCGTGATTGTACTTCATTGCATGCTGCATTCGAGTGTTTACGAATATGATCAGTTGCTTTCAAAGAGTAGCTCTTACGTGGCATGATGTAACTGCTTAAAGTCGACGGGTGGAATCGGACACAAGAACTGACTCAAAAAGTCTACTACAGATTTCAGAAGGGGAGAAGTGCCCTCTGTTGCACCCCGCTCTCATCCCTTCCCCTTGCGGGCGTCTATGTTTGCGATAGTTTTGCAGAGAGAGTGGCTTGCAGGTAACTGAGGTGCATGGATGAGCTACATCAAATCTGTCTCCAGAAGGTAGAGTGCAACAGCGGCCCTTTACAGCGCCTATAAAAATGGGTACCTCTGCCGGAGGCTAGGCCGTGCCGCGCTGGGCACCGGCCATGCTGCAGTGGCGCAGTGCGGGGCGCGCTGCAGGTCGATGCCTGGGCACGCACGCGCACGCAAGCCGCCGCTGGCCGCCGCACGCACCTCAGGGCGTGTCCCGCTGTTTTGTCAATACGGTATCGCCCGCCACGCACCGCTCCACCGCTCGTGACTCGCGTCGCCGTCACCAAATCGCCTCTAGTCCACCACCCACCTCTACACCAATGCACAGAACCCAAAGATTGTAAGAAAACAGAAAAAGAAAAAAAAATCGGCGTTTTGCTTTGGAGCTCATCTGTGGCCATGTTTGCAGTTTAAGTTATGGGAGTTCCAGAACCGTCTATTACGCATACAGTTATTAATTCTTTTCATTTTTTTGCTCAATCATATTTTATCAATCGTGACGTCATCAGAGGTTACTTTTATTCAGATTTGTGAAACGCAAGCATGTTTTATGAGCGTGTGCAGGAAAGTAATGCCTTTGGACTTTGTATGTGAAAACTCTTAAAGCTTTTATATAAAACTAAAGTTATTAACATCCTCAATCTTCATGTCTACATATTTATTTTGCAATATAGTCTCGCAACGAGAGTCCGGTTTGTTGATACTGTCACTGTAGAATGTTTGATTTCGTTGAGAAGCACTACATCACCTCTGATTGCACCACTTCATCACTGTCAAAATGAATTCCTCGAAAGTTTTCTTTAAGTTTGGAAAATATACCAAAATCGGATGCTCTCAAGTCGGGACTGTATGTAGGATGATCGATGACAATGGACCCAAGGCGTCGGACTGTTGCAGATGTCGTGTGTGGTCTGTTCCTGTCATGTTGACGTGGAGGACGCTCCATGTGTGGAAGAATTCAAATCCCGATTACAGCAAGCTGTTTCTCACGGATCGACATAGTGACATTACACACCACAGTGTTACACGCTACAGTTCAGACCTTTAAATCCATTACAGTTTAGCGCGTGGTGAAGTCAAAATACTGCGTTAATTTTGAATAATAATTGTTGAATATATCAGGACTACCGCCAGAAAGTAGGGGTTTTGGGCGGGGAGAGACTGAAATGTAATACAACAGGGCGAAAACGAAATAAATAATTACATATACGGAACATAAAAAGAACATTTGCATAAAACCTACACAGAAATCCTGAAAAAAAAGCCAATACACAAGCAACGATCATTTACAAATAGTAACAAATATTGAATTCGGCAACTAGGAGGAAGCTATACAGGTCAAGCCTAATTACCGATTCCAGCCATTCCATGGGTCAATGTTTAGATCGATTTTCCAGCAGCTGTGTGTACCGAAATGTAATAATATATCTGCGTTTGTAATCACTCTATAAACTACTGTGAAAAAAAAAGACCACTATTGTAAACGGTGACCGATTCCAATCATCCCACAGTTCATTATCTAGACCGTTTTTGCAACATGAGTGATCTACTGTGATATAGGATTTCTACACGAAAATGAAAAAAAGAAACACGGAATCAGTTACTTTTTCGACGTAGCTTTGAGATCTAAGAATTCTAGAACCCTACAAAAACGAAACCCACATACTTTCTGCAGCAGGCTGCAAATACACTGATCAACTAAAACATTATAATGACTTCCCATCGCGAGTTTGGATGCCGTCTGGTGGCGTTCCGAGCACGTGACACGGTAACTGAAGTATGTAAGGGGAGCACACAAACGGGGGAGCGCCCCAGCTAAGATATGTGGTGCAAATGGGAAAATCCTTTGAGATTAAGCAACTTTGACAAAGGGCAGATTATTGTTACGCAGATCCTGTGAACGAGCATCTCAAAAACGGCGAAACAGGTCGAATGTTCACGTGCTACTGTCGTGAGCATCTACGGGAAGATAGTAGAAGGACAGTACCACTAGGCGCTACGTGGTTGGACGTCCACGACTCTTCACAGAAAGTGAAGTTCGGCGGCTTGTCTGCTCTGCAAAGTAGGACAGATGGTGATCTGTGGCATCTCTGGCGGAAGAGCACATTGCTGGTGCACGCACAAGTGTTTCGGAGCACACCGTTAATCGTACATTCTTGAACAGCAGAGCACCCCGACGTCTTCACATGTTGAACAAACGACGTCGTCAATTACGACTGCAGTGGGCACGGGACCATCGGGATTCGACTGTCGATCAATGGAAACGTGCCGGATGAAGCGAAGCAGTCATCAAGCCCCCATTTTCATAACTGTATGGGGTCTGGTCATGAATGGGAGGCTTGAGCTGGACGAGGCGTACCTGAAGAAACTTGTGGACTCTACAGACTGAGGCCATTATCAAGGCTAGAGGCGGTGTGATACAGTGTTATCTATATGTCTGCTAGAGATGACTAACTTCTCTCCCTCTGTTAGTTAGTTAGTTTCATGTTCTATGGATCATTTGCACTATAAGTCGGAATGATGTGGATTTACGTTCACATCGCAAATTAATTAGTAAATATGGCTACATGCTGAAAATTTATAAGGGTTTCATTATTACTGTTATTATTATTATTACTAAATATACAGATGTGAGTTAGTAGTTTCTACCCACCATCTTTTACAAATTACAGTAATATAAATTCTTCTACAGAATAGAAGGAATTGTAAAGAAAAAAAAATGCTCAGTTTGTTCAAATTGTACTTCGGTATCTGTCAGACATTTTACACTACTGCATAAATTAGCTGCAGTATTGTGCATCCCTTTTTGTGCTAGAAACAACATTAATGTGGAGTAATGAATGTTGTTTTTCCTTGCGACATTGTAATTGCATATGTACGTCATTGTTACTTCTGAGCTGTAGAGGAGTATTTACTTCAAAGTGCATGAGGGAATTAATATACAGTGAAGCAGTACTAAGAGTGGCCCACTCCTTAAACAGATCTCTACAAGATGATCGTGGGCTTGTACCACATATTATTCTTACAGAACGTTTTTGAGCAATTAAGACTTTCTTTCTTAAAGGTGAGTTACCCCAGAACTTCATGCCATATGACATTACTGAATGTAAATAAGGAAAACATGTCAGCTTACTGATTTATCTCTCCCCAAGATTTTCTTTGATTCTGAGAGTAAATGTGGGTGAAATAAGTTGTTTCAGGAGTTCTAAAAGGTACTTTTTGCAGTTTAAATTCTCGTCGATATGGACACCTATAATTTTGAAGTTTCCACCCTACTTATTTTCTCTCCGCGTATTATTCTTAGCATTGGTGTAGTACCTCTAGATGTGTAGAACTGAATATGATGGTGGCAAGTTCCTAAGAGACCAAACTAATGAGGTCATCGGTCCCTAGGCTTACACATTACTTAATCTAATTTAAACTAACTTACGCTAAGGACAACACACACACACCCAAGCCCGAGGGGGGACTCGAACCTCCGATGGAAGGTGGGGGGGGGGGGGAGGGGGGGAGAGCCGCGCTAACCGTGGCAAGGCGCCCGAGACCGCACGGCTACACAGCGCGGCAACTGGATATGCAGTGTCTTTTTGAAATTGGGAGCGAGACATTTCACAGAGAACCTTAATTACCGTTCCTTCCGTCTGTATTTATGCTTGGATTGATTACAATACTAGTATCATCCGCAGAAAGATCTAATACTGCATGTCGTGTATCAGACGGAAGGTCTTCTACATGTATGAGGAAAAATGGCGGACTAAATTGTGCATTGGGGAACTCTATATGTGATTTCTAACCAGTCAGAGGAATCTTCCCTAATTAGACTGGCTGGATTACGAACTTTGTGCTTTTCTTCTTCTTTTGTCGGGTATGACATTATCCTTGGTTTGCCATGCCATAAGATCAATAAAACCTCAGTTTATCTATGACGGTATTAAAACAGTAAGCCAAACCAAGACTCGAACACTGGGAGGGAAAGGTCTCGAGTTCAGGTCTCGGTCAGCACACTGTTTTAATGTGTCAGGAAGTTTCAATCAGTGCACACTCCGCTGTAGGGAGAAAAATTCATTATGAGGGTATTCTGGTTCAGTCAAATGCCTTAGACGGGTCAGAGACAATACCAACTGTTGCTGTTTCGTTATTTAATGCTTGTAAAATTTGTTGAGTGAACAACTCTCTTGAAATCCAGGCTGTGATTTACTGAGGACATTACTTTTGCTAAGGTGAGGTACTGTTAAAGAACATCTCCTTCTCAAAGATTTTGGAAAGTGATGTCAGTAGTGTGTAAGAGGTAAGAATTCATGAAAGGTATAGGTTATTGTTAGTCAGGGCCATTCTTTTTTAGGGATTACTGAAAGTCAGATTGCGTTGCGCTAAAGATATTGTGTGTCAGTTTAAGCACAGTCGTTTATAATTTTTCCAAGGGGACTTTTCAAGTGAAACAGGTCAGCAGACACCGACGTCTCTCCACTCACCTTTCTTATAGAAGGGTTTAACAATGACGTATTTCGAACTGTCTGGAGAAATGCCTTGAGTAAGTGATGCATTACATGTTTCAGATAAGGCACGGCTTATTTATTAAAAGGGAACAAAACCTAAGTACTCTGTTGCAAAAATCTTCAAATCCATATGAGCTTTCAATTTTAAGGGAATATATAAATTACTTAATTTCAGAGGTAAAACTTGCTGATATATTTAAATGACTGAATTTTATGAGATTTTCTTTTCCAACACACTGCTGTGCGTTTTACTCTGGGACTGTTTGCCCTTCATTTTATACTACACTTAAGAAATGATTGTTGAACGCATTTCATTTTCTACCTGTGACTCATCATTTATCGCCCTTCCACTGAAGTCAGTAACGATGTCATCCTGTTCTTGGGCCGGCTGTCTTATCTCGCGTTTCACTACGTTCCCCACATAGTGCTATTAGAGATATTTTGTAATAAAAGCACATCAACCAGTCACAAATTCTTCGTCGAGGTGCGTTTTTGGTGCGCATTTCACCTAAAGCTTATCCCACTATCTTTTCAAAATGTAGGAAATAGTACATGGTTACGTTATTAACGCTGCGTCCGAGCGGTTCTAGGCGCTTCAGTCTGGAACGGCGCTGCTGCTACGGTCGTAGGTTCGATCCTACCTCGAGCATGGACGTGTGTGATGTCCTCAGGTTAGTTAGGTTTAAGTAGTTCTATGTTTAGAGCCCCATTTGAACCTAACGTAATGCGCCAGCACGTAGTAGTGAAGTGGGAAGGACATAGGCCAGGAAACGGTAATCCCTGAGTGAAAGAAACCGGTGAAGAATCTGGCATATTGTCGTCCCTCGTCATTCAGCATTACATAGGCAATCCATAAATCAACAATCGAATATCTGTAATAAAACAAAAAAGTCAGAAAATTTAAAGTTTGTTTTTGCATGTAAGTTTCTTCGTTATTTAAGCATTTACTACATTCCTTTGCCGTCCTCTGCTGGCACTAGTTAATATGCTAATAATTCGCGGCGGTATCCATCTCGTCATCACTTCCAAAATGTTTCCCGTCTAGAAACCTGCTGGGTGTCCCGAGAAGCTATCTTCCATGATTTTGTTCTTCACTTGGTTCTTCAAATCATTTGTGATGAGTGATGGACGTCCGCGTCGAGTTATGATACACACGACTTATTTCCAATGGCGCTCCCACAACACGAGACAACACGTCAAAGAAATCATTTAGCCTCCGATAGGCTCCTTAAGCCGTCTGCACACACACCGCATTCGCACGTCAACACTTAGCGTGCCGAGTTTCTGATCCCATAGCGTGGAAAAAGCACGTTGGGGTGTCTTTCCGAACCTGTAGAGTAATATAAATCATGACAAGTATTCTAAACGTGCGTTTGAACGTAGACCAATGAGGTGGAAGAAAGCCACCAACGTCACACGCACGCCATCTCTTTTCAGTGCAGAGCCTGCAGCCACCATATTGGCTTTCATTCGAAGCGGTTCCAAAGCGCCAATGAATTGATCTCTCCAAAACCCGTCGTTTATTGGTACCATTTGTTGTGATAAAGTCTTATTGGTAGTTAAATAATTTCCGAATTGTAACTTTGGTATTTTGAAAGATGCCATTTCAAGGCAAACGCACGGTGAGGGTTCATCGAAAACACATTGTTCTTGGTATGATTTCTTATAATGAAATGCCAGTTAATAACATAATTGCGATTCAAGCCTTTGGAAGGCAGTAACATGCAAGACAAGAAAATGTAATACAGAAGAACAGTGTAGCTTAAAGGATAGAGACGATGTGTTGCCAAGTGTGCCGTGGTGTGTTTCAGGTTCGGATCCACTTTTTTGTTACTCACCTTCAGGCTGTCTTATAGGTTTATTGACTTTATTATTGATTTAATGCAAGAATAATCTGTAACATTCGATGTTATGTAAATATAAGTACGCTCTCCCTCAGAAATATATATATGTTTGATTGGCTGTATCTACAAGAGAGATTCCACTATTTGTAGCAGCAAGAAATTTTGCATTTTATTGTTCAGTCTTGTATTTCAACCGTTCTGAACATCCTGCTACTGAATAGAAATAGGTTGACCTTGGGGTTATACTAGAAAGAGAGAACAATAGATAGCTTTTATCGTATGTGGAAGACTATTGTAAATTTGTATTACAATATTTGTACTGAAATTTTTACAAGCTGACCCTCTTACTGATTGTAAAAAGAAATTTCCTTTTCGTCTTATGTTCATGGATACTGAACTTTTTTTATGTACACCACAGACAGAATAACAAAACTACCAAATGGATAAGGTAGGAAACGTACGTTTTAATGGAACTGACGGTGGAGTTTTACGCCAGTCTGTTTCGTAAAAAGACTGTGTGGTTTGCGAGTCAGGTACGACCAACAACTGATGCTGGAGCGCGCTGCGGTGGCATATACCATGTTGAGGCATGCGTAGCTTATGCACAAACCGCATAGTTTCTGTGCGTTCAGCAACACGCTGAAATTGCCATGCTCATCGTTGACGTTCGAATGCACGGTCCGTGGGCAGCTGTCTTTAAATCCGTCTGTAGAACGGGAATAACAACAAGTTTCTGGATTACCCTTGCAGTTTTTTAGGTTTTTGAGTGCTTCTCTTCTGCACATGTGAATCTTGTGACAAATTATGCGATTTGTGGTACCACTGGCCGTTTGTCAGCGGACCCAGACCCACTTGGATCTTTGAGCCCACTTTGACACGGTTAAACACACTCTATCTCAATAACAATTATAAATATCACATAGCAATCGAACTGCACTCAAAAGAATTGCAAGATTCGAAACCACGGATCGTAAAACGTCGACAGCCAATGCACCGTTCCGTCTGGTTTCTCGCAACTTCTGCAAATATCTCCACGGAAACGGACTGAAATGCACTGAAGCACCAAAAAACTCTTGCGTATTCAAATACAGAGATATGTAAAGAGACAAAAGACGGCGCTGAGGTCAGCAATACCTATATAAGACAACAAGTGTCTGGCTCAGTTGCTAGATTAGTTACTGCTGCTACAATGGCAGGTTATCAAGATTTAAGGGAGTTTTAACGTGGTGCTATAATCGGCGCACGAGCCTTAGGACACAGCACCTCCGAGGCACCGATGAAGTGGGCATTTTACCGTACGACCATTTGACGAATGTACCATGAATATCAGGAATCCGGTAAAACATCAAATCTCCGACATCGCTGCGGCCGGAGAAAGATACTACAAGAACAGGACAAACGACAATTAAAGAGAATCGTTCAACGCGACAGAAGTGCAACTCTTCCGCGAATTGCTGCAATGCTGGACCATCAACAAGCGTCAGCATGCGAATCATCCAACGAAACGTCATCGATATGGGCTTTCGGAGCCGAAGGCCCACTCGTGTACCCTTGACCACTGCACGACACAAAGCTTTACGCCTCGCCTGGGCCCGTCAACACCGACAATGGACTGTTGATAACTGGAACATGTTGCCTGGTCGGACAAGTTCGTTTCAAATTGTATCGAGCGCATGGACGTGTACAGGTATGCAGAAAACCTCATGAATCCAAGGACCTTGTGATGGTGTGGGGCATGTGCAGTTGGAGTTAAATGGGATCCCTGATACGTCTAGATACGACTCTGACAGGTGACACGTACATAAGCATCCTGTCTGATCACCTGCATCCGTTAATGTCCATTGTACATTCCGACAGACTTGGGCAATTCCAGCAGGACAATGCGACACCCGACACGTCCAGAACTGCTAAAGAGTGGCTCCAGAAACCCTCTTCTAAGTTCAAACACTTCCCCTGACCACCAAACTACCCAGAAATGAACATTATGGAGCATATCTGGGATGCATTGCAACGTGCATCTCCACCCCCCCCACCCCCCACCCTTTCGTCCTCTTACGGATGGACAGCCTTTCAGGAATGGTGGTGTCAGTTCCTTCCAGCACTATTTCAGACATTAGTCGAGTTCATGCCACATCGCATTGCGGCTCTTCTACGTGCTCGCGGGGCCCTACACGATATTAGGCATGTGTACCAGTTCCTTTGGCTCTTCAGCATAATACTGTAAATTGATGTGCGAAACGTAAGTACGAAAATAACTTCCACCTGATACGTCACTGCCAAGTAACGTAGATCTATAGAACTTGTATCACACGTTGAGAGGACTGCTGTAATATACGAGGGTCACTCCAAAAGAAATGCACACTTTTTTTTTTAATCCATTTTTTATTTTACATGTTTAAAAGTTTTGCAGTGTGTAGATACATCCTTTAGGAACAATATTTTCATTTCTCCACATAATATCCATCCCTCTCAACTGCCTTACGCCATCTTGGAACCAGCGCCTGTATACCTGCATGGTATAATTCTGGACCAACCTGTTGGAGCCACTATTTGGCAGCAGGCACAAGGGAGTCATCATCTTCAAACCTTGTTCCACGAAGAGAGTCTTTCAGTTTCCCAAAGAGATGATAGTCACATGGAGTCAGATCAAGACTGTAAGGCGGGTGTTTCAGTGTTGTCCATCCGAGTTTTATGATCGCTTCCATGTTTTTTCGACTGCCATGTGGCCGTGCATTGTCTTGCAACAGCATAACATCCTGATTTTCCGATGTGGTCGAACACGACTCAGTCGAGGTTGAAGTTTCTTCAGTGTCATCACATACGCATCAGAACTTAAGGTGGTTCCACTTTTCATGACGTCCACAAGCGTGAGTCCTTTGGAATCGAAAAACACTGTAGCCATAACTTTTCCAGCAGATGGTGTGGTTTTGAATATTTTTTTTTCTTGGGTGAATTTGCAAGATGCCACTTCATTGAATGCCTCTTCGTCTCTGGTGAAAAATGATGCAGTCATGCTTCATCACCTGTCACAATTCTTCCTGGAAATTCATCTCCACCATTCTCGTACTTTTTCAAAAGTTCGTTGCATACCGTTTTTCTTATTTCTTTGTGAGCCACTGTCAACATCCTGGAAACCCACCTGACACAAACCTTTTTTAACGCCAAAACTTTCAGTATTCTGCAAACACTTCCTTCCCCTATCCCAATGTAGCGTGACAATTCATTCACTGTGATGCGTGTGTCAGCAGTCACCAATTCGTTAACTCTCTGAACATTGTCTGGAGTGTGTGCAGTAAGAGGCCTGCCACTGCGAGGACAATCCTCAATATTGCCGTGCCCACTTTCATCACCTAACCTGCTTGCCCAGCGATTAACTGTTCTGCAATCGACAGCAGCATCTCCATACACCTTTTTCAACCTGTTGTGGACGTTTCCCACTGCCTCGTTTTCACAGCACAGCAATTCTATGACAGCACGTTGCTTCTGATGAACGTCAAGTGTAGCAGCCATCTTGAACACATGCTGTGACGGCGCCACTCACGGGAACAGGTTGAACTAAGTTTGAAAACAAGTGGGAAGGATGCACCTACATACTGTAAAACTTTGACACATGCAGAATGAAAACTGTATTTTTACAAAAATAGTGCGCATTTCTTTTGGAGTGAACCTCGTAATAAAGAATGTAACTGAAGGTAATATGCAGTGAGGCGAACAGAAGTGTCTCCTTAATTCGAAGACAATACAGTGAAGTCACTGCCATTCATGATGGTCTCCTGCACATTACAAAAGGTGGGGCATGATTCTTAATAGAGCGTAGGTTCACGACGGATGGCAGAGCACGCTCTGCAATGTGCTCCATGTTGGTCACAAGGTTGGTAAGGAGTTGTTGTGATAGGGCGTTCCACTCCCCCTCCAGTGCTGTTGGTAACTGCTGGATGGTCGTTGGTGCATGTGGATGTGCTGAAATATGTCTCCCAGACGCATCCCTCACGCGCTTAACGAGATTAAAAAAGTCTGGGGAACGAGGAGCCCAGTCCATTCACCGAATATCCTCCCACCCCAAGCGCTCCTCCATCTACACAGTTCAATGCTCTAGGGTTTCGTCATCCACAAAAATGTAGTCCAGGCCTAATGCACCACTGCAAAGATAAACATGGGGAAGAGGTACAGTGCTACATTAACGTTGACAGATCAGTGGGCCATGTTCAAAGACTTGGAGCTTATTATGCCCATGCAACATTATGCCTCCCCACACCGTAACAACTGGACCACCAATGGTCAATCGCATAGCGATGGATGGGAAAGTGCAATCTCCCCAGGAAGCTTATCGACCGTGTTCAGTTTGCTGTTGATTTAGATGCTGCTGGTGTTCCAGTGCTCTGCATTCATGGTACTTAGACAAATGAATCATAGCGTTGGTTCAAATGATACTACACTTACAGGTAGGCATAGCAGAAGAGCTACATAAGGAAGGGAAGTGGTCTGAACGTATAGGGGTTGTAGCAGGAGAATGAAGCGATTTATATTCCATATTTACTGAAGAAGGATATATGGTGACACAGACGGTGAAGGACAAAAGACTGCAATGGACTACACTGGTGACGACTGATTGCAATACCAAGCTCTCTACGGGTGCAGACAGTAATAAACAAAGGATGATAAGGATAACTATTTGGGGAGCAAAAGAACTGATGATGGTCGAAGTAGAGAGGATATAAAATGTTGACTGGCAATGGCAAGGACAGCGTTTCTGAAGAAGAGAAATTTGTTGACATCGAGTATTGATTTAAGTGTCAGGAAGTCGTTTCTGAAATTACTTGTATGGAGTGTAGCCATGTATGGGAGTGAAACATGGACGATAAATAGTTTGGACAAGAAGAGAATAGAAGCTTTCAAAATGTGGTGCTACAGAAGAATGCTGAAGATTAGATGGGTAGATCATATAACTAATGAGGAGGTATTGAATAGGATTGGGGAGCAGAGAAGTTTGTGGCACAACTTGACTAGAAGAAGGGATCGGTTGGTAGGACATGTTCTGAGGCATCAAGGGGTCACCAATTTAGTATTGGAGGGCAGCGTGGTGGGAAAAAATCGTAGAGTGAGACCAAGAGATGAATACACTAAGCAGATTCAGAAGGATGTAGGCTGCAGCAGGTACTGGGAGATGAAGAAGCTTGCACAGGATAGAGTAGCATGGAGAGCTGCATCAAACCAGTCTCAGGACTGAAGACCACAACAACAGCAACAACAAGGATAACTAGAGCATAGGAAACTTTTGAGACCAGAAATAATCCAGAAATTTGAACTGTTATTGTTAATTTCAAGTATGATGCAAGGGCGGGACCTAGTTACTACAGGGGTAGTGATTATATGCAGCTATAGGCGTATTGTTCGATAATTTTGGTGGAGGTCAGGACAACGTTTTCCGTTAAAAGTAAACCTTGGTGGGACGTTAAACAGAACCTTGTGCATGGACTCACCAAAGAAGCGGTTGCAACCTCTAGGACACAATCTCTGGCAACCTAATGGGTCTAAATAGTCTTCACAAAGCTGTGGCAATGAATACAGTTAGATTCGTTGTAAAAAGTACCACCTCTCTAGACAGACAACAGTCTTCGTTGAATGCCAAGGATTCAAATGGTCTCAATTGCTGGTCTGACCTTCTATGGGCAACACACGTCTTCCCAAGTTGGTACCGTAAGCCTCCATTCCATATGGGCATACAGTTTAGGCGCGATTGTGCAGTAGTCTACCTGAGTGCCTCAGAAGTTCAGAAAAGGCTGCCAAGTTTTGTTGACAGAAACAGTTTACAGTCTTGTCGCTCGGCAGTCACTAAATCATAATTACGACTGCATGCAGACTACAGACATCTCTAAACTACTACTATGGTGATCACCGACGTTCTACAACCATTTACCACCACTAGACAGAATATTCTATAGTAGAGACTTTTTCCATTCGCTTCCATCCTTTCTTGTTAATTAAATTTGTGAACCTTTTTGTAAATGTATAGTGGGTCTTGCCTGTTACAGTCATATTTGTTTCTCTCTGTTCAGTATTTCTTTTCAGTGCACTGTCTGAATTTAAGTTAATTTATCATAGAAACCAAAACATATTTCGGCGGTCTTCCTCTTCCTTTCTTCCCTAAAACGTCTCCTTCCAACATTGAGATCAAGAACTTATTGTGAAATATTGTGTGGCTAGTAAATTTTGATTTCCTCCTTTCTATGGTTGTGATCAGTTCCATTATTTCATCTGCTTCAATTACACTCGTTCCACTTTTCTCCAACGTTTTTTCGGCATCCTCCTCGACATCCACATTTCAGTTGCTCACAGGTGTTGTACATTCTGTTTCATTAGGGCCCATAAACAGTATAGCATAGCCAGTTCAAAGACAGGTAAAGACCGGGTAACACATCACTTCTGGTATACAGTATAAAACTCTATAAATGATAAAGAGTAGTATAGCACGACGACTACAAGCCAACATAACGATCACATCTGGAGGTCATTCATAAGGATTTCTGGTTTCAGGCTACATACTTGAACGACTTATAATAAAGGTCACTCCACTACCTGGGAGAGGGGGATCATCACTGGCATTTGATCAAGGTCATCCAGGAGAGCCCGCACACACCATAGGCAGAGTGACTAGTCATATTCAAGATGATGGCTTGATTTGATACTAGTCATTTAATACAAATTTATTGAGCCAATGAGAGGACATTAAAATGGTGGGTAATCACACAGGTCGAAAAGATTCGAGGTTCCCCTCTTCCTCCACATCCTCTATAACTACTTCAGTTGCGTAGGCTTCTTAATTCAAGATCTGTGCATCATGGGTAGAGGCTTAGGTCTGTTGTAAACAATAACTGTGTAATGGCACATATGTGGAAAATAACAAAAGTGATCCAACATATTAAAAAGTTGTTTCTTACGAACAACTTCTTTTTTGTGGTATATTACTTCAATAATATGTTGCTGTTGTTTTTTAACAACTTTCTTTATAGCATTATTTGTTATGAAAACAGTGTATTTTTTATTTACAATCATTTGCTGTTTATTAACTATTTTTTATTTACAAGATTATTAATTCTTATTCACAGACTGGTTTCTTTACAAAGCTTTTCTGTGATGTACAATAATTTTCAATTTTTCTGGCATGTTTACACGTACATATAAATTTCGTTTATTTACAAAGTATTTTTTTCTGAAGGCTTCTAACCATCACGTACACTAAAAATTTAAATACTACATCACAAATTATCTGTCTATACACAGTAAGAGCGTTTTTTAAATCATCTTCTTTCTGAATGGTTTCATAATACAATACACAGTATTTACATTCTGATAAATTGTGAGCACTTCTTTCTGCTCACTCTTCAATCATTTCTTTCCTACATGAAATATATACATGATGAACGAGAACTAGCAGCATCGAGCAATAAAAGACCACACAATATGTAAGTAGGCTGTATAGGTTTTTATGTTGGTAACGCCACGTAGCACTATGTATGAAAATCACTGACTGTGCTGTGTGCAGTCTGAGGCTGGTCCACAGCAGTGGAATGAAATGTATCACGGAAAACCTTCGTATCTTTGTAATTCAAAAATCTTTAAAAATAAATGTTTTAAGTACAAAATTAATCACTCAAATACGTGTACTGTAGCGCTAAACTGTGCGTCTTGTTGTAACATAATCTCTGTCATTACTTAAGGGTAAAAAATGTGCCAAGTGTCGTAATTATCTTCGTCCGTAAGCAAAGTTGTGTAGAAGTCAATGTATTTACCTCGTAAAAAACAAAAGTAAAATGCTATTCGTATAGATATCTTAGTTATTATGTACATTACCGTGATCAAGAAAGTACTATATCATAACGCATTGTTGTGCTACAAAAAAGGCTGTCCCACTGTAGCTATACCACAAAAGTTACTACTAAACCATGTTTTACTTTCCAAAATAATACATAAAATCTGTGCAGATATAAAACAGTTACACCTCAAAAGCAACAATGTAAATTGTGTCACACATTAGTAGCGTCGTGATATAGTCATGTAGCTGTCAAATAAACTAACCACTGTGTCATCTGGTATCTCTCATAAAGTACTTTAAATCCATAATGTATTTTCAAGTAAACCAAAATCTTGCAGTAAAATCTCATTAGCAGTACTGGTATATGTTCTAAGTATATAAGCCTTATAGTCATTACATAATCGTGCAACTTACAAGCAAGAATGTACACACACAATAACACTGTGTCGTCTGTTCACTACAACAATGCATTCGTAATTACTGTCTAAATGTGTTCCCTAGGTTCTTGACTGGATAGTTAACTTTAAATCATTGTTGCATGTTAACAGTTCCTAAGTCTGACAAAGCGCACTAGTAACGTGAAGTGAAAAGTTTTATGGCAAAGACTAAGTTTAAAAAACAGATTATCTCTCAATAAACGTTTTTACATGTGAAATGTGGTGCAATCCTTTACTCTTCCTAGTACGCAGAGTTTCAACTTCAATGCAATAATCATGTGGTATACGTCGGTAAGGAACGCTAAAATTTTTCTCAAGGTTAACGTCTATGTTATTTTCTCTGAGCCAGCCGACACAATGGCTGCCTGCAGTTCAAGTCATTGTCTGCCTCTTTGTTGGCGCACATCGTTATTAGGATTTGGAGGTCTAACTTCTACAAGTTCACCTTGTCGAGAAGGCCCTGCCCTGTTTGAATCACGCCAGTTCTGATTAAATTCTGGTCTGTTGTTACGATTATATCGTCTGTCGTCATGTCGGTAGATTCCATAATTTGTTTCCCCCCACTGCTGAGGGGGGTACACGCTTACTTTGTGTACCATGTGATTGGCAAGCATGAGGAGCCCTAGCTAAGATGGTATTTGCTTATACAACTTTACACATCGGTACCATATTTCTTTAACACAGAATTACACAGCTATCTGATTATTTAACAGAGAAACAAACATTTTTTTTACTACATCAGTGACAAATGTTTACGCAATTACACAGTTGGATAATTTCACAATTATGAAATTGTATTTTGTCTGCACTGTGTGAACTGTTCATATCTTTTCGGATCCATTGTGATACTATATGAGCATTGAATGATGTATTTGGTATGGGATCGTGATTTTTAAAGTACGTTTGAGGTAGATGACACTATTGAAATGAGCAGAGAATTTTCTTTAGGTTTTGAAATTATTGCAGAAAGCTACGACGTTTTTGAGATTTGGCTGAGGTGTTATGATGTTTTTATTACGACGACGATGTGTATTATGCTGTTGTGGTATGTTTATGATCAATAAGCTGACGCTATATGAGGAATCTGATTATGCTACGTATTTATTATGATGAAATATTGAAGTGTCGACGCAAGACTGACGTGTCGACGAATATGCATACATGTATATATGTAAGGATTAATGAGTAGTGGTTAGGGACTCTGATTTGTGGAAAAGGATGTTGGAAACCAAGAATCGTACTTTAAGAGTTATGAAATGTGTGTACATGCGTGAATGTATCACAATGCCACCGAAGATTTTTTGGACGCTGTGATATTTATAGGATTTTGTTCCTACACATTTGTAACGCAAATTCTCGACCTGTGAAATTTTTATATGCGACTTTCACTGCAGCGGTAAGTGGTGACTTAACATTTCGGTAAGAAAGCTAAGTAACCCTGACGTAAATCGTTGTGGATGCCCAGCTGTGCCAATCGCCTGAAAAAATAAAGACATTAGGTGGAGAAAAAAAAGAGGCCATTTCCCTCGCTATTGACATTTCTTTGTAGAAAGCATCGTAAATATGACACGCTCAAACTTGAAAACATATGATTACAGTGTGGAGCTCTTAATTTATGATATTTACTAAAATGCCTAATGAAATGATGAGAATAATTTTACATCTATTGTCTTTCTAGTTGAGAGATTGCTCATTTTGTTTAATATCTAGTTTCTAGCTGCACTGCAGCATTGGTTAAAATAAAATTTAATAGATGTACTAATATAAATATTTTATGCCTACAGATCCAGCAAATAATAATTTTATTATCTACTTCCAAAAATACGAGGGAGCACAAAAATACATTTCCCTTCACAGGAATTGCATACATAATTTTTGTCAATAACTGGGTAACTTGTTTCGTAGAGTAAGTCAAGGTGATGCATCACTCTAGTGTTAAGATGTGACATAGTTATTAGAAATTTCCTATCTTTACTGTGATATTTTTTCTGCTTGAGCTTTGTCATGTTTAGGTATAAGTTATAGCATTTGCTGCTGTTGTTTACCAGGCATAGTTCTACTGAATTTTACATTGTATTTAGCCAGTTTTACTGCTGATTTATTTTTCTGTTTGCTGCACATTGGCTCATATTAGTGATAATGTTGCATTCGCTTTGCTAATTTATATTTATTGCTGCTTGCTTTGCCAATTTGCATTTTTTGTCATTGCTGTTTGTGTTAATTGTTTTGTGCTGCTGCATTGGCTCATCCCTTAGTTTAGCATCTGAGCTCAGTAGATTTAAGTTAGCTTAAGAGGGGGTAGGCTATATAAAAGATTGAGTTGTGATGAATTGGAAGCAATGGATTGACAAGTTAAAAAAAAAAGCGAAATAAGAGGAAACACCTATGAAATGAAGTTTTGGGTTGGACTGCAGCACCAAATGTCACACTGAAAACAAACCCTGTCCTGTCCTTTTATGTTATTCCACTATGTGTCTGTGTACCTTGTGTATTTGTGTTCTTCCCGTCTTTATGTGTTTAGCTAATAAGACTTATGTTGTAGAATTTTTCTAGTACTAAGCTACATTCACTATGATGGGGAATAGCGTTATCCTCAAATATAATTTGCATTAATAATATGTTATTTTCTTTGTAAAGATGTTTACAGACATTATTAATTCTGTTGTGTTTCAATGCTCATATGTGAAACACTGATGTATATGTTATTTCGATTCTTTTGTAAAGCCTGTATTACCACAAATGTTATCTGTTTTGTTATGTTCTTTAATTATGTCTTTTGTACCTTTGTAATTGTATTCTCATGTCGTAAAATTAAAATTGTAATTGACACCAGTTCATCAAATTAAGTAACTTGTAACTATTCATTTCAGTGCACACATTTCTGTTGGTCATAGTATATGCACAATATGTGAGTGTTTGCACGTGTGTTAATAATTCAGCAATGGACTGGTTAACAGCATTGCTGGTTCTAAGGACAATTCCAAAAACTTGGTAAGTGCACAAGTGCTGGTTATGTACTTGCTATATTGTCCGCAAGACTCTTCGATGATGATTGGGCACCTGCACAGTCGTAACAGATGGCTGCTGGCCATCTCTACAAGGACTGCAGTGGGTTTGCACCTCTGGTGGCCCACCAATACCATAGTCTTTAACAGGACTACAATGGTCTGCTCTGTGATGACCTACCTACCAATATTCTTCAACTTCGACTGATTCTGCTGTGGGTTTGCTCTGTTGTGGCCCATTACCTGTCTGCATGTCAAGAGTCAGCACTGTCTTTCCGTTGGAAGGACAACACTACTTCTTCAAGACTGCATGGAAATCCACTACTTCCGTGTGCATTTTCTTTTACTGCTCAGACTTTGTGCATAAAATTGTAATTAATACTGTGATGAATGATCAGGACTGTCTTTATGGACTGTGAGAAAGTTTTAGCTTTTGATCAACATTGTATCGATAAGTGTGTGCATTTGATGTATTTGTTAGTGTTAATATAAAATTTTTTTAACAAATGTGTATTGGCCAGAGCCAAAAACAATTTGTAAAATTTTTTGTGGGGCGCATGGGGGCTATGTAAGTAGGCTGTTTAGGTTTTTATGTTGGTAACACCACGTAGCGCTCTGTATGAAAATCACTGACTGTGTTGTGTGCAGTCTGAGGCTGGTCGGCATTGTTGCAATATTTGCTATTGTAGTGTTGGGCAATTGGCTGTTAACAGCGCGTAGCGTTGTGAAGTTGGAGGTGAGCCGCCAGCAGTGGTGGATGTGGGGAGAGAAGTGGCCTAGTTTTGAAAGCGGATGATCTGGACGTGTGTCCATCAGAGACAGTATATTTGTAAGATTGGATGTCATGAACTGATATATACATTATGACTTTTGAACACTATTAAGGTAAATACATTGTTTATTCTTTATCAAAATCTTTCATTTGCTAACTATGCCTGTCAGTAGTTAGTGACTTCAGTAGTTATAATCTTTTATTTAGCTGGTAGTATTGGCCCTCACTGTATTTCAGTAGTTCGAGTAATGAAGATTTTTGTGAGCTACGTGATTCATGAAAGGTATAGGTTATTGTTAGTCAGGGCCATTCTTTTGTAGGGATTACTAAACGTCAGACTGCATTGCGCTAAAAATATTGTGTGTCAGTTTAGTGTTGATCAGAACAAGTAAAGAAAGTAATGTCTGAGTACGTACAGTTTTGCTCAGCTGTTTGAAAAGCAAATAATGTAAGAGGTTTATCAGCACAGTCATCCATAAATTTTTCCAAGGGGACGTTTCAAATACACAAATATATACAATTTTTACATGCATTCATAGTGTTTAGTCATGTACATACTATACAAAATATACAGTATACGCACATATAGTGTCCACTCAGACATGCATACTCACACACAATCAACCATGACAAATGGTTCATATAAGTATTCCGCACACAGCCCCACGTACATTCACTACATATAAATAAATAAGTACACAGCCACGTAATTGCTCCAGTGAATAATGTGAGTAAGGTAGTGTGCGAGTACCGTCCCTACAGTTATACTGTTTCTTTTCATGATAATGTGGCAGCCCTACTTTCAGACCAGTGCACTATGTACCACTTGGGCTCGTACGCGAAAGATTACGTTGCGCACCATGTTTGGAGCGGCACCGAAATCCTCAAGGAAGCACCTCCTGTTGTCACACCATGCACTCTCTTATTCCACCTCTGGGTAGCACCTGCATCCGCGCAGTATGCTAACATATATGACCTAAGCTCCATGGACCTCACAGTCCGCAACCCCTTTCACCTTGTCTTTCATTTACAATAATTTGTTGTTTATTAACTATTTTTATTTACCTTGTTGTTTTGTTCCAGAAGGATTATCGACTACATATTCAGATATGTCGAATGTTTCAGGATTGCACTTAATCACTTCATGTGGATTGTAGCCATTCACCCAGTAGATGAAACTGTTTGTATTCATATAAAGTGAATTTTGGCTTCACATTTTGGCTTCACATAGTGTTAGCGGTGCATGTGGAGTATGAAGGCGTCTAAAACCCACATACCAACATAGACAGGCTTCGTGAACTGAACCGAGACCTTGCCCATCTCCACAGTGAGTTCATTGAAGTTGGTGAACACCTTCAAATATGGTCAGGCGATGTAATCTATTGTGGCATAGCGCCAGTCCGATGGGCAAACTAAATCAATTTCGCTATATTCCCTATCTTTTCCATGGTTTTTCCGAAAACTGAATTATTCATTAGTAGTAGTACAGTGCGGTTGTCACTCCTCTTTTGATATCAAATTGATATGGCTCTGAGCACTATGGGACTGAACTTAGAACTACTTAAACCTAACTAACCTAAGGACATCACACGCATCCATGCACGAGACAGGCTTCGAACCTGCGACCGTAGCGGTCGCGCGGTTCCAGACTGTAGCACCTAGAACCGTTCGGACACCCCAGCTGGCAAATTGATATGCAAATTAATTAAATTGATCAATTAATGGTCCCAACCCGGCCCATCCCCGCCCAACCCCGCCCGCCCCCATCCCCACATGACATCATGTGGTTTTCTCAGCCAGCACTTGTGCCCCAGCCCCCTTGTCCCCCTTTCCCCTTCCCCAACCTCCCCCTCCCACAAACCTACCCTATTGGCGCAAATTTTGAATTTTGTCAGAATTTCGAATTTTGGCAGGAATTTCTAATTTTGGTGGGATTTTCGAATTTTGGCTGGAATTTCTTTGTCCTAGGGCTGTGTTGACATCCCACCCCACCTCCACCCGGGAACTGATGGAAAATTAAAATTGGCAGTTCCCTTTCTGGGACTCGAACTCTGGTCCTCCTGGGTGGAAAGCCCAATTGCACCCTCCTAACACAATTAAACCACCAGAGGCGCTTGGAACTGACGGGAAATTAAAATTGGCTGGCGCTTTCCGGGACTCTAACCCTGATACTACCGGATGGAGAGCCCAAGTGCACCCCAACACATGGAAACTGTCCAGATGCGGGAGAGGAAGGTCAGGTTAGTGTACTTCATTTATCTTGGTAGGGAAACTGACACAAACATTGATCCTAATTATGTAATTAATCACTAATATTGGGCCTAATTACACAACTAAATGCATAGCGTTACACAAGGATGGCATAAAAGTGCAATACCGCTCAAAAACTGACGATACCGTACAACTGGTGTTATCCTGCTGGGATAAAGTTTCGCAATACCACTCGAAACTAGCGACAGACATACTCAAACTCTGCCCTACACATACAAGCTGGCCGGAGAAAGGCAGAAACAATGTTCAACTGACGAGATGCTGGTGTTGGACAGAGAGGATTTTTAAAAAGTGCATTAACTGTAATCATACAGTATCTATAGTTGTTTGACGTCAGAGTTTGCTACAGACGCCTGTTCAAAACTCACCCTGCAGCCGAGGCAACCGATGCTAATACATGCTACCACAACTGATGGAAAATGTGCGCCACAATTCTAATTACACTTCAAAATTGTTGTGAAAAAAAACAGCACTCGTAATGAACAGGTCATAATGCAACACATGCACTGGGGAAAATTGTCGTCCTAAAAGACTGCGGTCTCCTCGGTAGTCCGCACCTCGTGGTCGTGCGGTAGCGTTCTCGCTTCCCACGCCCGGGTTCCCGGGTTCGATTCCCGGTGGGGTGAGGGATTTTCTCTGCCTCGTGATGACTGGGTGTTGTCTGATGTCCTTAGGTTAATTAGGTTTAAGTAGTTCTAAGTTCTAGGGGACTGATGACCATAGATGTTGAGTCCCATAGTGCTCAGAGCCATTTGCACCATTTTCTCCTCGGTAGGCATCCACAAACTGCCAAATATCGAGGCCCTCTTCCTCCCTCCCCCCCACCCCTCGCTCATCTACCTACAGGGGGGGGGGGGGAAACAGGCTTCTTGAAATGGCCAGCTACTCCGCCGAGCGTCTCGTAGTTTATCTGCACCGTCGCTTCCCGCCCTTTGCTGTCATCCTTTGCGGTCGCTGGCCGCACTTCGCTTTCCACCATCTGATTACCACCTTGGGGCGATGCTCCTATGTCAGCACAGTAAAATGCAACTTCTTCGTCCAAAATATAGCGACAGAGCCCCCACTCACCGCCCCCTGGGCCGAGATCGGCTGTGCCCAGTGACCGCTCACAGCAGATGTGCCCTCGATGCCGCCCCTTTGCGTCGCTCGCGATAGGCAGCGTACCTTTGAGACGGCGGTCCCAGACAACACAACAGGTAAATTAAGTAGCGTAACCCCACCCATCAAGAGAACGCTCCGGATGGCTATTTCAAAAGTCGGCTGTTTGGGAAACAGGAAGCCCATGGCGCTTAAAGCGAGCACAGACGTATGCCGGCATCCCACAGAACTGTGATAAATGACTGCTATCCCGACCGAAGGAGAGCCTGGTCTCATAGGGTACCTGTCCGCCATTCTTCACTGGACTATTTAACATCAATTCGACTCCTATAATAAAGGTCATCTTCCCACGAAAATAAGCAAAATCAATTTTCTTGTAGTTTTATGAGCAAAATCGGTTTAGTATTTACGTTTGACTGCAGTCGCATTTCATTTTTTGTGCCGTCCAACGAAGTCCACCACCACCAATCACAAATGATCAGCAGAGACATGTCCACCATCATGTGTAAAATCAGGAAAAGGAAAACTTCGACTATTTTGCTGCAAAAATTACCGACCACCGCAGTATGTCATCATTATCTCGAAACAGTCATCGGAGTAAAGAAAAAGCGATTATTTAAACTACAAAGAAAAAAATAAAAATCTATATTAAGCAATTTCATCCAGGTTATTGAACAAATTACACCACCTGAAAGCGTCTCTTGCGTTCATTGTCTGAAAATAAACTGTCATGCATGTGAAATAACATTAGAGAATACAATCGTTCATACCATTGGCTCTCATGTCCGAAAAAAAACCCAATCATTTTCCGTTTTATAACAAGAAGCTATATTGTAACTCTACTTCATTGTCTACCTGTCACTGACATGCTACTGTCATAAGAAAATACAGTAGAGTCCCGTTAATCCGAACTAGTTGGAACCAGACCTTGTTCGGATTACCGATTTGTTTGGATTAGCCGGAATTACGGTGCCGAGTTTCTAGAATGAAGTATACCAAGCAGATAAATAGGTACACCATGGTATCAAATTGGAACAAGTGTGGGAACAATGGCTCACTCTCAACTCCCTGCCCTTGTTGTTGTGCATTGTTGAGACCTTTGTAGTGTCCGCGGCCAGTGCACTGCTAGTTCATTCGCAAAGCGCTCGGTTTTGTTAGTTATCGATCGCTGGCACGCATAACACTTCTACTGTATTCGTTCAGGTGTAGTGGTGTACGTATTGTCGTCGTGATAAGCGGAAACATACAACAATTGAAAGAAAATCAGCCCTCGGTCACTATTTTTAACAAATTGACCTGGTTTCGACACTGCTAGGAGTATCTTCATAAGAGTGACCGAGGGCTGATTTTCTTTCAATTGTAACTATTCACGGTCTCTGAACGTGCAGCCATGTACAAGATTTTAGAAACATACGACGTTAACTCTCAAAGAAAAACTAAACGCTTTAGATACATTCTCACATGGTGAGAATGTATCTAAACTGGCAACGGAACTGGGTGTTGGTAAAACACCATTTGTGATTGGAAGAAGAACCGAATGAAGTTGGAACAGTCCTGTGCAACGTCTTCGGGAAAAACACTAGAAATTCGGCAGACTTTGGAACAGTCCCAGTATGATAAAGTGGATGAAGCTCTTTTCCTTTGGTTTACGCAGGAAAGTGAAAGGGGAACTTCTTTGAGTCAAGCACTGGTTCAGGAGAAAGCTGCTTACCTGAACAAGTTAATGAATAGTGATGAGTCTTTTAGTGCGTTGGTTGAACAGATTCAAAAGACGCCATGGAATCCGTCAGCTAACAATTACTGGAGGGAAGCTTTCTTCTGACCGTGATGCAGCGAAGGAATACTTGTGTGAGTTTGAAAAAATTATAAGAGAGGGAAAGTATTCTCCCCAACAAATTTATAGCGTTGACGAGACTGGTCTTAATTTTAGGGGATTGCCAACAAAAAGTCTGGCATCAAAAGTAGAAGACCATGCTCCTGGTTTTAAAATGTGCAAAGATCATGTTACTTTATTAGCGTGCAGCGACGCTTCTGGTAATCACAAGCTGCCTTTAATGCTGGCCAGCAAATCTGATAGGCCCAGAGCTTTTAAAAACTGCAACGTGAAGTCCCTACCCGTATATTATCGCAACCAGAAAAAATCATGGATGCATAGTAAGCTGTTCAGAGGATGGTTTCAATGCCACTTTGTTCCCTCTGTTCGATGGTTTTCCAAGGAAAATCATTTGTCTCCCCGTACAGTCCTTTTGATTGATAACGCGCCATCTCACCCCAGCACTGAGGAATTACGTGATGGAGAAATTGTGGAGAAGTTTTTGCCGCCGAATGGACCCGGGAGTACTGCAAACATTAAAACTGATTCACAAAAAACAATTTTTAAGAATGCTGTTCCAAAATGATAGCATTCCTTTAGTGAACAAAATAAAAATACCAATGTGAAAGTTGTTGTTTATTAGGCTGCTGAGACATTAGTCAAGAAGAATCAATACGCAAAGAAGTGGAATACGGAAGTACTAAGGAATGACGAGATACGTTTGAAGTTCTCTAACGCTATAGATACAGCAATAAGGAATAGCGCAGTAGGCAGTACAGTTGAAGAGGAATGGACATCTCTAAAAAGGGCCATCACAGAAGTTGGGAAGGAAAACATAGGTACAAAGAAGGTAGCTGCGAAGAAACCGTGGGTAACAGAAGAAATACTTCAGTTGATTGATGAAAGGAGGAAGTACAAACATGTTCCGGGAAAATCAGGAATACAGAAATACAAGTCGCTGAGGAATGAAATAAATAGGAAGTGCAGGGAAGCTAAGACGAAATGGCTGCAGGAAAAATGTGAAGACGTCGAAAAAGATATGATTGTCGGAAAGACAGACTCAGCATACAGGAAAGTCAAAACAACCTTTGGTGACATTAAAAGCAACGGTGGTAACATTAAGAGTGCAACGGGAATTCCACTGTTAAATGCAGAGGAGAGAGCAGATAGGTGGAAAGAATACATTGAAAGCCTCTATGAGGGTTAATATTTGTCTGATGTGATAGAAGAAGAAACAGGAGTCGATTTAGAAGAGATAAGGGATCCAGTATTAGAATTGGAATTTAAAAGAGCTTTGGAGGACTTACGGTCAAATAAGGCAGAAGGGATAGATAACATTCCATCAGAATTTCTAAAATCAATGGGGGAAGTGGCAACAAAGCGACTATTCACGTTGGTGTGTAGAATATATGAGTCTGGCGATATACCATCTGACTTTCGGAAAAGCATCATCCACACAATTCCGAAGACGGCAAGAGCTGACAAGTGCGAGAATTATCGCACAATCAGCTTAACAGCTCATGCATCGAATCTGCTTACAAGAATAATATACAGAAGAATGGAAAAGAAAATTGAGAATGCTCTAGGTGACGATCAGTTTGGCTTTAGGAAAAGTAAAGGGACGAGAAAGATAATTCTGACGTTACGGCTAATAATGGAAGCAAGGCTACAGAAAAATCAAGACACTTTCATAGGATTTGTCGACCTGGAAAAAGCGTTCGACAATACAAAATGGTGGAAGCTGTTTGAGATTTTGAAAAAAGTAGGGGTAAGCTATAGGGAGAGGGGGGTCATATACAATATGTACAACAACCAAGAGGGAATAATAAGAGTGGACGATCAAGAACGAAGTGCTCGTATTAAGGAGGGTGTAAGACAAGGCTGTAGCCTTTCGCCCCTACTCTTCAATCTGTACATCGAGGAAGCAATGATGGAAATAAAAGAATGGTTCAGGAGTGGAATTAAAATACAAGGTGAAAGGATATCAATGATACGATACGCTGATGACATTGCTATCCTGAGTGAAAGTGAAGAAGAATTAAATGATCTGCTGAACGGAATGAACAGTCTAATGAGTACACAGTATGGTTTGAGAGTAAATCGGAGAAAGACGAAGGTAATGAGAAGTAGTAGAAATGAGAACAGCGAGAAACTTAACATCAGGATTGATGGTCACGAAGTCAGTGACGTTAAGGAATTCTGCTACCTAGGCAGTAAAATAACCAATGACGGACGGAGCAAGGAGGACATCAAAAGCAGACTCGCTATGGCAAAAAAGGCATTTCTGGCCAAGAGAAGTCTACTAATATCAAATACCGGCCTTATTGTGAGGAAGAAATTTCTGAGGATGTACGTCTGGAGTACAGCATTGTATGGTAGTGAAACATGGACTGTGGGAAAACCGGAACAGAAGAGAATCGAAGCATTTGAGATGTGGTGCTATAGACGAACGTTGAAAATTAGGTGGACTGCTAAGGTAAGGAATGAGGAGGTTCTACGCAGAATCGGAGAGGAAAGGAATATGTGGAAAACACTGATAAGGAGAAGGGACAGGATGATAGGACATCTGCTAAGACATGAGGGAATGACTTCCATGGTACTAGAGAGAGCTGTAGAGGGCAAAAACTGTAGAGGAAGACAGAGATTGGAATACGTCAAGCAAATAATTGAGGACGTAGGTTGCAAGTGCTACTCTGAGATGAAGAGGTTAGCACAGGAAAGTAATTCGTGGCGGGCCGCATCAAACCAGTCAGTAGACTGATGACCAAATAAATAGGCATGTCAGAATATTTCAGAAAATACTCCGAGAAAATCTTCGAGAAAACTGTGGACATCTCTTTATTTCAGGGCAACCTAGTTCAAAATGAAGAGGAAAAGTTACTACAAATGATACAGACAATCTCTGGATGTGAAGAAGCTAGTGAAGGAGACGTAGATGAGTGGATGGCAGCGGATGGGACATGTGTGGAGAACCTTACGGACGCTGATTTAGTTGCTGCTGTGACTCAAGACCAGGAAGAAGCGGACTGCTGTGACGTAAAGTGACAACGAGCCTGAAAGCGACAAAGGAGAGCTAGTGCCACATGGTGACGCAGCAGGAGCCCTTGACCTCGCGCTATATTATTTGGAGCAACAGCCCGCTGCTACACATGCTGATTTGATGTTTATGAGACGATGGCGCAACTCTGCCCCGTATAACAGACTGACTTCATTACGCCAAAAAACAATGACTGAGATTTTGTCTTCCAAAAATAGGGATAAAATGACCGCTGTATTTTAGTAAGTTTGACAGCTTTTCTGACTTTGTTATGCATTGTTTAAACCTACTGTTTTATTGCCAATTTTTGTAATACATGTTTACTGTACTGTGTAAATTAAAATAGTGTGCATGTTCAGCAGTTTATCACACAGTTTTCCATACTTGAACTAACGTTTTTCATGTTCGGATTAACCGAACGTTCGGATTACTGGGGTTCGGACTAGCGGGACTCTGCTGTACAAGCTATTACTGGCCTGCCTTTCCTAGTTCGTTCTTATTAGAGAGGTATTTAAATGACTTGATGACAAAGGACACCGCGGTGTAATAAAAATACGAAGCTTCTTTGATCTCTTTGACATGGCTTGTCGAACAAATGGACGCACCACCCTATACTAAAATACATTGGAATCTATTACGATAAATCCACAATGCTCCCAACTTGTGACACAATCGGTACAAAATACTGAAACCAAAGAACAATCAAATTGAAAAGCTTAATTGACTCCATTTTCATAACTTGGCTTCAAAAAAAATTTTTTTAATGAAAGTAATAAATATGGTGTAAATTTTGCATAATGTAGGGGGCGCCGAAAACCGGAATTTTGACGTCCTGTCGGGACGTTCGGACAGACACCACAGCTTTTATTTAAAAACCAGATTGTGCGATCTAAAACCGGACAGTTGGCAACCCTGGTTGCATCCTTTCTAATTCGCTCGATGCCCTCGGATGTACAGGCTGTGTCGACAGGACAAGGTTGTTTCTTCTGCATTACGTAGCCAGTTGTACTGAAGCTTTCAAAGCACCTGAAAGTGTTGTCGCGGGCTGGTGCAGGTCGGCGGAAGGGCATATTAAAATGGATGCGTAAGTGGCGTTGTGTCTGCGTCACAGGCACTTTAAGAAAAATATCCCGGCAGCAAACTTACGATGCCGCACGGGATTAGCCGAGCGGTCTCAGGCGCTGCAGTCATGGACTGTGCGGCTGGTCCCCGCGGAGGTTAGAGTCCTCCCCCGGGAATTGGTGTGTATGTTTGTCCTTAGGATAATTTAGCTTAAGTAGTGTGTAAGCTTAGGGACTGGTGATCTTAGCAGTTAAGTCCCATGAGATTTCACACACACACAAACTTGTGATGGTGCACGCTCCACGACATCACGATAACTAAACTTCCCAAAAATAAAGGCCACCCTCTACTCTCTGAGGCCAACTGCTCGGCCGTAGTACGAGGAGCGTTCAATAAGTAATGCAACACATGTTTTTCTTTCCCAATTTCGGTTGAAAAATGCGGGATTTAACGTTTGACGTGGAATATCACGGAATATTCCCGCTTCAGCTCCTCAAGTTCCATGAGGTTCCAATAGGTAGCGGTGCTATACGTAGCCTTCAACAAAGCAGATGGCTGAGTTTATATTGACGGAAAACCAAAGCATCGAAGATATTCATAGGCGCTTACGGAATATCTATGAAGGCCTGGCAATGGTAAAAAGCATGGTGAGTCCTTGGCGGAGGCGTGTGTCGTCATTGCGGCTGTGTCGCGCAAGGCTATCCGATCTCTGGCGTGACGGCCGGCCGCCGGCAGTGTTGTCTCCTGCGGTGTTGGTACGTGCCGACACTCTCGTTCAAGGTGATCGAAAAATCACAGCCACACATCTCGTAGCACAACGGACATCTCTGCTTGTAGCACTACAAACATACTCGCCCACCAGTTAGGGTACTCAGAAGGGTGTGCCTGCTGTGTTACCCGTTGCCTAACAGAAGACCACAAAGAGCAAGGACTGCCTGTGCGGAATTGCTTGCGCGTTTCGAGGCCGATCGCGACAGTTTTTTGTCGAACATCGTCACAGGCGGTGGCTCATGGGTTCATTACGTCGAACGGGAGACAACAACAAACCATGGAGTGGCGTCACGCGTCCTCTAGCGCGAAGAAAAAGTTCGCAACCTCAGCCGGTAAACTCATGGGGACAATCTTCTGAGACTCTGAAGGCGTAATTCTGTTAGGTGTTCTCCATTACGGCGCAACTTTCTACCCTGAAGTCTATCGTGCTACCCTCAGGAAATTGAAGAAACAACTTTAGCACATTCGTCGCCACAAAAATGCAAACAAACTTCTCGTTCTTCATGGCAACGCAAAGCCTCACCCAAGTCTGTGCACCTGAGAGAAGCTCACTGAACGTCAATGGACTGTTCTTCCTCATCCACCCTACAGCCCGGATCTCGCTCATTCCGACTTCCTACTGTTTGGCCCAATGAAGGATGCACTCCGTGCGAAGTAGTACGTGAATCATGGAGACGATATTGATGCAGGAAGGCGTAACTTCGACGTCAACCAGTAGTGTTATCATGCAGGAGTGTTACCATGCAATCCCTCCCAGTAAGGTGGCGTAAAGCTGCCGCACTGAATGGATATTATGTTGAAAAATAAGGTTTTGTAGCTAGAGACGTTGGGAATAACATGGTGTACTGCAAATCTGAATAAAACGAATCCGTTTTCTGAAAAAAAATGCGTTGCATAACTTACTGAATGCCTCTCGGACCTAATACAAACGAATACCGTTCCCGTGACGGACCTTGTAGCAGAACGAAAAACATTGTGGTATGGCTTCTTTATCTATCTTGATTTTTTTGTTTATGTCTGTTTATGTCTCTTCATTGTTTTTTGTAATTATTATTTTGGTTTTTGAACTGCCCAGTTACAGTTTTCTATCTTTAGTGTTGATGGTAAACCTCGCATTTTTCGTAGTTACACTACTGGCCATTAAAATTGCTACACCACGAAGATGACGTGCTAAAGACGCGAAATTTAACCGACAGGAAGAAGATGCTGTGATATGCAAATGATTAGCTTTTCAGAGCATTCACACAAGGTTGGCGACACCTACAACGTCCTGACATGAGGAAAGTTTCCAACCGATTTCTCATACACAAACAGCAGTTGACCGGCGTTGCCTGGTGAAACGTTGTTGTGATGCTTCGTGTAATGAGGAGAAATGCGTACCACCACCTTTCCGATTTTGATAAAGGTCGGATTGTAGCCTATCGCGGTTGCGGTTTATCGTATCGCGACATTGCTGCTCGCGTTGGTCGAGATCCAATGACTGTTAGCAGAATATGGAATCGGTGGGTTCAGGAGGGTAATACGGAACGCCGTGCTCGTATCACTAGCAGTCGCGATGACAGGTGTCTTATCCGCATGGCTGTAACGGATCGTGCAGCCACGTCTCAAATCCTGAGTCAACAGATAAGGACGTTTGCAAGACAACAACCATCTGCACGAACAGTTCGACGACGTTTGCAGCAGCATCGACTGTCAGCTCGGAGACCGTGGCTGCGGTTACCCTTGTCGCTGCATCACTGACATGAGCTCCTGCGATGGTGTACTCGACGACGAACCTGGGTGCACGAATGGCAAAACGTAATTTTTTTGGATGAATCCAGCTTCTGTTTACAGGATCATGATGGTCGCATCTCTCAGCAACTGAAAACGTCTGGTCAATGGTGGGCGAGCAACTGGCTCGTCACAATACGCCAGTCACTACTCTTGATGAACTGTGGTAAGGTGTTGAAGCTGCATGGGCAGATGTACCTGTACACGCCATCCGTTTGACTCAATGCCCAGGCGTATCAAGGCCGTTATTAAGGCCAGAGGTGGTTGTTCTGGGTATTTATTTCTCAGGATCTATGCAGCCAAATTGCGTGAAAATGTAATCACATGTCAGTTCTAGTATAGTATATTTGTCCAGTGAATACCCGTTTATCATCTGCATTTCTTCTTGGTGTAGCAATTTTAATGACCAGTAGCGTAATAGAATGTCATCTACAAACCACATACAGTGGATTTGCTGTCTCTTTATTTTTATATCTTTGGAGTTTTTCTTAAATTTGGACATTGCCTTTTTAACGAACTCGATCAGGTACTGGCACAGTGCGCACCCTTGTCTCACCCCCATCATGATCGACGCAAACTTCAAATTTCCGTTCCCGTGTCTCTTAGTGCTTTGGTTTTCGTACAGGAGTTTAGTGAGTCTTCTGTGCCTACGAAGCAACATAGCTATTTCACTTCGATCTCGACTCTTATTTAAGAAGAGTTGCGTTATCCTATGCTAGGCAATATTTACTGCGATCAATTATAGGATTCAGGAGAATTGAGCGTGCAGTAAGAAAAGAACGGGATGCTTTAGGCAACAGATGGTTTTAAGTCACGACAATGGAGACAGGTCCCGTCCTCACACGGTGACACAGACAAACACACACACACACACACACACACACACACACACACACACACACGGCGGCTCTCGGACTGGTAGCAGGACGGCGACAGTCAATACCGGTTGCTACAAATGACACAAACGTTGGGTAAAATAGCAGTACTACTCCCCTCTGGTTATATTCTCGCCATGTGGACTTCTTTGACTTTCGACTCAAGAAGTCGTCATCCCTCTACCGTTATATTTTAAGAACAGTCATTAAAATATGCAGAAGTATGCACGTCTTGACAGAAATTTGTAATGCGGATAATAAGATTAAACGAAATGGGATAGCCGGCCGCGGTGGTCTCGTGGTTCTAGGCGCGCAGTCCGGAACCGTGCGACTGCTACGGTCGCAGGTTCGAATCCTGCCTCGGGCATGGATGTGTGTGATGTCCTTAGGTTAGTTAGGTTTAAGTAGTTCTAAGTTCTAGGGGACTGATGACCACAGCTGTTAAGTCCCATAGTGCTCAGAGCCATTTTTGAGCCAAAATGGGATGTAGTCAAATGGAGACAGGGCAGCCAGTCATTGTTCAAGACACCATAACAGTTTAACTACATGACAATGTTGTGGCTGATAATTCACAAGTTTCGAATGCTATTAACAATAGTTTTTCCAAATGTAGCAGCACACACAGGAATTAAATGGTTCAGTTGAAGTAGCAAGAGAATATGCTAATAATGTCCATAAAATTTAAAGCTAGCACTAACGTCCTTCACTGAAATGAAAATTATAAGAATTGTAAAAAAAAAAAAAAAAAAAAAAAAAAACAAGCCTCATATGGTGTTGATGGCACTTAGGCACAATTCTCAAAGTTATTCTAACTTAATAACTAACATATTAAGTAAAGTATATAATGCATTAGTGCATAGGGATTTTTCAGATACGCTAAAATATGCAACTGTTAACCCTCTAGAAAAGAAAACTGTACATTTAATTGGAAATATATTTATTTATCTTCCAATTTCCCTACTGAGATATTCTTCCAAAGAATTGGAAAAAGTAAGGTACTCAAGAATATTCTCAAACACAAACAGAAACAGTCTACTTAGCATATCACAGTTTGGATTCCAGAACGGTCAGTTATCTGATTATGATATTTACACGTTCACCCTTAAAATATTAAAAGCCTTCCAGTAATAAAATAGTGCCAGTCGGTATTTTTATGGTGTTTCCAAGGCATTTAATTGTATACATCATGTTACACTCTTAGCTAAACTTAGGTTGTATAGAATTGATGGCTTTACATACAACTGATTTGAACCATATTTAGCAAAAAGGATGCAAACATTTGTGCTGAATAATTCAAACGATGTTGGAAAGGTAGAACATTTTCCTGACTGGTAACAAATCGCAAAGGGAATCCAGCAGAGATCAGTTTCGTGTCCACTCCTGTTCCTTATGTACGTGAATGACCTTCCACTTGATGTTCAACAAGCATAATTCTTGCTTTTGAAGATGAATCTCATTAGAAAGAGCAAGAGATTATCAACTGGTTTTCTGAAACTGGACTAATCCTAAATTTTGAGGAACCACACTATTCAGTTCTGTTCAATAAGTAATATTGCAAGAGCAGCAATCAGTAAGTACGGCAGAATGCACATTTTTGATATATATACTGATGAAAACTTGAACCGGCAAAAGCATACCACTGAGCTTCTCAAACACTTCAGTTACTTTTGCCGTTCGTTTATTCATAGTGTTGGAAACAAACGGATCAATCTCCTGGCATATTTTTCACATTTCCACTCATAAATGTCTTACGGAATAAATTTCTGAGGTAAATTACAACTAACAAAGAAAGTACTGATAGCACAAAAGCGAGCAATAGGAATAATATGTAGTGTTCTGTTCACTCGCAGTCTCTTCAAGGAGTTTAGTGTTTTAACTCTACCCTCACAATACATATACTTGCTAATGAAATTCGTCATAAATAATCCGTCACTATTTGAGAAGAATAGTGATATCCATAACTACAGCACTAGAGGATAGAATGACCTTTATTACTCTTCATTAAAGATGAAAGTGGGTCACAACAGAGTTCAACATGCGCTAATAAAAATTTTAGATCATTTCCTCAATACCACAAAATGTCTGACGGGTTACAAAGCAAATACTAAATATCTAATCTAAAATCCTTTCTCTTGGACAACTTCTTCTATTCCATGAACGAATTTTCATTTCCAGATTAGTAGCCTGTAAATAAATAAATGAAAACAAAAAAATCTAGTTTTGCAGACTACTGCCACGAGCAGAACTAAAAAAATAGTGCCTTCATTTGTGTTAACACAAATCATGCATTGTGTTTACTTGTAAACTGACGGTTTTCACATCATTTTGGTAAAAGAATGTTTCAAATGATCGATGGAACATGTAACTAATTAACTAACTAACCAAACCTGCGTCTCCATCAACATGATCATTATCGTCCAAATCTTTATGACATCTTCTCCTGCTGTCTCACAAATTTATCTCACGTTTCTTCTCGAATAGAAGTGATAGGTGGGCTCTTTCTGCAATGCAGGCCAGGGAAAGTAATTAATACCCTTTCTACCTGCACGGCCGGTGCACAGCGCAGGTAGGACGTAGCAATACCCTGGAGCTTTAATCCCAAATTATAAGATGCCATTTCTCATGACTACAGCATTAGTTCATTAGTTACACAATGGCTCGTTGGTATTCATCTTGTACTAACTTTCTGCTACGGCACTAATATAAACGATGGTAATTTATTTAGGAATTAACTTAGAAGATCCGCTTATACTGGTCTTTACTGCAGAAGTGCTTCTCGTTTATGCTAATTACGATTACTTATCCATCTTGTTTGCAGATAATTTCATTTTTAACGAAACGAACACACAGAAAGACATTCACTTTGTAGGAAGAAAATTTGTTTTACCCTGACACTTCCTGGAAGAACTCCCCTTTTTCTGTTGTACTTCTGACTTTGTTCCGCCATAATATGTTACGTAAATTGAATGTGAACATGCAGCAATCTGTAAGTATTACAATTTATCATATCCTGAAAGTGACTAATTCTAATAGCTTCATGTGCCTGTTAAGAAACTTTTGATTTAAATTGCCAATCTGGACAACAAGCGAAACGCCAAAACACGCACAAAATATGCTCTAATTATGATGACGCTCTTAGATGAAGTAGTTTGCTTCGTAAACGGGTTCGTCCTTCGGCTCTGGTATCCTACATGAATAACTGGACTGCGTCAAGGTCATCAAAAATTATATAGTTCAGTACAGACATATTCATTACTTAAATATGAAGTATTCTGAGAGTCAACTGAGTTGAAACAGAGGCAGTGGTTGAGATGTGAGTGACGCAGGGTTGTAACCTGTCCCCAGTGTTATTCATTCCGTACACTAAGTAACCGTAAAGAAACCAAGGCACTATTTGGAAAGGTACATAAAGTTGGGGGAATAGTAGTAAAAATTTCTGTCAGAGATGAGAAAGGACTTGGAAGATCAATGAAAGAAAATGGATAATCTTGAAAAGATGCTCTAACATGAACATCAAAAAAAGAAAACAAGAACAGTGAATTTATTTGAATTACATCAAATGGTGCTGGGAGAATCAGATTGGGAAGTGGAACACCGAATGTTGGTGCTCATGACGATGATCAAAGAAGAGAGACTGGCAATAGCAAGAAAAGCGTATGCGCAAGAGAGAAATTTGTTAATGCTGAATACAAATTTAAGTATATATGTGGAGAGTAGGTTTGTTCAGGGGTGAAAAATGTGCTCTAAATTGTTCGAGCGAGAAGAGAAGACTTGTAACGTGGCGTTACAAAACAATACTGAAAATTAGATGCGTGGATCGAGAAACTAATGAGGGTACACTCCATCGGATTGGGTAGAGAGGGAAATCAATGGCACAGCTTGACAAACCTGACCATTTGACAGGACACACTCTGAGGCTTCAAGGAATAAATAACTTGTTAATGGAGTGTGAGGACTATCAACTGTGGAAGGAGACCAACGCTTGACCACAGTAAGCAAGATCGTGGATGTAGTGTACAGTGGGCAATGGTCACACACTTTTACCTGGGCCTTCCTTGATCGGTGAAAGTGGCTGACTTCGTGCTACTCCGGAATGTTTACGATCGTTGTCAACATTCGTTGTACAACAGTACTGTGTGCCGTAATAATAAGCAACCATTGTAATATAATATTGATGCCTGTGCGGTCTTGTGGGCAGTGACTGTTAATTATGTATACAGACATGAGCGAAGAGGCTGTACCTGGTCTTTCTAGTGACTCGCCATCAACTATCGTCTCGGAAAATGAGAGCGTAATTTGTCAGTGAACCATCGCTAGCAAAGTCGGCTGTACAACTGGGGCGAGTGCTAGGAAGTCTCTCTAGACCTGCCGTGTGGAGGCTCTCGGTCTGCAATCACTGATAGTGGCGACACACGGGTCCGACGTATACTAACTGACCGCGGCCGATTTAAAGGCTACCACCTAGAAAGTGTGGTGTCTGGCGGTGACACCACACTTTCCATTATCTTCGTTTTGCTCTTGTTGATGTTCATCTTATATCCTCCTCCCAAGACACTGTCCATTCCGTTCAACTGCTCTTCCAAGTCCTTTGCTGTCTCTGACAGAATTACAATGTCATCGGCGAACCTCAACGTTTTTATTTCTTTTCCATGGACATTAATACCCACTCCGAATTTTTCTTTTGTTTCCTTTACTGCTTGCTCAATATACAGATTGAATAACATCGGGGACAGGCTACAACCCTGTCTCACTCCCTTCCTCACCGCTGCTTCCCTTTCATGCCCCTCGACTCATATAACTGCCATCTGGTTTCTGTACAAATTGTAAATAGCCTTTCGCTCCCTGTATTTTACCCCTGCCACCTTTAGAATTTGAAAGAGAGTATTCCAGTCAACATTGTCAAACGCTTTCTCTAAGTCTACAAATGCTAGAAATGTAGGTTTGTCTTTCCCTTAATCTTTCTCCTAAGATAAGTCGTAGGGTCAGTATTGCCTCACGTGTTCCAACATTTCTGCGGAATCCAAACTGAGCTTCACCGAGGTCGGCTTCTACCAGTTTTTCCATTCGTTTCTAAAGAATTCGCGTTAGTATTTTTGCAGCTGTGACTTATTAAACTGATAGTTTGGTAATTTTCACATCTGTCAACACATGCTTTCTTTGGGTTTGGAACTATTATATTATTCTTGAAGTCTGAGGGTATTTCGCCTGTCTCATACATCTTGCTCACCAGATGGTAGAGTTTTGTCAGGACTGGCTCTCCCAAGGCCATCAGTAGTTCCAATGGAATGTTGTCTACTCCCGGAACCTTGTTTCGACTCAGGTCTTTCAGTGCTCTGTCAAACTCTTCACGCAGTAACGTATCTCCCATTTCATCTTCATCTACATCCTCTTCCATTTCCATAATATTGTCCTCAAGTACATCGCCCTTGTATAGACCCACTATATACTCCTTCCACCTTTCTGCTTTCCCTTCTTTGCTTAGAACTGGGTTTCCATCTGAGCTCTTGATGTTCATACAAGTGTTTCTCTTATCTCCAAAGGTCTCTTTAATTTTCCTGTAGGCAGTGTCTATCTTACCCCTAGTGAGATAAGCCTCAACATCCTTGCATTTGTCCTTTAGCCATCCCTGCTTAGCCATTTTGCACTTCCTGTCGATCTCATTTTTGAGACGTTTGTATTCCTTTTTGCCTGCTTCATTTACTGCATTTTTATATTTTCTCCTTTCATCAATTAAAGTCAATAATTCTTCTGTTACCCAAGGATTTCTACTAGCCCTCGTCTTTTTACCTACTTGATCCTCTGCTGCCTTCACTACTTCATCCCTCAAAGCTACCCATTCTTCTTCTACTGTATTTCTTTCCCCCATTCCTGTCAATTGTTCCCTTATGCTCTCCCTGAAACTCTGTACAACCTCTGGTTTAGTCAGTTTATCCAGGTTCCATCTCCTTAAATTCACACCTTTTTGCAGTTTCTTCAGTTTCAATCTACATGTCATAACTAATAGATTGTGGTCAGAGTCCACATCTGCCCCTGGAAATGTCTTACAATTTAAAACCTGGTTCCTAAATTTCTGTCTTACCATTATATAATCTATCTGATACCTTCTAGTATCTCCACGATTCTTCCATGTATACAACCTTCTTTTATGATTCTTGAACCAAGTGTTAGCTATGATTAAGTTATGCTCTGTGCAAAATTCTACCGGGCGGCTTCCTCTTTCATTTCTCTCCCCCAATCCATATTCACCCACTATGTTTCCTTCTCTCCCTTTTCCTACTCTCGAATTCCAGTCACCCATGACTATTAAATTTTCGTCTCCCTTCACTACCTGAATAATTTCTTTTATCTCTCAATTTCTTCATCATCTGCAGAGCTAGTTGGCATATAAACTTGTACTATTGTAGTAGCCATGGGCTTCGTGGCTATCTTGGCCACAATAATGCGTTCACTATGCTGTTTGTAGTAGCTTACCCGCACTCCTATTTTTCTATTCATTATTAAACCTACTCCTGCATTACCCCTATTTGATTTTGTGTTTATAACCCTGTAGGCACCTGACCAAAAGTCTTGTTCCTCCTGCCACCGAACTTCACTAATTCCCACTATATCTAACTTCAACCTATCCATTTGCCTTTTTAAATTTTCTAACCTACCTTCCCGATTAAGGGATCTGACATTCCACGCTCCGATCCGTAGAACGTCAGTTTTCTTTCTCCCGATAACGACATCCTCTTGAGTTGTTCCCGCCCGGAGATCCGATTGGGGGACTATTTTACCTCCGGAATATTTTACCCAAGAGGACGCCATCATCATTCAACCATATAGTAAAGCTGCATGCCCTCGGGAAAAATTACGGCTGTAGTTTCCCTTTGCTTTCAGCCGTTCGCAGTACCAGCGCAGCAAGGCCGTTTTGGTTAGTGTTGCAAGGTCAGATCCCAGACTGTTGCCCCTGCAACTACTGAAAAGGCTGCTGCCCCTTTTCAGGAGCCACACGTTTGTTTGACCTCTCAACAGATACCCCTCTGTTGTGGTTGCATCTACGGTACGACCATCTGTATCGCTGAGGCACGCAAGCCTCCCCACAAACGGCAAGGTCCATGGTTCATGGGGGGAGGAGCTAAGTATTTTAAAACAAGTGGCCGTAGCGAGCGGATATACGTGTAAGCAGGTGATGAATATTTATAGGAAGATAAAGAAGAGGCAAATGAAACAAATAGAAGGAAGTCAAGTCGCAGTTAAGAGGAACAACAAGAAAAAAATATGTGGCTTTCACTTACAATGGAATAATTACAGATAAAATTGAAAGATGCTTTCGTAAATCCGACGTTAAAATAGGGCTCCGAACAAATAACACGTTAAAATTGAAGCTCCGGCACAGAATATGTAATAGTAGGAATAAATTTCAGGATTCAGGTGTATATAATATCAAATGTAATGACTGCTGTAAACAATATATAGGGCAGTCTGGTAGGAACTTTGAAACCAGATTCAGGGAGCACACCTACTCTCAAAACAGAACAGCTTTTGGGGCGCATATGGCTGCGTCAAAGCATTCAGTCACGAACATTGAACACAATTTAGACATCCTGCATAGAGCTCATAAGGGACGGTTTCTTAACATTTTGGAAGAAATTGAAATATACACCCACAAAAATAAAGATCCGGATTTAATCCTCAACGAGCAAATCGAATTCAATCATAAAGCCTATTTTAGTATTTATGACGACTTAAAAGATGTCAACTGTTGCGTGTGGAGATCCAAGCCGAGGGATGAGAGTTGGTGCGTGGTGGAGAAGCCAGAAGATGCGTGCAGCGCCTGGAGTCGTTGACGTGGACCTCCTGCGCGGCCCTCTTGCCCACGGCGATGGACATCAGACGACTGAGCGGATCGCGGCACAACACCGAAATGGCGGGAAGCACGGAAGCAGACCGTAGAGGAAAACAAGTCCACACCAGCACCATAGATATATATATCGCCCTATGTTTTTTAGATCGCATAAAAATGATAATTTTGCTGTTTTTAATTTTGATAAGTACAGATTTTAACCTTGACATCTACGTATTTTAATTAAGTGTTTTTTTTAAATCTACTGAATATAGTATTTGAAAATGGAATGTAACAAATGTACCAGACGCCACCTGTCGGTAATAGTGTTATAATTAAAATAAATGACGTGCACTCTGCCAACCAATTTTATGCGACGCAGCATGTGAAATTTGCTGGATTTGGACGGGTTACTCCTGTAACTGAAATATCGGGTACGTTCTGGTACATTTGATGTTGATTAAATAGAATGAAAAAGCTTTGCTTCCGGAAAATAGTAAATTAGTATTATTATTGTTACAGATCTGAAGATGGTTCTGAATGAACCGAAGCCGGTCATACGAATAAAAAATTTTGCAATCAAGACTGATTATAAGCAACATTATAAAATCACTGATTGCTGTTATCCCAATCAGACATTATGTCTGTTTTTGCAAAATATCCATTGTTGTCAGTGAAAAAGTTGCTGCGGAGAGACTTACACTCACGTGTTTGGGATGATGTCAGATCTTACGACAGTCGTGCGAAGGTGGGCTTTTTCTACACCAGTCTTTTGATTTTTGTATGTCCATCCTTTTGGCAGGAGGTCTTTGGGACGACGGCCGTCACAATAGTCTTCTGATAGGTTTGATGGAGGCAGCCGCGAATTCCTCTCCTGTCACGCGTATTGAAATATTCCGGGCTTTTATGCTGTGGTCGAATGAATGTCTTGCTGAAACTCGACGTTTCCTCCTTATCGGCTGTGGACATCTTCAATGGGGGAGGAAAGGGTCGTAGCTTTTCTAGAGGTCCGATACGAACCCTGGCTCATTTCGCCTATGATACTAGTAGACTTCATTTGGGAAGGAATACCGCCTTTGCCTGGGCTATTCTACTTTTCATACTCTGCTTGTTTCGATTGCCGCATATTATTTTGCTGCCAGAATCCTTTAACTTCGTCTATTTCGTGGTCCCCAATTACATTGTTAATTTTCACGTTACTCTCATTTCTGCTACCTACAATCCATATTCTATACTCATCAGGCTGTTCATTCAGTTCAACAGCTCCTGCAGTTCTTCACTTTCTCTGACGATAATAATGTTATCAGCAAATCTTATCACTGATATCGTTCCACATACAATCTTAGTCTTGAACTTTCCTTTTATTTCGTCATTGCTTCTTCCATGTATTGGTTGAACAGTAGAAATGAAAGAATACAGCCTTTACAGCTTTTAAGTCCGAGCACTTCGTTCTCGTACTTCCATTATTATTCTTAACTGTTGTTTTTGTATATCTATATTACAACATAAACACAAATCGTTGTTGAATGCTGTTACCAAAAATCTGGAAAAGTTCACGACCGATTTACTTCAAATTTTTACGCGATACTCTAATTAACATTCGAATGGACATGGGCTACACATTTTTTCAATGTATACGGTTTAAAAGTGCATATATACTGTATAAGTCGGAAAGGTCGTCAGCAACAATCTCGAAATGCTCTTGACCAATTTACTTCAAATTATAAAGCATTAGTGTAATAAACATTTGGACGGACATAGGCTAAAGGTGTTATTATATGTAGGTATGTCTATACCACTATGTAAAGAGAAGGCGTTGTTCAACGTGGTTGCCAAAATCTCGAAAAACTACTCGTCGATTTACTTCAAATTTTCACACAATACATAACTAAATGTTCAGACTGACGACGGCTACGTAGACTGAAGAGTCGAAACATTATGACCACCTGCTTAATAGCTGGTTTGTCCGTCTGTGGAACGAAATACATAATTGATTCTGCGTATCAGGAATCCGAAAGTTTGTTGGTAGGTTTGTGGAGGTATCTGACATTAGACGTCTATGCACAGGTCATGTCATTCGCGTAAATAACGGGCCGCTGATTTGCGTACGCGATGATGGCGCCCGATAGCGAGCCAGATCGGTTCCATAGGATTCACATCAGGCGAATTAGGCTGCCGAGACATTAACGTGCGTTCGCTACAATGGTCCTCAAACCACTGTTGCACGGTTCTGGCTTCACGACAAGGACAATTATATTCATGAAAGATGACACCGCCATCGGGGACCGAGCGAGGTGGCGCAGTGGTTAGCACACTGGACTCGCATTCAGGAGGACGACGGTTCAATCCCGCGTCCGGCCATCCTGATTTAGGTTTTCCGTGATTTCCTTAAATCGTTCCAGGCAAATGCCGGGATGGTTCATTTGAAAGGGCACGGCCGTCTTCCTTCCCCGTCCTTCCCTAATCCGATGAGACCAATGACCTCGCTGTTTGGTCTCTACCCCCAAGCAACCCAATCCCATCCAACCAACCCCCCTTTAGGAGAGCGACTGAGCCATCGGGGAAGACATCGAGCATAAAGGAATGGAGGTGCATCAAGCATGACGGGATGCAAGCGGTTCGCAACAGTCAGCGTGTCTTCAATTACTACCAGATGTCCCATGCAAGTGTAGGAGAATGTCTGCCATGGCATAAAACTGCTCCCACCAGCCTGCGTCCGTGGCGCACTGAATGGTTCGAGCCGCTGTTCACCGCTTTTGTTGAGGAGCCCATCGACCTAGCGTAGCAAAAATGTGATTCACCCAAAAATAGATGATTGAATCCCGATGATCCCGTGCTCACTGAAATCGTAAATGACGATGTCGTTGGGTCCACATGTGAACACGTAGGGGTGGTCTGCTGCGGAGCTCCATGTTCAAGAATGTACACTGAACGACGATCTCGGAAACACTTGTGCGCGCATCAGCATTGTGCTCTTTTGGCAGACGGGTCACAGATCACCATCTTCCTACTTTACAAAGCAGACAAATCTCCGAACCCCAAGTTCTGTGAAGAGTCGTGGACGTCCAACCATTTAGCGCCTAGTGGTAGTTTCACTGTCCTTCTACCTCTTTCCATGACAGTAGCACGTGAACATTCGACTAGCTTCGCCGTTTTCGAGTCACTCGTTGACAGGCTGTGCGTAATAATAATCTCTCCTTTGTTAGAGTCGCTTGTCTCAATGGATTTCCCCATTTTGAGCCCATATCTTTGCTAGGGTGATCCCCCGTCCGTGTTTGCTCCACTTACATACTTTTTTCCTGGAGTCACACACACGCAACGCCACCAGGCGGCAACCAAAGTCGCGGTGGGCAGTGGTCATAACGTTTCGTCTTATCAGTGTATTTTTTATGTAGTTTATAAGTGAAAACGTTGCGAACAAAAATCTCGAAAAGTTATTTACCTATTTGCTTTAAATTTTCTCTCGATATTCTATTAAAATTTGGGCGATCATACAGAATATATTTTTAAAAACTCTTGGTATATAAATACAGTGACGGGAAAAAAATCATAACACCAAGAATGATTTGTGCGACGTAAACGAAAGGTGGTAGGCGTGTTTCTGCACCTGAAAGATGAGTTCTATTCAGATTTCGCGCCAGTCGCGTGGAAGTCGAGCTAGTAGCGTCACTACGAGGACGCAGATGAGGTCTGGTTTAATTATACGCTGTAGCGGTCGTTAGCGTTAGTTACCTTTGAGATTGGACGGAGTTGATATTAGTCAAGATTGCCTTTAAGGTTACAGAAACGACATTGTCACACCTTACTGAGTTTGAACGACGTCGTGTAATATTGTTACGAGAAGCTGGATACTCCTTCTGCGATACTACAGAAAGACTTTCTAATAGCAGTGGTCACGCGAATGTACCGTAAGGTCACAAGAAGTCTGGGCTCCGGATCGCCACGTGGAAGTACCGAGAGGGAAGACCGTGGTGTTTGACATATGATTCTCCCACAGCTTACTGCATCAGCAGCAGCAGTTCGAGCAGTACACAACGAATTGTTACAAATCGGTGACTTCAAGGACAGCTCTGAGCCAAACGCTATGTTGCGCGTATTCCGCTGACCCCAGGCCATCGCCATTTACGAGCTCAGTAGTGTCAAGCGAGAGCTCATTGGAGGGCAAGGTGGAGGCCTGTCTGCGTGCCAGACACATTGGACCCACATCTGGAGTTATGGTCTGACAGCAAGTGCACTCTCGTTGTTATTTCACGCACCCTGACTGCAAATTTGCACGTCAGTCTGGTGATTCGACATGTCCTGCCATTCATGACAGTGTTTTCCAGCAGCATAACGCTTGTCCATATACCGTTGTTATAACCCAGTATGCTCTGTAGAGGGTCTAGATGTTGCCTTGGCCTTCTCGATCACCAGACCTGTCTCCAATCGAGCACACATGGGACTCAAGCGTCATCCTCAAACAGCATTAACCGACCATGTACAGTGACCAGCCAAGTGCAACAGGCATGGAACTCCATCCCACAAACTGAGAAACTGGCACCTGTACAACACAATGCATGAACATTTGCATGCTTGCATGCAACATTCTGGCGCGTATACCGGTTATTAATGCACCAGCATTTCACATTTGCAATAGCTTATCTCGCGCTTACATTAACCTGTGATCTTGCAATGTTAATCACTTAAATATGTTACCAAGAGAAATTTATTTCCGAAATTTCATTACTCTGAAATAATTGTTTTTTGGTGTTTTAATTTTTTCCGTCAGTGTATAGACAACACACAAAGGGCAAACGTTTTTTTGCAAAAATCTGGAAAGGTTCTTAATCATTTTACATCAGTTGTCTGCACGGTAGTCTAACAAATATTCTGACGGACATAGGCTGTAATTTTTTTTAAACAACAGTGTACAAGTTTTCCGTAATAGCAGACTGTGGGTAAAATAAATGCCGTTCAGTGATAATGTGTAGCTTAGTTTTCTTTCTCGCAGTAAGTTTTAACTACAACATCAGGGCATTTAAACCATAAGACAAACTGTTGCTCTTTTATATATTCTTTCTCCTTATATATAAATTAAAACAAAATTTGCATACACAGCAATGTGGGGAGACATACAACCACTTCCTACACATATTTAGCAGTTGCGGAGCATTGTCCTGTTCGATTAGTGTTGCATATTACCCGTTTTTTCTATAGCTTACTCTACGTTCCTGAGAATCTTCACCATCTTGCACTATATTACATCGTCCGACTGTTTTCTTAGGTTGACAGAGTCTACGAACGGTTCTTGCTTTCTCTAAAGTATTGCATCCATTATCAAGAGCGACAGACTGCCTCTCTGGGGCCTGGACCTTTCCAAAAGCTAAACTGATTGTCATTTAACATCATTTAACAAACCCTATGTTTTCTTTTCCATTCTTCTGTGTATGATTGTTGTCATCATCTTTACTGCCTGATCTTTCAGACTGGTTGTAGGATAGTTTTCGCACATACGCGACCTTGCTATCTTCAATCGTGTGTGGTTGACATTTTTACGGAAGTCTAATGGATGTCTACAGTCTTATACATTCTACACGCCACCTCGAATAGCTGTCTGGTTGCCACTTCCCTCATAGATTTTAGGAATTCCGAAGGAATGTTATCTCTGCCTTGGGCCTTATTTGATCTCGAGTCTTGCGTAGCTCTTATAGAGTCCGATACTAATACCGAATCACTTACGTCTTTCTTATCACCTACCATGCCTTCTTCTGTCGCGCTTGACAAATGAAGCATGACAGACCAAGCAAGGGCATAAAAACAAACCTAGCACAGACCAAATGGGCAATTTTTATCAAAAGAAGTGTACTGGTGTCAAATATCGGCGTTAATGTGAGGAGGAAATTTCTCAGAATGTACGTTTGAATTACAGTATAGTATGGAACTTATCAAGAACTGTAGGAAAACTGCGAAAGAAGAGTGTCGAAAGCGTCCGAGATATGCTATAGAGGGATGTGGAAAATTAAGTGAACTGGTAAGATAAAAAATGAGTAGGATCGCCGCAGAATAGGTGAGGAAAGGAAAATATGGAGAGCACTGATAAGAAGAGGGAACAAGAAGACAGCTGTCCGTTAAGGCATAGGTGAATGACTTCCATGGCACTGGAGAGTAAAAGCTGAAGGCAATGACAGAGACTGGAATACATCCAGCAACCGAGGGCGTTGGGCGCAAATGCTACTTTGAAGTAAAAGAGGTTGGCACAGGATAGAAAATCGTGGCGAGCCCCATCAGACCAGTCAGAAGACGGATGAACATACAAAAAGATAAAAACCACGAGCTCGTCATTCTGTAGTCAGCTCCACAGCACGCCGTTGGTGTTATGATCTATATTTATAATATTATATAAAGCCAGGTAATTGTTCAACGCTGTTACCGGAAATCTCGAAAAACACTTGACCATTTTATTTAAGATTCTTATACGATGCTGTAACGAACATTCAGACGGTCTTATATTTTTTTAAAGATATTAATGTATGGATATGTAATACATAAAGGGGAAAAGTACTTGACCGATTTACTTTAAATTCTTGCACGATGTTTTAATAAGCATTCGGACGCCCATAGACTAATTTTTTAAATACGTGTGTGGATATATAATACACAAAGGGAAAAAGTTGTTTCAAATAATTTCGTAACGAACGTGACTGATTTATTTCAGATTTTTACACGATACTCTAATAAACATTTGTACATGTACTTCAAATGTTTACACCTTACGGTAATAAACATTCGGATGGATATATGTAGGAGAACTGTTGTCACCTCAAATCTCGAAAAGTTCTTGACCGATGTAATTCGCATCTTTACTCGTGACTCAAATAAACATGAAGACGGACATAATCTCGTTTCCTTATTATTTCGTTCTGTTTATAGATAATTTTCAACAAAAATTGTGTTCACGATAATGTGCTCTTCTGTTTCCTTCCTCGCCGTCCGTTTTACAGAATACAGGAAAGTTGTATTTATGCGTTATCGGCTTATGACTACAGTACTACACCGGAACCTGAATCTTTCGAAACCCATTCTGTGATCAAAATTACGCGAAATACTAAAGCATGTGAAATACGAGTTTATTACTCATGATGAAAAATTTAAATAACGTAATGCAATAGAATTTGTAGTTAGATCTAAGGAAATGGCTGCTCTATCTGGGACTGGCTCGAAGTTGTTCCGATACCCTGCCACATGCAGCAGGTAGTGGGACACCTTCTGTCAAAAACCTCTCCTGTCATCTGTTAGCTTCTTCACAAATAAATAAATTGTTTCTGTTTCATTTTTCTCAATTTTTTTCGTTTTATACCAGTATTAACTCACTGTTATTACTCTTGTTTTATTGCCCAGAACAAATTTTGTTAGAAATATGGAACAATATACCGTGACATGTAAAGCTCTAAAATGTACGACCCGATTTTTAAAATGGGAAGCTGGTTTTGAAATATGCAATAAATGAAACGAAATGAAAAAAATGCTATTGAAGCTACTATCCTCACAGCATTCCCTGTGTACCAATGATACTGATCGATATAGCGATTTATTGTAAAAGACTTCGATACTCAGTTATAGTTTCATTTGAAATAACAATAAACTAAGCTTAAGGTCAGAGAGAGGGGAGAAGAAAAAATGGATACGGGAGAGGAGGGGATAGACATACAGGGGGAAGCACGAGATGCACAGAGAGAGGGGAGGAGCATACGGACAGAGATAGGAGGGAGGCGGTGATGCACGGAGAGAGGGGGGAGGAGAAGGAGATGGACAAAGAAAGGGGGAGGAGAGGAGGGTACAAAGTAGGGGGAAGGAGTTTAGGGTTTATAATCAATTCCGATACACATTTAACAATTGCGAAGCATTGTCGGTTTTGCTAGTGTGTGATAAAGTTAAGTAATTTAATTAAGTGCATCTAAATAAGCTGATCTGTGTTTTACCTCTTCCCGCGTCACAGAAATTTACAACCACGGGAAAACTAGTGATGCAAAGTGGGAGAGGAAGACAGGTGCGGGAGCGCGCTGGATCTACAGGTTGCCGCTGGCCCGGCCTGGCTCTGCCTGGCCCTGGCCGGCAAATATAGCGGCGCGTGGGTGGCGGCGGAGGCGCCGGGGCACCGTCCGGCCATCCATCAGCTGGGCGGGGCGCGCCGGCGCTGGATCGCATTACCCCGCCACCGAGGCCGGCGACAGTACAACGTATGAGTGGCTCTGCCCACCTGGGAAAATGCTGCAGCTGAGTAAGGACCTGGCGTGCAACTTACGGAAGCAACGACGTGATACAGAGAGTAGTTCGGCCCAAGTATGTACTTCAAAGAAGAAGAAGCGAAACGTAAATATGAAATATTCTAATTGTTGTGGATTGGCAAGAGAGCCAACCCACTATGAGAGGAAGCCGAAAGGCACGCGTTTTAGCTCACGCAGGCTGGCGTGAGGTCTGGAACAGGACAAGGAAGTTAGGCTTTAGCAAAAAAGGACGTAGCTGTTGGAATACTTAATTTTAATCCACAAATGGTGAACATCGCTCTTGTCGGTACATGTTTTACAGCATCAATAGTAACTGGTAATGGCGCCTTGCTAGGTCATAGCAAGTGACGTAGCTGAAGGCTATGCTAACTATCGTCTCGGCAAATGAGAGCGTATTTTGTAAGTGAACCATCGCTAGCAAAGTCGGCTGTACAACTGGGGCGAGTGCTAGGAAGTCTCTCCAGACCTGTCGTGTGGCGGCGCTCGGTCTGCAGTCACTGATAGTGGTGACACGCGGGTCCGACATATACTAACGGACCGCGGCCGATTTAAAGGCTACCACCTAGTAAGTGTGGTGTCTGGCGGTGACACCACACTAATAAAATACTCTCGGGCTTGCAACCACGCCAGATGGTTAAAATTCCACGAGCTCTCGACCGAGCTCTCCTCGGCCATTGTCATGTGGTAAATGACTGCCGTGTCGCGGTGGCCTCAGTGCTACATAGCCGCTCTGGTCCCCGTGACGTTACAGGTACTCCTCGCCAAGTATGGTAATGTTTTCGTCCCGCGTCCGTCGCGACCGCTATTTTTTTTTTAATTTATCCTCCCAATAGCCCAGACTATGCTGAGCTGCAAACTGTAGTCTTTCTATGGCTTCTTTTATAATGCTATTCCAAAATCCCTTCCTCCTCAAAATGACAGACGTTTCATCGAATAGAAATTTAGATTTCCTGAAGCGTTTTCTGTCACAGCTGGTCTTTCCAGATAGCGTAGAAGTAAGCACCTCTCGTGTTCCGTCGGCGTTGCTCCACAGTGTGTAGCAGCCAGACTGACATGTTGACACTACAGGCGTTCTAAGCCCTAGATGTTCTTCACAGTTCTCATGAGCTGTCGTTCTTTTGCTGGGGACCTGAACACTGATGAAATATTGTGTCTCTTCAGGAGCCAGCTGATCTTTCCCAAAACTGTGCCCCACAAAGGTAAAATCGTAAGTTTCTTGCGCTTTCTCCTTCAGTGGTGTTTTCCTTGTGTGTCTCACCAGAAATAGTCTGTGATACCTGCCGGTGATTGCATCTATTTTGCCGGAAGATTTTTCGGAAGTGGCTTAGTTCCAGTGTCAGATTTTTAGCGGCTAAGACGCACGAGGGTGTTCAGAACGCCACGTTTTTGTGCCAAATGGTGGCAGTTAGAGGGTGTAGGTACCGATCCGTTTGTGTGGGTTTTATGTAGACACTGTGGCTGACGTGCTCATTGGTTTTCCGACGAACGAAGATCTCAAGGATTTACAGTGCGCCATTTATCTCTACTTCCACGTAAAACCAATGCGGCCGCGAATATAGTTCACTTGTTCTAAGAATTCTCCCAGTTTATCACGTCCATGGGGTCAAATAATAGAAGTGTCGACGTAACGATGAAAACAACTTGGCTTACCTCGGGTCGTGTTCAAAGCGATGTCTTCGAAGTTCTCCATATCGATCGAGCTAACTGATTTGCCGTTGCCACGCCGCCCAGCTTGTCGAAATACTGCCCGCCATATAGGAAAAACGACGATATCAACGTGTGCTTAAGTAATCCCACATTCGTATCATCAAATGAGTGCGAGAGGACATCTTTATTGTCTTTGACAGGAGCAGGCGTAAATAGGAAGACCACATCAAAATTGACCATTTATCCCCTTCCACAACACGCAGATGTTTAATTCTATTGATAAAATTGTAGGTATTCTTAATGCGATGTACACAGCGACACACATGCGGTCAAAGCAGGCTGGCCAGATGTTTCACTGGTCTCTAAGTTGGTGACCCAATGGCGTTGGCAATGTAACGAAGACCAGAACCCGTTTTGTGGATCTTTGGTAGCCCATAAAGAGTAGATCACAGAAGGTCTCTGCGCCTGAGGGAGGAGATTCTTAATAACGGCCTCTTCCAATAATGTCTGTTTTAGGAGTCGTGTTTCGTAGCGGTTTTTTACTACTTGTTTGATGTGATCTAGCAAGAACTCATCTCTCCTGTCTACCACCTCATCTAAGAGTAGCACTTGAACCCAAAGTCCAAAATTTCACTCTAAGACCAAAAAAGGATGCACCATTAAGGAATTATCTGATTGGGACATAAATGGGTAGATGTGAGTTGGGGAGTAAAGAGAGAGCTGAGACACTCTGCATTGTTGCCAAATTTATTCAGTATGACAGCTCTTCCTGTATGGTTACTCCACCACCTCTCCATGGGGGGTAGATGCAGCAACATCGCGTAGATGATGTCACCTCCACCACACCTCGCCCCTTGCCCACTTCCACTTCCCACCCTCACTGACCACCACCTGTCCCCCATTTCACATCCCCTCCTCCACTTCCCCTCCCATCGTCCACTTCTCAACTGGTGGGAAAGAAACTCTATACTGACCTGCTGGAGAGGAAGAACGTAAGGTACTGTCTTGGAAACGGTGTCCATCTACTTATATGTGTATTATCTCGCTGGAAGGATTTCGTAAAATTTTAGCGACAAAAGCGAACTGACAGTTAACCTACACACTGTGCTTGAGATTCAAATAAACATGACGGGTTAAAATTGGTGGGACAATAGAAAAATGCTCTCATGAAAAATGGCTCCTACGACACGAAACGGGTCGTAAATTCGGGCAATATGTTGTTTATTCATTTAAAATTTAATTTAATTAATTAATGAAATTGCTGTGAAATTTGTTCAATTGACGATATGTTGGTGTTGATAAGAGAGGATTTAATAAGTGTATTACCTGTAAGCATACAGCTGGGCACTGCGTCCATACTCTCTTACACGAAGAATGAAATGAGATGATGACGGATAAGTGTAGGAGGAATACTTTTCAGCAAATAATGATGATGCAGGTGGATGGAGTGAGGGTGCATTTCGCACCTCATATCGAATACTGCTTGTGCTGGAGCTGTTTGAGTCTATTGAAATGGCCAGTCAATCTACAGTGCAGGAGACAACTTCATCCTACTCCATTATCCCAGACTGAATGAACTAGAGGTGTTCGCCTTGGTGTATGGGGCTCTTGAAACGCGTTTTGTTCCAATTTCCGGTCGCACGTGTGTGTATACATGTTCACCTTGCTGTCTGCCCTAGTCCACAATTGGTGGGGAACTGTCCAACAGTCGCTGTCAGAAGAATTGCCTCCTACGGATCAACAAGTGTGTAGGTGCTGGGGAACCTGTACACACACACACACACACACACAAACACACACAAATACGTGATAAGAAGGGTTAGGACAGGAAACTATCACTGAAATGTAGGAAAGCCAATACAGAGTGCCACAACTGAGGAAAAATGCTTCACTGCTCTAATTATACATCGAAATTGTCATGAAAGAAAACTACATTTGTAAAAAATGGATCATAATGCAACACACACACTGGAAATTGAGGAAAATCATTGTAATAATACAACTACCACAAGAACGTTTCCAAAGCATCTCGCCAGGAGACAGTGGCGCAGGTAGACATGTGCTGAACTCGATGTGTGGATACAGACGAAACAGCTTAGAACCAGCCTTAGCTACCCTCCGACCTCCACTCCCACCTCCCTGCCTCCCTCATTCTCCTCCCCCCCCCCTCCCCCCGCCCGTACGGAGGGATACCGTATTTCCAGGGCTTTTCTATCCTGTCACTGATGGTACACAAAGAGATCTTTCTGCTGGGAGTGACATACTTTTTCCGATCTGTGGAAAGCTGTCACAGATGGATCGAAGACTCTAGAAGAACATGCTTTCCACAAGCCATTAAACATATTTCTCAGAAAGACTGGCCCCCTGGAACAATAGTCAAATACCTGATTATTCGTCAGGGATGAAGAACTGAACATTTGTGTGCTTTCGAACGTTCTGGATGTGCTAGCACTGTCTAAAATTGGTCCTCAGATAAGTAAAACCAGTCTCAAGTAGTAAAAACATTGAAATAATATGTCCCGCATAAATGAAAAACACTCGGATCTTTATACTAGTCATCTCACAGTACGGCAACCGGCCCACTCTGCCACTGATACGTGGAGAGCAGTGCCCACACTCGCCGGCATCCGCCGCGGCTCGAGTAATAACCCGTCCTCACTCGCATTTACTCAACTTCTTCAGGTAAACCGTCCGAAGGCTGTATGGCAGAGGTTTCAGACACTTTGCTATACCGAACAACAGCATCACGTGTGTCTCATATGCTGTGGAAGGATGAGATTCCTGCTGTATAGACGGCAGAGGAATATATGTGGAGAAATTTTACAGATTACTTGCTCCACTTGGGGTAAACCACTGCATGTCTGCCTGAAGTTTTGCCTTTCTCGGCAGCTCAACTGATGTAATGTCGATTCATTTATTTAAAAAATGTTATTGAATAAACACGAACACGCATTTGCTGCATGAATTAGTACCATCGTATATTCTCCAGGTGTGATTCTTATGCGTCCTAAAACGAATACTGTATCCACATACCTGTACCTTAGCTCATGTAAAGGTTGCAGTCTTCCACTTTTAAAGACAAAACTTTGACAGTGCAAATAGTGGATACAGTACTAAAATCAATGAAATCTCCTGCTCAATGCCTGTAAACTCACTCTCCAAGTGTGATTCTAATGCTTACTACAACGAATATTGTACCAACAGGCCTCACCTCCCATCGTATAAAGGGTGGAGTCTTACGCATTTAAAATGAATACTATGACGGCGACAGTGCAAATAGCAGATATACTACTAAAACAATGAAATTTGCAGCTAAATCAGTGGAAACTCACTTCTGTGGTTTGAGCTTCCGATTGTTACAATGAATACTAAGTTTAAAAATTGAATCTCGCATTAGATACACTACAAAATAAGCATTTAACACCATCCAATAGTCCTTAAACATACTCGTGTATTCAGCTAGCAAGTTCCACACACTGTGGTGAATAGAAGAGAGGAAGACTGATGCACCGCGACTTGGTATGGACGCAAGATGTCGATGGAATTCCCCTGCAGAAATGTTGAGCCGGGTTTCTTCTAAAATGGCGAAAGTCTTGCCGTTGCAGGATTTTGCGCACGAACTGACCTCTCGATTATGTTATCGAAATATTCGATTGGATTCACGTCGAACGATCTGGGTGGCCAAATCATTCGCTCAAAGTGTCCAGCCGGCCGAAGTGGCCGTGCGGTTAAAGGCGCTGCAGTCTGGAACCGCAAGACCGCTACGGTCGCAGGTTCGAATCCTGCCTCGGGCATGGCCGTTTGTGATGTCCTTAGGTTAGTTAGGTTTAACTAGTTCTAAGTTCTAGGGGACTAATGACCTCGGCAGTTGAGTCCCATAGTGCTCAGAGCCATTCAAAGTGTCCAGAAAGTTCTTCAAAGCAAACGCACGCGACTGTGGCCCGGTGACATGGCACATTGTCATCGACATAAATTCCATTGGTGTTTGGGATCAAGTGGCCGAAAATAATCATTTCCAGTCAATGATCGACTCGGTTGGACCAGACGACCCAGTCTATTCCACATAAACGCAGCCCGCACTATCTTGGAGTCACCCAGTTTGTGGCACTCGCACGAAGTGACATTTGTACGAAGAGGGAATGTGTCGACAATTTTATGGAGACCAGAACACTATAGGTAGTGGACAGGATATTTCACAAGCAGCTACATGCGACGTATTCTGGGGAAGGCTAAAGCCCGTTTCCTGCTCAATGTTCTGTCCCAAAGCCAGTTCTTAGTGTTCATAGCTTTCTTCCAGAGTTCAGTACTGCAGTTGATCTGTGACTGGCAAGAACCGTTCCGTGTTTTAGTGCTGAGGTAATGGAATTCACAGAGACCAACAAAGTGAAGCCTTTACTGATTTACAATGGGCATCACTATATATAGTGAACTATACAAACAAACAAAAAGTGACTTATTGGCGTTGTGTAAACTTTAATAAAAAAAATAAATGCAAAGCAAGACTATTCACAAAAAATAACACAATTTTAAGAGAAAGTAGCCACATTTGTATTCCAGGTGAAGAAGAAAATTAAGTGCGAAAACATTTTGTTACTGCAAGTCTCTGTGAGAGTGTCAAGGATGCAAAGTCATCTCTCCTACGTGGGGTGACAGTCTACATCTACATCTACATCTACATTTATACTCCGCAAGCCACCCAACGGTGTGTGGCGGAGGGCACTTTACGTGCCACTGTCATTACCTCCCTTTCCTGTTCCAGTCGCGTATGGTTCGCGGGAAGAACGACTGTCTAAAAGCCTCCGTGAGCGCTCTAATCTCTCTAATTTTACATTCGTGATCTCCTCGGAAGGTATAAGTAGGGGGAAGCAATATATTCGATGCCTCATCCAGAAACGCACCCTCTCGAAACCTGGCGAGTAAGCTACACCGCGATGCAGAGCGCCTCTCTTGCCGGGTCCGCCACTTGAGTTTGTTAAATATCTCTATAACGCTATCACGGTTACCAAATAATCCTGTGACGAAACGCGCCGCTCTTCTTTGGATCTTCTCTATCTCCTCCGTCAACCCGATCTGGTACGGATCCCACACTGATGAGCAATACTCATATAATTTTATATGATCATTCCACTTCAAATCGTTCCGCACGCATACTCCCAGATATTTGACAGAAGTAACTGCTACCAGTGTTTGTTCCGCTATCATATAATCATACAATAAAGGATCCTTCTTTCTATGTATTCACAATACATTACATTTGTCTATGTTAAGGGTCAGTTGCCACTCCCTGCACCAAGTGCCTATCCGCTGCAGATCTTCCTGCATTTCGCTACAATTTTCTAATGCTGCAACTTCTCTGTATACTACAGCATCATCCGCGAAAAGCCGCATGGAACTTCCGACACTATCTACTAGGTCATTTATATATATTGTGAAAAGCAATGGTCCCATAACACTCCCCTGTAGCACGCCAGAGGTTACTTCAACGTCTGTAGACATCTCTTCATTGATAACAACATGCTGTGTTCTGTTTGCTAAAAACTCTTCAATCCAGCCACACAGCTGGTCTGATATTCCGTAGGCTCTTACTTTGTTTATCAGGCGACAGTGCGGAACTGTATCGAACGCCTTCCGGAAGTCAAGAAAAATAACATCTACCTGGGAGCCTGTATCTAATATTTTCTGGGTCTCATGAACAAATAAAGCGAGTTGGGTCTCACACGATCGCTGTTTTCGGAATCCATGTTGATTCCTACATAGTAGATTCTGGGTTTCCAGAAACGACATGATACTCGAGCAAAAAACATGTTCTAAAATTCTACAACAGATCGACCTCACAGATATAGGTCTATAGTTTTGTACATCTGCTCGACGACCCTTCTTGAAGACTGGGACTACCTGTGCTCTTTTCCAATCATTTGGAACCTTCCGTTCCTCTAGAGACTTGCGGTACACAGCTGTTAGAAGGGGGGGGGGGGGGACAGTCTGGTATCAAGAGGGTAAAATCAGCGAGATCGCACCTAAAAGACACTCAATCATCTATATAAATAAAAATTTAAATATTCGTTTGGTCGAAATCGTTTATCACCGAAAGTCGTCGGCCGACTGCTTTGAAATTCTGACAAATCGTTTAATTCTAATACAAGCGTGGATTCTGGTATATAACTCTTAAATATATGTATATATTTAGTACAGATAATATATAAATATATATGTAACTTATAAGGGAAAGCCTTGTTACCAAAAATCTCAAAATGTAGGTATCCAGTGTATTTCAATTTTTACACGTCACTGTAATAAACGTTTAGACAATTATATACCATATAGTTTATATATATATATATAGGCCATGGCGATAAGCCTTAAATACAACTTATGATTATCGTCTAATGATTAGAACACTACCACCGAATCTAAATTTACAGTAACAATAGATAAGGCTGAAAGTCAGTGAGAGGGGGAAGAGGAGATGGATAAAGGGTTGGAAGATATTGGACACAGAAAACAGACAGGAGGAGATAGAGAGTGGGCAGGAGATGGGGAGGGGGAAGGAGAAGCTGGACAGGGGAATCAAAAGGTGATTGTCTGAGTGAGGGTAGGAGGAGGAGATGGGCAAAGAAAGGGGAAAGGAATGACGGACGGAGCCAGGGGGGAGTATGAGATATGACGTAGCCAATCTTCATAAATGTTGGTAACCTGTGCTCTCTTTTCTTTCTTATCCATTTAAGTAGTTTGAGCCACAGCAAAGTGTGGCTGGGTACAGCGCGTACCGTGTAAATTGTAGTTGGCTGACGTTAAAATGGCGTTCTGATGGAATAACTGTTTGGAATATTGCAGGAACTCTCGGTACTTCTTCCATGTACAGGGAGGTTATAACTAAACTTTCGCTACTTGAGCCAGTGTAGACAGAAAACTATTTACAATGTAGGTACCCAACTTTATAGGAATGATTTTTAGGCTGTGCCCTGCAGGATTAGCGTTATTACCAATATAAGTATCATGACTTACCATTGGGCACTGGTTGTGGTACAGTGACATAGTTGGAAACTTAATCAGTGTGCATTACAGTTGCAAGCTGTCAGCTTGGGTCTGGGCAAGGTGAGCAGGGCAACAGTGGAAAAAGGCCGGCATCAGCACACATTGCAAGTTGCATACATCAGGGGCAGGTATACATCAGAGGTAAACCATTTCCCTGTTGATTGACAGGCCCTTACTCTATTGCTCTGCTAAGAGGTTTATGGCCCCCTGTGGATAATTCGTCCTTCCGAGAAACCCTCTCCCACCTGTCCCCATTTCCATCCTCCTCCCCATCAGCCTCCTCCTACCCTACCCCTCTCGGAACTCCCCTCGCTGATAAAAGCAGACTTTTGATGTCAATTTGATTGACTAATTAATTAAATCTGTCAATTAATTAACCCCTCCTCCTCTGGGAAAACCCACAGCCCCCCCCCCCCTCCTCCGCTCCCAAACCTGAATATTGATGGGAAAAAGACTCAATTGACTGGACATTTGGTGGGAAATCGATTACACTGTATGGAATATTGTTTAAACAATTTAGACAATGTGTTGAGTATTGTTTATTTAAACAATCTGTGAGATACAACGCAATGTTTGGCATATAGTTCATTTATTTAAAGAATTTGTTGGGAAATTGACTGCAGTGAATGGAATACTGTTTATTTAAACAATTGACAGGATACAAGGTGACATATGGAATATAGTTTACTTGCATGCATGCTGCCTGTCATTACTACTACTTTTTTTTCACCCTACGTCCTCAATTAATTGCTGGATGTATCCCGATCTCTCTCTTCCTCTACAGGTTTTGCACTTTACAGGTCCTTCTAACACCCCTGAAGTTATTCCCTGAGATGTCTCTTAACAGGTGTCCTGTCATCCTGTCCCTTCTCCTTGTCTGTGTTTTCCATATGTTTCTTTCCTCTTCGATTCAGCGCAGAACCTCCTGATTCCTTACCATATCAGTTCACCTAATTTTCAACATGCGTCTGTTGCACCACATCTCAAATGCTTCTATTCTCTTCTGCTCCGGTTCCCGACAGTTCATGTTCCCCTAACATACAACGCTGTGCTCCGAACGTACATTCTCAGAAATTTCCTTCTCAAATTAACACCTCTGTTTGATACTAGTAGACTTTTCTTGGCCAGGAATGTCATTTTTGCCAATGCGTATCCTCTTTGCTCTGTCCTTCATTGGTTATTTTGCTGCCTAGGCAGCAAAATTCCTTCACTTCATCTACTTCATTACGATCAACCCTCATGTTAAGCTTCTCGTTGTTCTCATTTCTGCAACTTCTAATTACTTTCGTCTTTCTTCGATTTTTTCTCAGACCATATTCTGCACTCGTTAGACTTTTCATTCCATTCACCAGATCATGTAATTCTTCCTCACTTTCACTCAGTACACCAATGTCACGAACAAACGGTGATATTGATGGCCTTTCACCATGAATTTTACTTCCACTCCTGAACTTTTTATTTATTGCCATTATTGTTTCTTCGATGTACAGATTGAACACTAGAGGCGAAAGACTACATGACTTACACCCTCTTTAATCCGAGCACTTGTATCTTGGTCGTAGCCCCTCTTGAGCATATTGTATATTACCCGTCTCTGAATATAGCTTACCTCTATTTCTCTCAGAATTTCGATCATCTTGCACCGTTTTACACTGTCGAACCCTTTTTCTTTAGCGTTGCTTCCATTATCAACCGCAACATCAGAACTGTCTCTCTGGTGTCTTTACTTTTCCTGAAGCCAAACTGATTGTCATCTATCACTTTCTCAGTCCGCCCCGATAGCTGAGTGGTGCCGGCACGGTAGCTCAGCATGTTCGGTGAGAGAGCTAGTTGGTCTTTGCAATAAAAAAACTGAGTGGTTAGCGTGACGGATTGCCGTTCTACGGGCCCGGTTTCGATTCCCGGCTGGGTGGGGATTTTCTCCGCTCAGGGACTTTGTGCTGTGCTGTCTTCATCATCATTTCATCCCCATCCGGCGCGCAGGTCCCCCAATGTGGCGTCGAATGTAATGAGACCTGCGCCAAGGCGGTCTGACCTGCCCCGCAAGGAGCGTCCCGGTCTATGACGCCAAACGCTCATTTCCATTTTTCAACACATTCACAGTTTTCTTTTCCATCTTCCCTGTATTATTCTTGTCACCAACTTCGATGCAAGAGCTGTTTAGCTGATTGTGTGACAATTCTCGCACTTGTAAGCCTTCGCAGTCTTCAGAATTGTGTGGTTGATATTTTTCCGAAAGTCAGACGGTATATCGCCAGACTCACACATTCTGCACACCACCGTGAACAGCCGCATTGTTGTTACTTCCTCCAACGATTTTAGAAATTCTAATTGAATGTTATCTGTTCCTTCTGCCTTATTTGATATTATGTCCTTCGAAGCTCTCTTAAATTGACTCTAATGATGGATCCCCTATCTCTTCCCTGTCGACTCCTGTTTCTTCTTCTATCACATCAGACAAATGAATCTCCTCATACAGGCCTTCAGTGTCCTGTTTCCCCTTATCACCTCTCTCCTTCGCATTTAAAAGTGGAGTTCCCGTTGCACTCTTAATATTACCACGCTTGCTTTCAATTTCACCGAAGGTTATTTAGACTTTTCTCTATGCTGACTCTGTCCTTCCGACAATCATTCCCTTTCAGATGCCTTCACATTTTTCATGCAGCCATTTCGTCTTAGCTTCCCTGCTAATCCTATTTGTTTCATTCCTCAGCTACTTGCATTTCTGTACTCCTGAGTTTTCCTCAACATTTTTGTACTTCCTTCTTTCATCAATCAGCTGAACTATTTCTTCTGTTACTCACGGTTTCTTTACAGTTACCTTCTTTGTATCTATGTTTTTCTTTCCAACCTTTTTGGACAGGTGTTTTTGGAGATGTCCATTCCTCTTCAAATTTACTGCCTACTGAGATACTCCTTATTGCTGTATCTACAGCCTTAGAAAACTTCAAGCGCACCTCGTCATTCCTTAGTACTTCCGTATCCCACCATTTTGCGTATTGATTTTTGCTAACTAATCTCTTAAACTTCAGCCTACCCTTCATCACTACTACATTGTGATCTGATTCTCTCTATCTTCTGTTGGTTACGCCTGACAAGACAGTATGTGATTTCGGAATCTCTGACTGACCATGATGTAACCTAACTGAAATCCACCCGTGTCACCCGTCCTCTTCCAAGGACACCTCCTCGTCTTGTGATTCTTGAATAGAGTATTCGTTACTGCTAGCTGAAATTTATTACAGAACTCAATTAGTCTTTCTCCTCTCTCATTCCTTGTTCCAAACCCACATTTTCCTGTAACTCTTTTTTCTGCTCCTTCCCCTACAACTGTATCCCAGTCCCCCATGACTATCAGATTTTCATCTCCATTTACGTAGTGTATAACCCTTTCAATATCCTCACATACTTTCTTTATCTCTTCATCTTCAGCTTGCGATGTCAGCGTGTATACATGAACTATCGTTGTCTGTGTTGATTTGCTGTCAGGTCTGATAAGAACAATCCTATCACTGACCTGTTCACAGTAATACGCTCTCTGACTTACCTGACTACTCGTAACGAATCCTACTCCCGTTATACCATATTCTGCTGGTGCTGATATTACTCTATACTCATCTGACCAGAAATGCTTGTCTACTTTACATTTCACTTTGCTGATCCCCACTATATCTATATTGAGCCTTTGCATTCCCCTTTTCAGATTTTCCAGTTTACCTAACACTTTCAAGCTTGTGACATTCCACGCCCCGACTCGTAGAACGTTATCCTTTCGTTGGTTATGCAATATTTTTCACATTGTCTCCTCCCGCTTGCAGTCCCACGCCGGAGATCAGAATGGGGGACTATTCCGGAATCTTTCCTCAATGGTGATATCATCATGACAGTTTTTCGCTTATGGGCCACATCTCCTTTGGATACAAGTTACATGTCTTTAAAGCAGTGGTTTTCATTGCATTTTGCGCCCTCATGCCGTTTATCATTGCTGATCCCTCTCTGAGGACAAGAGTGTGTGACCTGATCCTCTGTGCGCATCTCCGCCCTCCTCACAACGCCGTTGGCAGATTGAGCGTGGTTTCTTATGCCGGAAGTTTTCGGCCGCCAATGCTGATTATTAACCAAAATTTAAGAGGTAGTGGGTTTCGAACCCCGGACCGCAGACGTTGTGATTACTGTTAGACCAATATTTTGCACTATGAGAACATGTACGAGCCTCTGACGCCGTCGTAGTATACGGCTGTGTTTGCATTTCGCGCACGTGGTCCCGTTCCGCGCAGCCATGCCTGTCGTCGCTTGTATGAGGTTACACGCATTTTTACGTATTTTCCGTCTGCTCCTTCAGTCTCTACTCATATCTGATCCTGGTAATTTTATTTCATTAACTTTTATAATTTTTTATCGCATAGGTTACCTCCTAATACGTTTTATTCGTTATCATACCTTCTTGACGGATGTTTCTTGGCAAAAAAATGTGATTTTCTAACTTGAGTTTCATCAATTTTCTCTACGTAATTTTCTTCGGTCGGTTTTTGAAGCTTATTTTGCTTTTACGGGAATCCAGGATAGGAAAAAGACGGGTTTATCGTAATGTCGTTGTCCCTTTATATTTTCAGATAACCATATGATGCTGTATCCGGGTGAATCGCGTCGCTCCTGGGTTAATAATGAATGGTCTGGAACCTACGACTGTCTTTTAGATAGTATCAAAGAAGGATGCACTCCATAGGAAGGAGATTTTTCTCTCTGCACCGTTAATTATTCTGGAAAAATGGACCGCTATTGCAGTCCTGGGGTAATAATAAACTGCGCATAAATAATGCTATAGCTGGGGTAACGCGGTATGTAGCTCCACCGGTGTAGCAAGGGTGAAGGCACAATCGTTGAGAGCACTTAATACACTCCCGGAAATTGAAATAAGAACACCGTGAATTCATTGTCCCAGGAAGGGGAAACTTTATTGACACATTCCTGGGGTCAGATACATCACATGATCACACTGACAGAACCACAGGCACATAGACACAGGCAACAGAGCATGCACAATGTCGGCACTAGTACAGTGTATATCCACCTTTCGCAACAATGCAGGCTGCTATTCTCCCATGGAGACGATCGTAGAGATGCTGGATGTAGTCCTGTGGAACGGCTTGCCATGCCATTTCCACCTGGCGCCTCAGTTGGACCAGCGTTCGTGCTGGACGTGCAGACCGCGTGAGACGACGCTTCATCCAGTCCCAAACATGCTCAGTGGGGGACAGATCCGGAGATCTTGCTGGCCAGGGTAGTTGACTTACACCTTCTAGAGCACGTTGGGTGGCACGGGATACATGCGGACGTGCATTGTCCTGTTGGAACAGCAAGTTCCCTTGCCGGTATAGGAATGGTAGAACGATGGGTTCGATGACGGTTTGGATGTACCGTGCACTATTCAGTGTCCCCTCGACGATCACCAGTGGTGTACGGCCAGTGTAGGAGATCGCTCCCCACACCATGATGCCGGGTGTTGGCCCTGTGTGCCTCGGTCGTATGCAGTCCTGATTGTGGCGCTCACCTGCACGGCGCCAAACACGCATACGACCATCATTGGCACCAAGGCAGAAGCGACTCTCATCGCTGAAGACGACACGTCTCCATTCGTCCCTCCATTCACGCCTGTCGCGACACCACTGGAGGCGGGCTGCACGATGTTGGGGCGTGAGCGGAAGACGGCCTAACGGTGTGCGGGACCGTAGCCCAGCTTCATGGAGACGGTTGCGAATGGTCCTCGCCGATACCCCAGGAGCAACAGTGTCCCTAATTTGCTGGGAAGTGGCGGTGCGGTCCCCTACGGCACTGCGTAGGATCCTACGGTCTTGGCGTGCATCCGTGCGTCGCTGCGGTCCGGTCCCAGGTCGACGGGCACGTGCACCTTCCGCCGACCACTGGCGACAACATCGATGTACTGTGGAGACCTCACGCCCCACGTGTTGAGCAATTCGGCGGTACGTCCACCCGGCCTCCCGCATGCCCACTATACGCCCTCGCTCAAAGTCCGTCAACTGCACATACGGTTCACGTCCACGTTGTCGCGGCATGCTACCAGTGTTAAAGACTTGCGATGGAGCTCCGTATGCCACGGCAAACTGGCTGACACTGACGGCGGCGGTGCACAAATGCTGCGCAGCTAGCGCCATTCGACGGCCAACACCGCGGTTCCTGGTGTGTCCGCTGTGCCGTGCGTGTGATCACTGCTTGTACAGCCCTCTCGCAGTGTCCGGGTCTGTGGGTCTGGCACACCGGTGTCAATGTGTTCTTTTTTCCATTTCCAGGAGTGTAGTTCGCCACTCGTGATTTGTACACACTATTCAGTTCTGTACAACGAACAAAGTCACGTGCAATTGATGCAGGACACGAGCAGAATCCTCCAAATTTTTGGATCTACATAATGAAGAAAACTTGAACGGATAGAACTGTATTACTGAACTTCTCAAACAGTCAAGTTCAACTGCTTTTGCTCTTCGTATAATTGATAATCCTGGAAGCAAACTACTCAACCGCAGACATATTTTGTATATTTCCCATCAGTTCTGTCTTACGGAATAATTTTTAGGGTAACTCATCACTTAGAAAGAAAACATTGATCGCACCGAAGCGAGCAGTAAGAATAATATGTGGTATTCACACACGGACGTCACGAGGCAGGAACTAGGCATTTTAAACAAGTCAACACAATACATACATTCACTAATGAAATTCTTCATAAATAATCCATCACTATTTGCGAAGAACAGTGATGTCCACACCCACAGCATTAGAGGGAAACATGACCTTTATCACCCATTAATGAAGTTGTCAGTGGCACAGAAAGCAGTTGAATATACAGCAACAAAAAGTTTTAACCATTTGTCCAATAACATAAACTGTCTGACAGGTAGCAAACCAAGTTTCAAATCTAACTCAAAATCATTTCTCTCTGACAGTTCATCATTATAATATCCTGTGAACTGACTGACTCCACATCATTTTGATAGAGGAACCGTTCAAATGATGTATGGAGGACGTAAGGAACTACTGTGCGGTCCGTGATCTCGCGGCTTGACTCAGGCTGTGACCTGCTGAGCTGCGGTGGGGCGGAGAGGCGGAGGGGCGGACCTCGCACGCCCCCGCAGATAGCGGCCATCCGCTGATAACGCGGCGCTGCCGTCGGCCTGTCATCAACCACCGCCTCCAGGGACAGAGAAGGGCGCCACTGCGAAAGCAGTAATGTATGTAATATCTCTAAAACAGGTCATCAGTCTTCTGAATGGTTCAACGCTGCCCCCCATGAATTCCTGTCCGTGCCAACCTCTTCATCTAGCACTTGCCGCCAACGTCCTCAAGTATTTTCTGGGCGTATCCCAATCTCTGTCTTCCTATACAGGTTTTACTCTCTACAACTCCCTCTAGTACCATCGAGGTTATTCCCTGATGTCTTAACACGTGTTTTATCTCCATTTCGCTTCTTCTTTTCATTGCTTTCCAAATAGTTCTTTCCTCGCTGCTTCTGCGGACAACCTCCTTACTGCATACCTTATCAGTCTACCTAATTTTCAACATTCGTCTGTAGCACCACATCTCAGATGCGTCGACTGTTTTCTTTTTCTGGTTTTCCCCACCGTTCATGTTTCACTACCATACAATACTGTGCTCGAAACGTACATTCTCAGATATTTCTGCCTCAAATTAACACATATGTTTGATGTTAGTAACTTCACTTGGCCTGGAATGCCTTTTTGCCAGTGTTAGATTGCTTTTTATGTCCTCCTTGCTGCGTCCGCCATGGGTTATTTTGCTGCCTAAATAGCAAATGGTTCAAATGGCTCTGAGCACTATGGGACTTAACATCTATGGTCATCAGTCCCCTAGAACTTAGAACTACTTAAACCTAACCAACCTAAGGACATCACACAACACCCAGCCATCACGAGGCAGAGAAAATCCCTGACCCCGCCGGGAATCGAACCCGGGAACCCGGGCGTGGGAAGCGAGAACGCTACCGCACTTCCTTAACTTCGTCTACTTCGCGATCCCAATTCTGATGGTAAGTTTCTCACTGTTCTCATTTCTGCCATTTCTCATTACTTTCGTCTTTCTTCGATTTACTCTCAATGCATATTCCGTACCCATTAGACTGTTCATATCAGTCAGTAGATTCTGTAATTCTTCTTCCCGTTCACTGAGGATAGAATGTCATCAGCGAATCTTTTCATTGATATCCTTTCACCTTGAAATTTAATCCCACACTTGAATCTTCCTTCTTTTCCGTTACTGCATATTTAATGTAAAGTCTGAACAGTACGGGCAAAATGCTACACTCTTTTAACAAGCTGCGACATAGTCGTGAATATAAACAGTGATCCAGGTACTGTCAAATGTTTTTTATTCCAGTCTTTGATCACAATATAAAGTCCTTCAACGGTGACCGGTTTCAGTTAGTAATGACCATCTTCAGATCAACAATATAAAAAGTATACAACTAGTGGGCAGTCTATCTTTCAAAACAATACAGTATTTCCTATCACGATATACTCTGACACAAACATGGAATGTACAGACAAAATAAGGTAAAGGGCACCTGTTCTACACCATGTCCATGCACGAATGTGTTTTGACGATGCCATTACGGCTTTATCACATTAGGTCATGGCGAAGAACAGTTTCGCTTTACCTTATTTTATACATTCCCAGTTTGTATCAGAGTATATCGTGATAGGAAATACTGTATTGTTTTGAAACATAGACTGCCCACTAGCTGCATATTTTTTATATTGTAGATCTGAAGATGGTCATTGCTGACTGAAACCGATCCCCCCGGGGCCCCTCCACGCCCACACCGGCGTGATGACCAAACCAGAAGTTCTACAGTCACCTCCGTATAACATGTTAGTTTTCGAATCAAAAGTCACAGGACGCGGGCTGTGATGTTGTCCATGCGACTGGGTAGGATTACTCATTGACATGGTCCATCAGAAGACAGAAACTGGACGAAAGCGATCGAAGGGTAGCGGTTTGTATGGGCAGAGAGAAAAAAAGTGCGAAGGCAAGCGCCAAGAGAAAAAAAACCTCTGCGACAGTAGGACGGGCAGTAAGGGCAGTAGCGGCTTGCTAGCTGTGACAGTGCGTCCAAGGCGAGGTTACGTTAGTGCGAGGTATCGTGCATCGTTACCTTTGTCGCTGCGGGTTCTCGTTGTACGAGGGTAATCCCAAAGGAATGGTCTCCTATTCTTTATACGTACATAGACCTGTTTATTTCTGCAGTGGTTTACATCAGTTTACAGCATGAACTGGGTTTCTCTCGATGCATTTTTGTAGACGCTGTGGCAGTTTTTGTACGCCCATGTCATACCAGCTCGCCGCCATGCTGCTCAGAAAGTTATGTTCTGGCGTGATTGTTGCTTGGTCTCGGGTGTAAAGCGGTATGCCAGGTTTCGTCACACGTGACAATTGAGTCCAGAAAGTTGTCCTGTTCGGCTGCAAGGCGGTGAAGAAATTTGGAGGAAGCATCAACTCGTTGCCGCATGTGGTCCTCAGTCAGCATGCGTGGCACCCACCTTGCGCACACCTTCCGTTAGTTCAATGTTTCCGTTAAAATTCTGTTAGTGGTGCTTCGGGAAACCTCAGGAACCAACGTGTAGAGATCATCCAGGGTGATCCGCCGATCTTCACGCATGCTTTGCTCAACCTTCAACAATGTCTCTTCAGAAATTGACGGTCTCCCGCTCCTTTGTCCGTCGTGAATTTCGGCCCGACCAGCTGTAAACTCTCTACCCCATTTACGAACATTTTTGACATCCGTGCCCGACTCACCATACACTTCCATCGATTGGCGATGGATTTCAATCGGCTCAGTGCCCTTTGCGTTCAAAAATCGAATAACTGCGTGTAATTCGAACTTGGTGGTAAGATCCAGCGGGAGCTCCATTCTCAACGGCTGCCAAGCCAAGACTGAGCGCCTTAGCGCGTGTAGCACTCTTCGTAACAGTATGACCAACTGCCACACAAACAGAGGTCTGTACTTATAAAAAAATAGGAGACCTTACTTTTGGGATTACCTTCGTAGATGGGTCAGTCCGGACTCTGTAGCTGGGCTCCTGTGAATTCTCCTGGGTCTGCTGCAGCGGCTGCGTCCCTGTAACAGTCCGAGGTCCTCATACATTAGTGGGCGATCGGCCATAGATCAGCTCACAGTGTAGGGAGTGTGTGTGGCTGGTTTGCGTGTTGTGTACAGTATGGCTTCAGTGCAATTACCTGCTTTTTGGCGAGTCGAGCATCTGGGGTTGCCAGTAGTAGCTGTGTTGCAGGGGCTCGCCAGTACTGTTGTGTTAGCGTGCTATGGACCATAGATGTTTAGTTCCTTGCTAATAGTGTCTTTGGTCTATCACGTTTCCATCTATGGTTGTGGTCGTGGTTCCCCAGAGAGAGAGTAAACGGGTTGCGCGAGTGTCTTGTGTTGCTGTATAGTCGTGTGGAGAGTTTTTGGAACACGTGCAAGAGGGTATCTAGCCGATGTTCCCGGCGAAGATCCGCAGTGCGTGTGTAACACAGAGCATTGATTAGATTAGAGATTAGATTAGATTAATACTTGTTCCATAGATCATGAATACGACACTTCGTAATGATGTGGAACGTGTCAGATTAATAAAAGATGTGTGTACGAGATATTACATTACACAAAATATTACATGATTCTGAGTACTTTGTTCTGTATGAGCTGCAGACGGCGCAGGCGTGTGGGCGCAGCGTATCCCAAGACGGGAGCAGCATACTTCATCAGAGGTCTAATAAGTATGGAGTACATGGACTTGGGCACACTCCTATTCAGTGTGCTACTCCTGTTAAGCAAAAGATAGAGTTGTTTGAGCCTCGCTTTTGCTTTGTTGGTCACGTGTTGAATGTGGTCCAAACAGAGTAGTTTCCGGTCCAGCCAGACATCGAGGTATCTGACCTTCTCACGGAAACTTATTGGGCGTGCATGCAGTGTCATTGGGTTGCAGTGTTTATGTTTGCGCAGTAGTTTCAGTCTTCTAGTGAACAGAACGGCTTCGCACTTGTCGACGTTTACTCTAACACGCCATTTCACCAACCAAGGCCCTGCCGCTCTGAGTGCTGTCTGTAATCACGAGTTAATGTTAGACGGTTTCCAATCTTGCGCGAGGATTGCAATGTCATACGCATAGATTGCCACCATCGTCGAAGGACTTTATATTGTGATCAAAGACTGGAGTAAAAGATATTTAACTGGCTATACCTTGTCTCATGCCCTTTTTGATCCGAGCACTTCGTTCTCGTTCCCCCACCCTTATTATTCCCTCTTGGCTCTTGTACATATTGTGCATTACCCGTCTCTCCCTATAGATCACCCCTATTTTTCTCAGAATTTCGAATATCTTGCACCATTTTGCATGTCGAACAGTTTTTCCAGGTCGACAGGTCCCATAAACGTGTCTTGATTTTTCTTTACTCTTGCTTCCATTATCAACCCCAACGTCAGAACTGCCTCCCGGTGCCTTTACATTTCCTTAAGTCAAACTGATCGTCGTCATGTAATACTTCCTCAATTTTCTTTTCCATTCTTCTGTATATTATTCTTGTCAGCAACTTGGATGCATGAGCTGTTAAGATGATTGCGCGGTAATTCTCGCATCTGTCAGCTCTTGCAATCTTCAGAATTGTGTGGATGATGTTTTTCTAAAACTCTGATGGTCTCATACATTCTACACACCAACTTGGATAATCGTTTTGTGGCCAGTTCCCCCAATGATTTTAGAAATTCTGATGGAATGCTATCTGCCCCTTCTGCCGTATTTGCTCTGAAGTCGCCCAAAGCTTTATTTAGTTCTGATTCTAATACGTATTTTATTGGGCATTGATATGGGTTGTGTCCACCCTTCGCCTTTATGACGGAAACAACTCTGCTGAGTGACACTTTCAATGAGATTTCTAAATGGCTACGAAATTTCCCGCGAAGCAGTCCTTACATCAAAACTTCTCGGTTTTTTAAGAAATAACTGGTGGGACAGCCATTTGTTCGCCACTGTCACCAGGTGCGTCTAAATTTTTCATAGGGGATTTTGAAGAACGATCGTTGAACAGTGCTCCCTTCCGGTCTTCCTGCACCTTCAGATAAGTTGACAATACATTTTTCACCTGGTCACATGGCAGTGATGCGCTGCAGCAGTTCAATGATCATTTGAATGGTATATATATCCTAACGTAAGGTTTACAGTGGAGATCGAGAAGGGTTAGTCGAACGGAAGTCAGGTTGACGACTCGGCCATTTAGTCTAAAGAAAACCGAAGCATACAGTTCTGTATCACAACGGATGCAGCTCAGAAGAGAGCTATGCTGAAAACCTTAGTACACCTAGCCAGAACTATGTCGGATAAGGACCACATCAGCTCCTGGATTCATCATCTGATGACGGTGTTCAGAAGCAATGGGTATCCAGTCCGCGATAATAAATCAACGCTGGCTAGGAAAACGAGACGCGAGTCTATTTAAACAAGCCAAGAGGACGAACACATTGCGCGGCAAGATAGTTGGAGCCCTAAATAGGCAAGGAATCAGACCAGACTTCCAGAAAAATCATGGGAATGTTGCGACCAGTCGAAGATAAGCTGAGCGGAGAATGGAGGGAATTTATAATATTCCTCGTGAGTGTAGCGAAAGATATGAAGGCCAGTCTATACAAACTGTTGCCGATCGCTGCATCGGGTATCAGCGTATAAATACCCAGAGTATTTGGATAAATCAGTGGTGGTATTTTTTTCCTTTATTGTGATTTCACTCCCCTGCACCGCTTATGCAGGGGAGGGTTGGAAGTGGCACAATCCGCCGCTCTTCAACGGAGTGATACACTTGATAAAAAGATGGAAACGATACATGTAAAAGGTGATAAAATTGGGACATAAAGAACATAACAAGGGCAGACAGAGAGGGTTAAAATATACACTTACACGGAGACATTCATATGGGACACTTAAAAAATGTCCACATAAAGATAAAAAACCACAGTTGGAGATTTGTGGAGCATGTAAAATACACTGAAGTCACAAGCACAAGTTAAAAGTTGGCAACAGTATTAAAACAAGCCAGAATGAAGACATTTTAAAACCACTGCACCAGAGGGAGCACACATGATGAAGAATAAAAACTGCTAGAAGGGATGGTAGGGGAGGCTGGAGAGGGTGGGATGAAAAGAAAGGGAGTCAGCGGGCACACCAAGGATAGGAGATGATTGGTGTGGGAGATGGAGAGGGAATGCAAACCAAGGGGGAGAGCAGAGACGCAGAAGGGGTGCACTGGAAAGGCAGGGGCGAAGGAGGGACAAAAAACTGCTCAGGGGAAGGGAAGAGGATATCAGAGGGAGTCCTGAGGAGGGGGAAGGTGGGGTTAAAGTTGGTACGAGGGGTAGATATCAGGGTGAAACTCATCATCCGGGAGAGGTAGGCACTGGAAGTTGTGTTGGATTGTTGGGTTGTTTGGGGGAGGAGACCAGACAGCGAGGTCATCGGTCTCATCGGATAAGGGAAGGATGGGGAAGGAAGTCGGCTGTGCTCTTTCAAAGCAACCATCCTGGCATTTGCCTGGAGGGATTTAAGAAAATTACGGAAAACCTAAATCAGGATGGCTGGATGTGGGATTGTGTTGGGAAAGGAAGTGGAGGGTGTGGAGATAGAGAGAGTGAAGGACACCACAGTAAAGGTGTGGCAACGGGCTGGGGGTAGAGAGGACAGAAGACACCAGAGGGTGGAGGGATCGACTCTGTGGACATGTACAGGGTGCTGATTTGTTTGGGGGAAAGAAGAAGATGTGGAAAGGGGATGAGGTCATAGAGGATCTGTGTGGCGGATGAGAGACGGATACAGAAGGCGAGGCGAAGCACATGATGTTCAAGGATTTGGAGGGCTTTATAGAATCTGTGTGGGGCAGAAATCCAGGTGATGCTGGCATAACAAAGGATGGGGCACATCAGGGATTTGTGGGTGTGAAGGATGGTGGAAGGATGCAGACCCCATTTCTGCCCAGAAAGAAGTTTCAGGAGGTGGAGTCTCTTGTGGGTATTGGTGCTGGATTGTATGGATATGGGTAGTCCAGCTGAGGTGATGGTCAAGGGTGAGGCTAAGGTATTTCAGGTTAGGAGTGAGGTAGATAGAACAACCATAAACGATGAGATAAAAATTGTGGAGCCAGAAAGAGCAGGTGGTACGACATATGATGACTGCCTGGAGCTTGGAACAGTTGATGTGAAGGAGCCACTGGTTGCACCAGGTGGTGAGCTGGTCAAGGTGGGTTTGAAGGATATGTTGGTGTAAGTAGGCTGTTTATGTTTTCTCTATGTAAGTAGGCTGTTTAGGTTTTTTTATTGGTAACGCCACCCCTGTATGAAAATCACTGGCTGTGCTGTGTGCAGTCTGTGGCTGCTTTGCATTGTTGTAATACTCGCCATTGTAGTGTTAGGCAGCTGGCTGTGAACAGCGCGTAGCGTTGCGCAGTTGGAGGAGAGCCGCCAGCAGTGGTGGATGTGGGGAGAGAGATGGCGGAGTTTTGAAATTTGTCATGAACTGCTATATTTGTATATGATGATATCAAGGTAAATGCATTGTTTGTCCTCTATTAATATCTTTCATTTTGCTAACTATCCCTATCAGTAGTTAGTGCCTTCAGTAGTTTGAATCTTTTATTTAGCTGGCAGTAGTGGCGCTCGCTGTATTGCAGTAGCTTGAGCAGCGAAGATTTTTGTGAGGTAAGTGATTTGTGAAAGGTATAGTTTAATGTTAGTCAGGGCCATTCTTTTGTAGGGAATTTTGAAAGTCAGATTGCGTTGCGCTAACAAAATATTGTGTGTCAGTTTAAGCACAGTCTTGTATAATTGTTCAAAAGGGGACGTTTCATATGGCGACCCTGCCAGGATACCTCACTGGAATCTTCTGATTTTTCTTGTAGTTTGTGTAATTGGTGTAGCTATTGTTTATTGGTAGCGCGTAATCATAGAGAGAATTTCCTTTGTAGTTGTAGTTTTTCATTGTTGTACAGTAAAACAGTTGTGGCATACACGTAGATTTGCACCAAGTATTTCGCAGCTGCGCTGGCAATTAAGTAGACATTATTTCCATTGCTATGTTATTTTATTTTGCTCTTCAAATTGTGCTTTTCTGTGTTATCGTGTGAAATATTGTGACAATTATGGCGTGTGAAAAACGTAACACTAGGCTCCAAACTAAACTGAGAAATAATAGTGACGACGAGCGTAGCTTATCAGCGCCGCAGAGTAATGAATTAACAGACATTCAAAGTAGTAATTTGGTAACTGTGCACAGGGAAATGGAGCGGGCGTCAAATAATGGTGTAGACAGTGAAACAGGTAGTGAACAGGGAAGCGTTATCGATCGATTGGTCGGCAACAGCTTGCCTCAGGAATCGGGAATGACAGAACACAATATTGCAAATACTGCAGACTCAGGTTTTGGGTTCTCACCGTTTTCTCAAATGAGTCAAGACACATTTTCCGCTTGTAAAAATGTGAATGTTGCCGGTGCAACTTCACTGCCGAAAAGCACTGAGGAACATGTTTCAGACACCAGTGCATTGTTATTACAATTAATGCAACAAATGGGACAAAAGTTTGAAAAGTTAGACACAGTGGAACAAAATCTCAAGAAGTTAGACACAATGGAACAACACCAGAGACAAACACAGCAACAGTTAGACACAATGGAACAAAATCAGAGACAAACACAGCAACAGCTTCAAAAGTTAGACTCATTGGAACAAAGTCTTGAACAAACGCGTGAAGATTTAACTACTGAGTTACATCACATTGAATCGAAATGTCAAAAAGTCTGTAATGACGTAAAAACTCAAATTTGTGAGCATTTTCAACCTATTTTTTCGCGGCATGAAAATGCATTACAGAATCACGAAGCAGCCATAAAAGAACTGCAAATTATTGTTCATGAAAATCATGAGACCTTGCAAGCTAAATTTGACTCAGTTGCATCTACCGATTCGGTTACGCAACTTGCAGAAACTCAGGAAAACTTTAAGGACACAGTAGATACTCTGAAACTTGGTTCAGAAAAACACACTGAGGAAATAAGTACACTATCGGAGAAAGTAGCCGAACTTTTGGATCAGTTCACTAATTTATCTACGAAGGTAGATGATAATCTGATTGACGCAAGACCGGTAGTCTTTAATGACACAGAAGAGTACGAACAAATTAGGAAATTCAAACAAAATCAGAATCAAATTAATACACAACACCAAAGAGAAATCCGGGAAGTACAAGATCAGCTGACACAGGTAATACAAGAATTACGTATTTCAGAGGACACTCGCGCTCCAACACGGGAAGAGGGACTTAGAAATACGGAAAAGCCGCAAAATAATAACACAGGGCATTTCGGAAGTTATGAAAGAAATTGGCAATGTGCACCGAATTTTGAGATGGAACGGCCGACACGACCTAACAATGACCGATATGCGACTCGCCGACATGATGATTTTGACTATAAGCTGTTCATTACTACACGTAAATTCAAAACATTTAAAAATTCTGGCAACGACATTCATCCACAAGCATGGCTCCATCAATTCTCTCATTGTTTTCCTCCCAACTGGTCATTAGAGCACAGATTAGAATTTATGTGTGGCTACTTAGAGAATGAACCAGCTGTAAGAATGCGATCGGTCATTCACGATTGCCACAGTGAAGGAGAATTTTACCATGCCTTCCTCTCAGCATATTGGTCTCAAGCCACACAAGACCGCGTAAAACATGGCATCATAATGATGAAACATTTCGAACAATCTGAATTCTCCAGTCTTGTGAAATATTTTGAAGACATGTTGCACAAGAATCAGTACCTGACAAACCCATACAGCCCCTCAGGACTCATCCGCATTTGCTTAATCAAATTACCTGAACAATTACGACATATTATTTTGGCAGGACTTTGCAAAGACGACATTGAAGCTTTTCAGGGACTGTTACAAGAACTGGAAAGTGACACTGACAATCGCGGAACGCGAAAACAAGGACACAACAATTACAGGTCACATCCGTCACAATTCCGTGACGACAGAAACAATAACCGGACACGACTGGTCTATTCTTACAACGCAAATCGTGACCAAAATAGACACCACCCGTACGACAACCGTTGGCAGAGTAATAATAGTTACAGAGAAAGATCGCATTTCCGTAGTAATGACTATCACAGAGACAATCAGAGAAACAGACAATATGGGAACCAAAACAAGTATTATCAAGGGAGGCAGAATAACTTCAGACGCAACTGTTCGGCGCAGAGTTACGATTCAGGGAGAAATTCCCCACCACATGACCGACAAACAAGAAACTATGTAAACTACCGACAAAACGACAGACGTGAATTTCATCAGAACTGGCGGGATTCTAACAGAGCTGGGCCCTCTCAGCAAGGCGAATTTGTAGAAGTTAGGTCTCCTAATCCCAATAACAACGCGCGCCAACAAAGAGACAGACAATGACTCGCGCCGCAGGCACCCACGTGCGCCGGCTGGCTCAGAGAAAAATAACATAGACGCTAACCTTGAGAAAAATTCCAGTATTCTTTGCCGACGTATACCGCATGACAATTGCATTCAAGTTCAAACTCTGAGTACTATGAAGAGTAAAGGTTTACACCAGGTTTCACATGTAAAACCATTTATTGAAAGATAATCTGCTTTTTAACTTTGTCTTTGTCATAAAATTTTTCGCTTCACATTACTAATATGCTTTGTCAGACTTAGAATCTGTTAACACGCAACAATGTTTGAAGTTAAATATCCAATCAAGAACCAAGAGAACTTATTTAAACAGAAATGACGAATGCATTGTTATAGTGAACAGACGACACAGTGCTGTATTTGTACATTCTTGCTTGTTAGTTGCACGATTACGTAACGACTATCAGGCTTACATACTTAGGACACATACTGGTACTGCTAATGAGATTTTAATGCAACATTTTGGTTTACTTGAAAATACATTCTGGGTTTAAAGTACTTTCTGTGAGATACCAGAGGACACAGTGGTTAGTTTATGTGACAGCTACACGATGTTATCTCGACGCTACTAATGAGTGACAATTTACAATGTTGCTTTTGCAGTGTATCTGTTTTATATCTGCACAGTTTTCTGAATTCTTCTGGAAAGAAAAACATGTTTTAGTAGTAACTTTTGTGGTATAGCAACAATGAGACAGCCTTTTTCGTGGCACAACAATACGTTACAGCACAGTACTTTCTTCATCACGGCAATAAGCGTAATAACTAAGATATCTATACATAAAGCATTTCACTTTTGTTTATCATGAGGTAAGTACATTGACTTCTGCAGAACTTGGCTTTCGGAGGACGATAAGTACGGCACTTCCACAGAATTATCTTACAGCAAGACGCACATTTAGCGCTACAGGACACGCATTTGAGAGATTTTGTACTTAAGCCATTTATTTTTCAAGATTTTTGAATTACAAAGAAAGTTTTCCGTTATATATTTCATTCTATTGCTGTAATCTGTAACACCTGAGGGTATAATTACATTAATCCTCAGGGGGGTATACGCCTACTTTGTGTACCATGTGTTTGGCAACCACAAGGAACCCTAGCTAATATGGTATTTGCTTATACAACTTTACACATCGGTACCATATTTCTCTAACACACAAATTTCACAGCTATCTGATCATGTAACGGAGAGATAAACTTTTTTTATTACATCAGTGACAGATGTTTACGCAATTACACAGTTGGATAACTTCACACTTATGAAATTGTATTTTGTCTGTACTTTGTGAAATGCTCATATTTTTTCGGAACCATTGTGATACTATAAGAGCTTTGAATGATGTATTTGGTATGGATTCATGATTTTTAAAGTACGTTTGAGGCAGATGACACTTTTGACATGAGCAGAGAATTTTTTCAATTATTGGAGGAAGCTACGACGATTTTGAGATTTGACTGAGGTGTTATGATGTTATTATTACGACGACGATGTGTACTATGCTGTTGAGATATGTTTATGATCAATAAGATGATGCTACCGTATATGAGGAATAAGAAGTATGTTGGAAACCAAGAATCGTACTTTAAGAGTTATGAAATGTGTATAAATGTGTGACTGTATCACAATGCTGACGAATATTTTATTTGGACACTTATATTTATAGGATTTTCTTTCTACTGATTTGCAACGCTAATTCTTGACCTGTGAAATATTTTTATATGAGACTGCAACGGTAGCAGAAACTGCTGTCGTAAATATTTCCGTACGAAAGTTAAGTGACCACCTGCACGTAATGCGTCGCGGGCACCCAGCTGTGTCAGACGCCTGGAGAAAAAGCCATTATTGCGAGCCCTCTTCAGCGGCACAGGTAGAACAAATAAAAAAGGGAGGCCATTATCCTGGCCATTGCCATTCCTTTAGAGAAAGCATCGCAAATCCGACACGCTGATTACTTGGAAACATATCGTACTTTCTGATATTTACTGAAATGCCTAATAAAATGACAAGAAATATTTTTACATCTGCACACCTGATTATGACAAGCGTCTTTCTATGAGAGTTGAGAGAATTTCTACTAACTTATGAAATGTCACATGACTACTGAATGATATTTTTATGCTTTGCTTTTCATAGTTGCTTATTTCATTAGATATCTGGTTTCCAGCTGTGTTGCAGCATTGCTTTTATAAAATGAAATGCATTTGCTAATGTGAACACTTTCTGTCAACAGATCTATTAAATAATTATTTTATAATCCACATTCTTTAAAAAAGGAGCACTTGGAAAGGAAAGAACAATAAGAAGGAACTAGTAACAGTAACACATAATTTTCTTTTCAAGTACATGGTAATATTTTTTTTACAATAAGTTGTTGTGGTGCACCACTTTAATTACATAGACATTAAGATGTGAATATATATTTCCCTTATCTGCATTGTTATCTTTAGTGTACTATTTTTTCTGCTTGAGCTATGTCATGTTTAGATATAAGCTGCTGTTTGCCAGGCATAGTGCTACTGAACTTTAATTTGTGTTACTCTGCTGAGCCAGATTTATTTTTTGTTTGCTGCATTGCCTCATATTAGTTGTAATGTTGAATTGCTTGGTAATTTAGATTTACTGTAGCTTGCTTTGCGATTTTCCATTTTTTTTTTATTGCTGTTTATATTAATTGTTTTATGTGCTGCTGCATTGCCTCGTTCCTTAGTTTAGTACCTGAGCTCAGTAGATTTAAGTTAGCTTAAGAGGGGGTAGACTATATAAGAAACGAACTATGGAGAATAGGGGAAGAATGCTTTGAAAGTTACATGAAAACGGTTTGGGCCTAAATGAGTATTGTACAATGAGCCACATTTATTTTGAAAGAAATATGAATAGAATACAGAAAGCAGGTATAGATAGGACTTTCTGGGAATAATGACGAATGAAGGGAGATCTCCGAGAAATAATGCAAAATACTGCAATACAACAAACCCTGTCCTTTCTTTTTGTGTTATCCCACTATGTGTTTGGGTACCCTTGTGTATATATGTTCTTCCTGTCTTTATATGTTTACCTCATCAGACTTTTGTTGTAGAATTTTTCTCATACTCAGCTACATGAACTATGATGAGGAATACTGTTATCCTCAAATATAATTTGCGTTAATAATATGTTATTTACTTTGTAAAGATGTTAGACATTATTAATTCTGTTTTGTTTTAATGCTCATGTGTAAAGTTGATGTTTCAAAAGTTATTCTGATCTTTTATGTATTTACTTATGTCATAATTCCTGTAACACTGATGTATATGTTTATTTCTGTTCTTTTGTAAAGCCCCTATTACTACAAACGTTATCTGTATTATTATGTTCTTTAATGATGTATTTTGTACCTTTGTTATTGTATTTTTATGTTACCAAATTGTAATTGTTACCAGTTCTTCAAATTAAGTAACATTTCACTGCACACGTTTCTGTTGGTCATAGTACATGGACAATATGTGAGAAGTAGGGACTGATAGTGTTTGCACGTGTGTTAATAATTCAGCAAGGGACTGGATAACAGCATTGCTGGTTCTAAGGACAATTCCAAAGACTTTGTGAGTGCACAAGTGGTGGTTTATGGACTTGCTATATTCTCTGCAAGACTCTTCGATGGTGATTGTGCACCTGCACAGTCACAACAGATGGCTGCTGGCCATCTCTACAAGGACTACAGTGGGTCTACATCTTTGGTGGCCCACCAACGCCATTATTTCTACAAGGACTACAGTGGGCCTGCATCTTTGATGACCCACCAACGCCATTATTTCTACAAGGTCTGCAGTGGGTCTGCACCTCTGGTGGCCCACCAATACCATACTCTCTACCAGGACTACAGTGGGTCTGCTCTGTGATGACCTACCTACCAATATTCTTCCAAACTACGACTGACTCTGCTGTGGGTTTGCTCTGTTGTGGCCCATTATCTGTCAGCATGTCAAGAGTCAGCACTGTCTTTCCGTTGGAAGGACAACACTACTTCTTCAAGACTACATGGAAATCCACTACTTCTGTGTGCATTTTCTTTTACTGCTCAGACTTTGAGAAAAACACTGCAATTTTATGGTGATGAATGATGAGGACTGTCTTTATGGACAGTGAGAAAATTTTAGCTTTTGACCAACATTGTATCAATAAGTGTGTGCATTTGATATCTTTGTTATTGTAATTCTGAAAAATTTTATCAAATCGTTATTGGCCACTGCCCAAAAAAATTTGTAAAATTTTTTGTGGGGAGCATGGGGGCTATGTAAGTAGGCTGTTTATGTTTTCTCTATGTAAGTAGGCTGTTTAGGTTTTTTTATTGGTAACGCCACCTCTGTATGAAAATCACTGGCTGTGCTGTGTGCAGTCTGTGGCTGCTTTGCATTGTTGTAATACTCGCCATTGTAGTGTTAGGCAGCTGGCTGTGAACAGCGCGTAGCGTTGCGCAGTTGGAGGAGAGCCGCCAGCAGTGGTGGATGTGGGGAGAGAGATGGCGGAGTTTTGAAATTTGTCATGAACTGCTATATTTGTATATGATGATATCAAGGTAAATACATTGTTTGTCCTCTATTAATATCTTTCATTTTGCTAACTATCCCTATCAGTAGTTAGTGCCTTCAGTAGTTTGAATCTTTTATTTAGCTGGCAGTAGTGGCGCTCGCTGTATTGCAGTAGCTTGAGCAGCGAAGATTTTTGTGAGGTAAGTGATTTGTGAAAGGTATAGTTTAATGTTAGTCAGGGCCATTCTTTTGTAGGGAATTTTGAAAGTCAGATTGCGTTGCGCTAACAAAATATTGTGTGTCAGTTTAAGCACAGTCTTGTATAATTGTTCAAAAGGGGACGTTTCATATGGTATTTCAGGTTAGGAGTGAGGTAGATAGAACAACCATAAATGATGAGATAAAAATTGTGGAGCCAGAAAGAGCAGGTGGTACGACCTATGATGACTGCCTGGAGCTTGGAACAGTTGATGTGAAGGAGGCACTGGTTGCACCAGGTGGTGAGCTGGTCAAGGTGGGTTTGAAGGATATGTTGGGACTGTTTGAGGATAGGATAAAGGGCCAGGAAGGTGGTGTCATCAGCAGATTGGAGGAAGCTGTCTGATGTTGAAAGGTGGCTACACTGTGCCACTGCGCCAGAGAGTGCGCCAAAGAGTACTATTAAGCCGCCTCCACAGTGTGTGTTAAGAGTTCGTGGCAGTCAGTGCTCTTTATGAGATCGTAGAGGACAGTATGTGTTAAGAGTCGTACCGAGATGTGCTAGTGGGCACTGCTTGTCGTGAAGTCGGAGTGAGATGTGGTAGTAAAGAGTGTTGTTCCATGTTTTATGCAGTTATTTGATGGGAGAGATAGTAGATGTTATTGTAATGAGTGCATTTCGTCAATATATATGAAGGTAAAAATTACAATGTTCTTTTATTAATTGTGTGTCTGAAATAATGCGTCACTACAGGTTCAGTCAACAAAGCATCTGGCTTGTGTTCTTGTATTAGAGTGAATTCTGGTTTTCTTGCGTAATTATAGTTTTTCTAAATTTCTTTTGTCACGTCAGCATAGTTGATATTTAAAAATTCTTGTCTTGTTGGAAAAGAACCGTGCCAGATGTGGACGTTGAGTCACACTCCCACATACAGAACAGTTACATTTGTGCTTGGATTTTGTAGGTTTTATAGTTGCTGGGGACTTAATTAATTAACTGTGTTTACGAAAATTTTCTTACATTGTTTGTTGCAGTCAGATAGCGTAACAATTCTAGTCAGGGCCAACCGATTACGAGACTGCGTAATCGGACAGACATACTAAAACAAAAAAATATTTTCAATCAATCTTATATTTAATTAAGCCCCCATGCACGTGGCGACCGCTGCTTCGGATCGTCCCTCGGATTCTTCTGATTGTAAAAATAGTAGACAGTAGTATTGTTGTAGTAATTTGTAGCTAGTAATTGTAGTCTATTTTGCATGTGTAGATTTGGTAATTGTCATTCTTCTAATGGTATTTTTTTCTCAGAATTAAATTTGTTGTCTTGTCAACGGGTTTGACAATTTAGTGCAATTATTTCAAGTGTTCGATTGATCGTGTTTGAGGGAGTCATTGCATTTGAATAGTATTGTTGGAGATAAGGAGTCATTGTGTGTGATTTTCGAACAGTGACGAATTTTTTTTTTATGTTGTGTAAATGATTACGCGGTCAATGAAACAGGCAAAAATGATGAATAGTCAGAATAACGAAATTGTTAACATGGCGAACTCGCCAACAGAGGAAAACAGTGCCATGAATAATGTAGTGGAAAACAATTTAATAAGCAAGGAAAATAGTCCGGTAACAGTTCAAAATGTTTCTCAATCAGAAAATTCACAGATTACGAGATTAACGACAGAAGAGATAGAGCAGTTGATGGGTGCTATATTAAATTTGGGATCACGAATGGAAACACAGTTTGAATCACTACTAGGAACAATTAAAACAGAGATAAAAACATTTAGAACTGAGATGAAAGCAATGACAACACGTTCATGCTCAAAAATAGGAACAATTGAAACAGAAATAGGAACAACTAAAACCGAGATGAAAGCAGTGGGATCACAGTTACGATCTGAATTAGAAACTGATATGGGAACAATGGAAACACAGTTAGGCTCACGAACAGGGACATGTTTCAAATACATGAAAGACGAATCAAATAAAGAAATTAGAGAAGAAGTACAACCGATTTTGAAGGCTCACAATAATAGCTTAATTTCAACAGAAATTAGACAAGAGGAACAGGGCAGGGAACAGGAAGAAAGAGATCGCGTGATAGTACAGAAATTTTCAGAGTTAAATTTACAATGTGCACAAGACAAAGAAGAAATAATTGAAAGAATCGAGGAATCCGTACCAAATGACAGACTAAATAACTTAACACAACAATATGAACAGCTAGCTACCAAACGTGACAATACTGAAACCCGAGTCGCGACACTTACGGAAGACGTAAATAAACAGAAAGAACAATTAGGTGACTTATCGGAAAGAGTTGAGGAAATTTCAGATAAACTGACAAATCTTAGTTTACATGGGGACAGAGATTCGGATGATACAGTTCCATTACCATTTGCAGAAACCGAAGAGTATCAGAACATAAATAAGCATGTTGAAAATCAGGGAAAATTTAATGAACGCGTGAAAAAGGAATTTGAGGCATTACGGAAGCAAGTCAAACAAATTGAAGGCGAAATAGTAGGAAAGGACAGTAGCAGGAACTTAGAATCACAGATAGCAGAGGGGTTTGAAGAAAATAATTTGTTTCATTTACGGGATGCAACAAGAGAGCGCCAGGCGCGCGAACTTTACAATAATCGACATTCGGACTGGGACAGACGCGGTAGGTCTTTGTCGCCACGAGGCGAAAACTTTGATTATAAACACTTTTTGACTGTTCGGAAATTTAAGATCTTCCGCAACTCTAAGAATGACATACATCCATGTTCATGGTTAGATCAATTTACGTACGCACTTCCGCCAAATTTGACACTAAGACACAAACTGGAAATTATGTGCGGCTATTAAAGTCCTCAGGGGATTCACTACTCTAAGTGAATATGTGCCGTAGCGAGCATAGGGCCCCGAGCTGTAGTGGTGCTATTTCTCTTTTAGTTTTCTGGACCGCTGCCTACTCTTTTACTATTCTTTGCATCTGTCAAACCAACTCTTCGACTATCAATCTATCTAGTGAGTAAGTAAACAATAACCGGATTTGACTAATTGTACCTAAAAGTGATTTCGTAAATTACCATTTGGACTTATTGTACCTTCAGCAGCATTCATTCGTAGCTTAAATGAAATTTTACCTGTTTTTCTTCGTGACAATATTACTTCATATGTTGACGATATTCTTATTGCTAAACATTCTTGGAGTGAGCACAACAAAATTTTGGATTCATTATTACGTATCTTTGCAAAAGTTGGCATTACAGTAAACTTGGAAAAATCTGAATTTGGTCGTTCTCAGGTGAAATTTCTCGGTCACATTATTTCTACAGAAGGTATTCTCCCTGATCCAGAGAAACTAGACGCTATTCGTAATTATGCTGTTCCTACTACAAAACGTGATGTTCGTAGTTTCCTTGGTGTCTGTAATTTTCTTAGACGCTTTGTTAGATTGGACGATTTGGCCACACCTCGTTTATGTGAACTATCCGGAAAGAAATATAATTGGTGTTGGGATGAGGAAGCTCAGTCAGAATTTGAACAGCTTCGTGATGCTTTAGTTGCTGCTCCACTTCTTTCACATCCGGATTTATCAAAAGAATTTTGTTTGGCGACGGACTCATCATACAAGGGCCTAGGTGCGCATTTATTTCAAGAGATAGAAGAAAACGGCGTTGTAGTACAGAAAACTGTTGCATTTGGAAGTCGCGTTCTCTCTAAATCCGAAAAGAATTATTCGATTACGGAACTTGAAGCTTTGGCTGTTGTTTGGGCTTTCACAAAATTTCGCACATTTTTGTTTGGCAGACATACTAAGGTTTACACCGATCATCGAGCTCTGGAATTTCTTATGTCAACAAAATTAACTCACGGCAGATTGTCACGATGGGCGTTGTACCTACAGGAATTTGACTTTAGTATTGTTTACATACAGGGTTCTTCAAATATTGTTGCTGATGCTTTATCACGTGCACCTATGGGTTTGAAACAAAGTGCTGAAGAGGACTGCAAAGAAAACAATTATTGTTTGATGTATATTCAAGGTGTTGCGTTTGAGAACTTTATCTCGTCTTCGCTCCAGGATATCGCTAAGGAGCAAAATAAGGATCCAATCTGGAAGGACATTAAGGAGAAGTGGAGGAGAAAGGAAAGCGTAGCGATTAGACAGCATTATCTAGTTCGCAATGACATTCTTTTTAAACGGAAATCGGTCGACAGCTTCGTTTGGTTAGTTTGTATTCCTGATGAGTGGGTTAATAAGCTGATTTGGTATACGCATTTCAGTTATGCACACTTTGGTCCCAGAAAATGTTTTCATAAATTACGAGAAAATTGTTACTTCAGTAATATGGAAAAACGTATTCGATCTGTTCTTGCCAAATGCAAATTATGTCAAATGGCTAAGCCTCCAACGATTTCTCACAGAGCACCGTTGTTTCCCATCATTCCAGCGAAATTAAAGGAGATGGCTGCAGTCGATTTGTTTGGTCCAGTGGTTCGTTCTACTAATGGTTTTGCGTACATTTTCGTAGCAGTGGAACTGACATCAAAATATGTGTGTTTTACACCTTTACGCAAAGCAACAGCTCGTTCAGTATCTAACGCTTTCATCAAACATTTTCTTAAAGAAGTCGGTCACGTTGATAAGGTTATATCAGATAATGGATCACAGTTTCGCTCTAAAATTTGGCTTCGTACTCTACACCGTCGTAAAATTAAACCAATTTTCATTTCACTTTTTCACCCTCAATCTAACGCTTCAGAAAGATGGATGAAGGAAATCAATAAATTGTGTCGTCTTTATTGTCATCAGAATCACAGAACTTGGGATCAGTATCTTCATATTTTTCAAAACATTCTGAATGAACTTCCTAATGACTCAACTTCTTTACCGCCTCTATTGATATTAAAAAACAAAGCACCGACAAATCGCATTTCTGAAATCATTCCTTTTCCGCCTTCACGGAAACTGCGGCATTCTGAAGTTGTCAACCTGGCTCTACAAAATATTGCATCTGCGGCTGCTAGAAGAGAGAAATCAGCTAAGCGTCCTGGTCGTTCAAAATTCTTGTCGGTTGGTCAGAAGGTATTAATTAAGTCCCACCGTTTGTCTCATAAAGGAAAAGGCTTGTGTCGCAAATTTTTTCTGCTTTATAACGGTCCATATAGAATTCGCAAAATTATTCATGATAACACTGTCGAAGTAGAAACTCTTAAATCACGACGCTCTAAGGGAATACATCACATATCTAACGTAAAAATTTTTGTGGAATAACATACTTTAGAGAAACTAACAGCTAGATGTAAACATGCGGAGAGTACAAGGATACCGCGCTGTGTTTTGGCGGCGGCACATACTCAAAGCAACAGTCAAGTCTGCGCGCCGCACAAGGCAGTCGTTGACCGCAAACAATTGCTTCCTACGTCACGCGCCTACAGCTGATCGAGCGCTCAGTGCGAACGCACTGACAGCCGTAAACAAACACACAGTCTAATTTCTCCGACTAAATTCTGTATAAAGCTATAAGGACTTGTTGAATTGTGTTATTAACATTCAGTATTTTGCAGGATACGGTTGTATAAAGTATTTAAGAACTTCAGGTAAATTCTGTGCGTGTCCGACGTTAAGACGACTTGCTATCGAGAAAATTTCAGGAAGAATGTAATTTCGAAGAAGAAACTAATAAACTAAAAAAGGGTAACTATTAATTGAGTTCATTTTTCAGGTAACATATTTCCACTTAGGTACGTACTTTAGACGTAATTTGCTGCTCGCGATTACGTGATTCATACTTTGTGCTAATTTCATGTTCTATGAATTTACTTGTGAAGCGACGTGCTTGCGTACGTTAACTGATTTTGACAATGATTATTAATGAACTGGGTTGTGACTTATATATATTATGCATCGCTTGGCTGCACTGCTATTTCACTGATGTCATATTTTTTAATTATGTGCCTGCTGTGCTTATTTATTTAAATTATAATTGTCATCTGATTAATTGTGCTGACTGTGATTATGTATGTAGGTTATACTTTGTGATTTATCTGCTTGCGCCTTCATGTTTACTTATTAAGATGACATATGAACATTTATTTGCTTATGCTGATATGATGCTAATGACCTGTTTATTACGTAAGATATATGTTTGCTGCTTTTTGTATGGATTACATATTTACACATTTCTGTTTTGTTGCCATAACTGCTCTTTAATTTGGTATATGGCAATGCTGATGTACAGTGTATAAACATAGAGTTTAGGTCACACTATGGTATTAATTATAGATTGTTCGCTTGGCAGAGCCTCGTTGTAGGAATTGTGCTGCATCCACTTGTTGACATTCGGTTCTCTACTGGTATATTTACTCGCTATTGCAAGTTTTGCTTACGCTCAGTGCCTTATATTTTAAGATAAGAAAATGAACTGCTATAATACGACGAACGACATTAGTACAAGAAAGTCATAGAAGTCACATGAGCTGAGGTTTTATGGAAGCTGTATAAACTTATGCTAATAGGAAGGAAGCTAACGACATGACAGACCAAAACTAGGTTTAGACCATTAACAATTATTACACTGGATTTTTCGTGAGCAATTGAAATAGGAAGTGACACTTGACACAAAAAATACTCCACATGTTTGCTTCTGCTATGATTCTTGAAGTAGTGTACACACTGTGAAATATTATGATCATTCACACTCCGTAATCGTACTTAATTACTGAGAGTTATTCGAACTAAGTCTGTTAGAGGTCAGGTATGCATTTCTTTTATTTAATGATGGACAAGGAACCAAAATGTATCTTATAATTTATAATGAGTAGAAAATTTGGGTCAGATGGATTACACAGAGGTTGTGTGTGGACACTGTGTCTTCGGATTGTATGGGATGCTGAATTGAAGTTGCATTAGGATTTTATCTGTACTTGTTCGAGGAGACTGACTAGAGGAAAGAGTTGTTATGGAAGTGAAATGATACTGGTGCTGAGGTTTATATTTATCGACGTATTATTATAGGTATTGAGAGTATATGAAGTTGATGATTATTGGAGTTTTTGTGGACAAGAGGTAAGGTAAATGATATTGATGATAAGAGTTATATGTATCGACGTATTGAAGAAGTATTAGTGACGTATTGAGATTATGTGATGTTGATGATTATTGGAGTTTTGGTGTATAAGAGGTAAAGTAAGTGAGGAGCATATTTTTTTTTGTTGGTCTTATGGAACAAGGAGGATGAAGAGAGCAGACTAGAACACTAAAATAGAAGGAAGATAGTCTATACACACACTTTGTTAAATAACTAAGCAGTATATACTTTTTTTTGGAAAAAGGAAGTAATTGCATATCTTGGCTCATTGACAGTTGTTCAACAACAGTACATTTTGATCTGGCTTGGCAAACATTCGTCTTGACATGATGACTATGACGTTGACTTAACTATTATTGACTCTGATACATTGCTGCCATTACTACTTGATACACATGATGAACATCAGATTTTGACAGAATTGCATTTACACAGTTAACACTATTCAATTACACAGTAGTACTTAATGTGGATGAGAGATGAGTGAGTGTGTTCTGTGTGTTTTCCTTTACTAATCCTACCCACCTATCTCCTGAATATTATTTTATTTGTTGGTAGTGGCTTGCACTGACACCCATGAATATTATAGGTTTACTGGTATTTGTGTATTGTAATACTTAATAGGACAATTATCTGACATCATTTGTGTGTTTGTTATGATTTGTATGTTACTGTAAAAGCATTTGTATGTGCATTCAAACTATTGTTCATGCCTGGACTGTCTGATTAGTGAAGATAAATATTCTGAACTGTTACCTGCACTTTTCAACATGATGTGTGACATTTGGTCTTGGTCGTGTTTAATTTCTGCTGATGAACTGTGTGATCAGTGATTGTAAAAAAAAAAAAAAAAAAAAAAAAAAAAAAAAAATTATGGACTGTTACCTGTACCTTTTCTACATGATTGGTGCCACTGGGACATGTTTAATTTGTGCTCATAAACTCTGATGAACAGTGTGATCAGTGCTAGTGAATTTGATGGAACTGCTTCTGCTGAGAGATGTGACTTTTTGCTGTCTGCACCTACTCAATATTGCTGGGTGCCACTGATGGACTGCTTGTACTGAAAAGATGTCCCCTGTTGCTGTGTGCACCTGATCAACATTGCTGATGCCACTAATGGACTGCTTCTACTGAAATGGTGTCACTTGTTGGTGTCTGCACCTACTCAACATTGCTGGGTGCAACTGATGAACTGTTTTTACTGAAATAAAGTCACTTGTTGCTGTCTGCACCTACTCAACATTGCTGGGTGTCTCTGATGGACTGCTTCTACTGAAATGATGTCACTTGTTGGTGTCTGCACCTACTCAACATTGCTGGGTGCCTCTGATGGACTGCTTCTACTGAAATGATGTCACTTGTTGGTGTCTGCACCTACTCAACATTGCTGGGTGCCTCTGATGGACTGCTTCTACTGAACTAATGTGACTTGTTGCTGTGTGTACCTCTTGAACTTTACTGAGTGCCACTGTTAGAACTGTTTCTACTGAAATGATGTTACTTTTTGCTGTCTGCACCTACTCAACATTGCTGGGTGCCACAGATGGACTGTTTTTACTGAAATGGTATCACTTGTTGGTGTCTGCACCTGCTCTCAACATTGCTGGGTGCAACTGGTGAACTGCTTTTACTGAAATGAAGTCACTTGTTGGCGTCTGCACCTGCTTAACATTGCTGGGTGCATCTGATGGATTGCTTCTACTGAACTAATGTGACTTGTTGCTGGGTGTACCTGCTAAACTTTGCTGGGTGCAACTGATGGACTGCTTCTACTGAAATGATGTCACTTGTTGGTGTCTGCACCTGCTCAACATTGCTGGGTACCTCTGATGGATTGCTTCTACTGAACTAATGTGACTTGTTGCTGGGTGTACCTGCTAAACTTTACTGGGTGCAACAGATGGACTGCTTTTACTGAAAAGATGTTACCTGTTGGTGTTCTTTTTTGTATAAACTAATCATTGAAAGCATTTTATGTGAACATTTGTATAAACTGATTTTTTGTATATTGTGTAAACTATTATGTAAAGCCACATGCATGAAAAGAAGTTGTATTGCTTACTGTATTTCATATATTAGGTTAGTAAAAGGTCAGTGCAAAGCCAAAATTTTTAACTAATTATGTGATATTTAGGTATTAATATTATCTTTTATTTTTGTCTGTATTTTTCTGGACGAATTTGGTGGTATTTTCACCACCAATGCTGGCAAAAATACCATCAAATTCTGGCCTGTGGAGGAGGGGCATATGAAAGGTGGCTACACTGTGCCACTGCGCCAGAGAGTGCGCCAAAGAGTACTATTAAGCCGCCTCCACAGTGTGTGTTAAGAGTTCGTGGCAGTCAGTGCTCGTTATGAGATCGTAGAGGACAGTATGTGTTAAGAGTCGTACCGAGATGTGCTAGTGGGCACTGCTTGTCGTGAAGTCGGAGTGAGATGTGGTAGTAAAGAGTGTTGTTCCATGTTTTATGCAGTTATTTGATGGGAGAGATAGTAGATGTTATTGTAATGAGTGCATTTCGTCAATATATATGAAGGTAAAAATTACAATGTTCTTTTATTAATTGTGTGTCTGAAATAATGCGTCACTACAGGTTCAGTCAACAAAGCATCTGGCTTGTGTTCTTGTATTAGAGTGAATTCTGGTTTTCTTGCGTAATTATAGTTTTTCTAAATTTCTTTTGTCACGTCAGCATAGTTGATATTTAAAAATTCTTGTCTTGTTGGAAAAGAACCGTGCCAGATGTGGACGTTGAGTCACACTCCCACATACAGAACAGTTACATTTGTGCTTGGATTTTGTAGGTTTTATAGTTGCTGGGGACTTAATTAATTAACTGTGTTTACGAAAATTTTCTTACATTGTTTGTTGCAGTCAGATAGCGTAACAATTCTAGTCAGGGCCAACCGATTACGAGACTGCGTAATCGGACAGACATACTAAAACAAAAAATATTTTCAATCAATCTTATAATTAATTAAGCCCCCATGCAATGTGTGTAAAAGTGGGAGCCTGGCCAGTTCACGACAGACGGTTTTGAGGCAGCCATCAAACGCTTGGAATTTTATCCGAAATCGATGCGGAAAGTACACCAAGAACTTTTGATGCAAGGTCTCTGAATGTGTTTCGGCATATAAGCAGTAACATGAGATAATGAAGAGGGGGGGAAGGACGGAGCCTTGGGGCACTCCAGCTATGGGATAGAAAGTATGGGAGTTTGTATTGTGGATAGTGACATAGGAGGGACGACGGGAGAGGAAGGAAGCAACGAGAGGGACGAACTGATGGGAAGAGCGTAAGTCTGGAGTTTAAAGAGGAGCTCAGGATGCCAGACACGGTCATAGGCGTTCTGGATGTCGATGGAAACAAAGATAGCGGAGTGACGGGAGTTAACTTGGAGGGAAGGAAGATTGGTAAGGTTAAGGAGCTGGTCGTTGGCTGAGAAGGTGGGCTGCAAAACACACTGGGTAAGGAGAAGAAGGTGGTGCTGGTTAAGGTGGTGATGGATATTGCAGGAGAGGATAGACTCGAAGACCTTACTGAACACGGAGGTGAGGCAGATGGGACGATAGGAAGAGGTGTCAGAAGGGGTTTGTTGGGGTTAGGCTATGGCTCTGAGCACTATGGGACTTAACATCTATGGTCATCAGTCCCCTAGAACTTAGAACTACTTAAACCTAACTAACCTAAGGACAGCACGCAACACCCAGCCATCACGAGGCAGAGAAAATCTCAGACCCCGCCGGGAATCGAACCCGGGAACCCGGGCGTGGGAAGCGAGAACGCTACCGCACGACCACGAGATGCGGGCTTGGGGTTAGGGAACAGCAGGATGCGGGAAGCCAATCACAGGTCAGCTGTCAGCGGTCCCACAGCACAGCCTGTTAAATAGGAACAAGATTTCGTCTGAACAAAAGACAATACTTGCTCACGCATCGACTTACTGGGACTCTGTGATCGGGGAAGCAGTTGAAGTTAGGCTTTGTGAAAACAACTTTATTAGAGACACTGACTATGCACTTAGCAGAACATGAAAGTGTACACCTGAAAAATAATAACCACAGTGGAGGACTTCTCACAGTTTACCACCTGATGCGAGGGATGGCGCTGCAAGCAACGCTGTATAGACATCGAAAACAAAGTCTGTGGACGTAGAAGACTCCACCTCAGTATTCGTCATTTCCGTGTTAGCACCATGACATAATACAGCCAATCAAAGCTGTCCGATGGGTGTAAAAGTGGGAGCCTGGCCAGTTCACGACAGATAGTTTTGAGGCAGCCATCAAAAGCTTGGAATTTTATCCGAAATTGATGCGGAAAGTACACCAAGAACTTTTGATGCAAGGTTTCTGAATACACTCCTGGAAATTGAAATAAGAACACCGTGAAATCATTGTCCCAGGAAGGGGAAACTTTATTGACACATTCCTGGGGTCAGATACATCACATGATCACACTGACAGAACCACAGGCACATAGACACAGGCAACAGAGCATGCACAATGTCGGCGCTAGTACAGTGTATATCCACCTTTCGCAGCAATGCAGGCTGCTATTCTCCCATGGAGACGATCGTAGAGATGCTGGATGTAGTCCTGTGGAACGGCTTGCCATGCCATTTCCACCTGGCGCCTCAGTTGGACCAGCGTTCGTGCTGGACGTGCAGACCGCGTGAGACGACGCTTCATCCAGTCCCAAACATGCTCAATGGGGGACAGATCCGGAGATCTTGCTGGCCAGGGTAGTTGACTTACCCCTTCTAGAGCACGTTGGGTGGCACGGGATACATGCGGACGTGCATTGTCCTGTTGGAACAGCAAGTTCCCTTGCCGGTATAGGAATGGTAGAACGATGGGTTCGATGACGGTTTGGATGTACCGTGCACTATTCAGTGTCCCCTCGACGATCACCAGTGGTGTAAGGCCAGTGTAGGAGATCGTTCCCCACACCACGATGCCGGGTGTTGGCCCTGTGTGCATCGGTCGTATGCAGTCCTGATTGTGGCGCTCACCTGCTCGGCGCCAAACACGCATACGACCATCATTGGCACCAAGGCAGAAGCGACTCTCATCGCTGAAGACGACACGTCTCCATTCGTCCCTCCATTCACGCCTGTCGCGACACCACTGGAGGCGGGCTGCACGATGTTGGGGCGTGAGCGGAAGACGGCCTAACGGTGTGCGGGACCGTAGCCCAGCTTCATGGAGACGGTTGCGAATGGTCCTCGCCGATACCCCAGGAGCAACAGTGTCCCTAATTTGCTGGGAAGTGGCGGTGCGGTCCCCTACGGCACTGCGTAGGATCCTACGGTCTTGGCGTGCATCCGTGCGTCGCTGCGGTCCGGTCCCAGGTCGACGGGCACGTGCACCTTCCGCCGACCACTGGCGACAACATCGATGTACTGTGGAGACCTCACGCCCCACGTGTTGAGCAATTCGGCGGTACGTCCACCCGGCCTCCCGCATGCCCACTATACGCCCTCGCTCAAAGTCCGTCAACTGCACATACGGTTCACGTCCACGCTGTCGCGGCATGCTACCAGTGTTAAAGACTTGCGATGGAGCTCCGTATGCCACGGCAAACTGGCTGACACTGACGGCGGCGGTGCACAAATGCTGCGCAGCTAGCGCCATTCGACGGCCAACACCGCGGTTCCTGGTGTGTCCGCTGTGCCGTGCGTGTGATCATTGCTTGTACAGCCCTCTCGCAGTGTCCGGAGCAAGTATGGTGGGTCTGACACACCGGTGTCAATGTGTTCTTTTTTCCATTTCCAGGAGTGTATGTTTGAAGGGACAGGAGGCCAGTTCTCCTCAAGAACCTAAACCAAAGTGGATTCTAATGTTGGAAGCTGGGGTCTGGAGCGATTTCAACGTTTTAACTTATCCAAAAGGTGTCTCATTAGGTTTAGATGACAGTATGCATTGTCATGCCAATACAAACAATAATCGTCTCCGAATTGTTCCTCTGCTGTAAACAGTACACGGTGCTGAAATACGTGTTAATTTCCTTCCGCATAAAACTCTATACCGTAGCACCACCTCCGCCATACTTCACTGTTGGCACAAAACATGGTGATACGTGTTCTCCAGACGTTCGCCAAATCCAGACCCTCCCATCGGATTGCTATAGGGTGTAGAGTTATTCATCACTTCGAATCATTCATTTCCAGCCACCCACTGACCAATGGCGTCGCTCTTTACGCCACCTCAAGCGTCGCTTACGCTGACTACAGAATTGTATGGCTTCTGAGGAGCTGCTCGAAGACTGTAGCCCATTGTTTTCAACTCCCCGCGCACAGTCCTTGTGTTAGCTGGACTGCTGTTAGCGCTCTGGAACTCACAAGCGATTCCATCCGCTGCTTTCATGCAATTTTTTACAGCCACCCTCCGAAATGCTCGACAGTCGCTGCCTGTCAGTACACGAGCTCTTCCTGGTCTTGCTTGAGTTGTAGCTGTTTGAACTTCACAATCGCATCTCCAATAGTCGTCTTGGGCAGTTGTAGAAGTGTTGAAATGTCCCTGATGCGTTGATTACTCAGGTGACATCCAATAACTACATCTACATTTACATGGGTACTCTGCAGTTCACAGTTAAGTACCTCGCGGAAGGTTCATCGAACGACCTTGAAGTTATTTCTCTACCGTTCCACTCTCGAACAGCCCGCGGGAAAAACTAACGCTTAAACCTTTCCGTGGGAGGTCTGATTTCTCTTATTTTGTTGTAATCATCATTTCTCCCTGTGTAGGTGGACACCAACAAAATTTTTTTGTATTTGAAGGAGAAAACTTGTGATTGAAGTTTCTTGAGAAGTTCCTGCCGGGACGAAAAACACCTTTTGTTTTAATGGTTGCCATCCTAATTCGTGTATCATAGCAGTGGCACTATCTCCCCTGTTTCGCGATGAAACGAAACAAGGTGCCCCTCTATGAAATTTGTCGATGTCTTTCGAAAATCTTATCTGATGGGGATCCAACATCTTGCGGCAATACTCCGGAAAAGGAAGGTCAGGCGTAATATTGGCAATGTCTTTATTAGACCTGTTGCGTCTTCTAAGTGTTCTGCCAGCAAAATGCAGTCTTTGGTTTGCCTTCCCCACAACATTATCTATATAATCGTTCTAGTTTAAGTTATTCGTAATAATCCTTAAATATTTAGTTAAATGAGCAGCCTTTATGTTTGTGTGATTTATCGTGTAACCGAAATCTAGGAGATTACTTTTGGTAATCATGTAGATGACTTTACACTTTTCATTATTTATGGTCAGTTGACTCTTTTCGCACCATACAGAAATCTAGTGTGAATCTTTTTGGTTTTGATCAGCTGATTGATCAGATTGTCTCCTAGATCGTTTATATAGATTGAGAATAGCAGAGGGCCTATAACACTTCTCTGGAGTACGCCAGATGTCACTTCTTTTTTACTCGATGTCTTTCCGTCAGTTACTATGATCTCAGACATCTCTAACAGGAAATCACGAATATAATCGAACAACTGAGACGATACTCCGTAGGCACGCAATCTTATTTGACGTTGCTTCTGAGGAACAGTGTCAAAAGCCTTCCGGAAATCTAGAAACATAGAATCAGTTTATATCCCCTTTGGATAGCACTCATTTCTCCAAGCAAGAGCTAGTTCTGTTAGATGAGAACGGTATTTTCTTAGTCTAGTCTAGTCTATGTTGACTATGTGCTTACAGACCGTTCTCTTCGAGTTAATGTTCCAACATTAGTCCACTTCCAAAGTCTCTGAGCTTATAAAGGCACATTTGCATGCCGTGCGTGAGTTTCCTCGGAAACGCGAAATCTTAATTAAATAATTAATCTGTGACAAATAAATAAAGCCTATGGCACAGAACTGCAGCGCTGTGTCGCTGATAAAACAAAAGAAGGGGAGGTCGAGGAGAATAACTGAGGCTGAAAGCACGTATATTTTATTAACTGGCACACCGCCATATTTTATGTTATATAAGAACACCGCGAGTTGCAATCTTACTAGGCACTCGATTCTGTAAGGAATTTCTATTTATGAAAGTAAGTAGAATTATTTAACTGTAGGCTTATTCGTTGAATATATCTGATTTAACTAACTGTGTAAACTTTTTATGTTTAGTAGACAGTCACCTCTGTACGACGTATTGACATGGCTGGCAAATTATTCTAATATTGAGATTTAGATTTGAGTCCGCACCTACCGCAGCAGTCTTTGGATACGATTTAAATACGAAGTCCGATTATTTGAGTCTTATTTCACGGTCAACTACGAATAACATTACATTTACGAAAAAGCCATTGTCAAGCGTCTGATACCGAATAATTAAACGTCCACGTTCCAGATAAGCAAATATTAATTACATCCAATCACTATCATACATAATTAATAATTAATATTTTATTTTTTATTTATTTATTTTATATTGGTGACTGCGTGTCGGACTTGTTATTTTGTCATTTGTTACACTGTTCTCTTTGTTTCATGTGAAAAATCAACTTTCTGGACCTGGACTTGAATATATGAGAAATAACAAAAATCTGAAGATATTTGCCAATTCTAAAATTTTGCGGGAAGACGCAATGAAGCTTCCAGCAAAATAAGGTAAGACGCAACATTTGTGCATTGGCAGGCTTGACCAGACGCATAATTCAGTGTATTAGCTCTTCAGTAGATTCTGTAGTATTTCTTTCGCGTGTAGCAGTTTTCAGTGATAAATTTCATTCTCAGTACTTTTCCTTAAACAATAACTTCTGCAACAATACCAATACACGAGTGTACAATATGGCCGACTTCTGTACGATACGTTGTAACATGGACAGCAGCCATTAACTATAATGCCATATTCAGTTTACATTTTTAAATTAACAAACAGCCATTGTTGCTACGAGCGATTCATGCTCAACTGCATTTTATTTTGAAACCAGTGTCAAACATTATTTTCTTGAAACATATATCACGTGTGGCATGGTCATAACTAGAAAACAATACGCAAAGATGGAACAGCAAAGACATACTAGTCAGACGCAATCCGACTCGGACGAGAGACAAATCTTAGAAAATGACTTTACGACAGCAACCGGTAGTGACGATTCATCAAATATTGACGCAAGTGTTAACGGAAATTTTGACAATAGGCCGTCCACCACAAAAATTTCAGTCTCAGTCAGAGCCCATGTTAATACATGACGTCACGTCTAATGACGCGGCGGGGGCAGAGACCTTGCAAACAGTAAACATTGCCAACATGTTACAAATGCTAATGAAACAAAACGCAGAAAATATGGCAACCTTAAGGATGCAGAACGCGGAAAACATGGCAACCTTAAGGATGCAGAACGCGGAAAACATGGCAACCTTAAAGACACAAAATGAACAGTTAAAGACACAAAATGACGAAATTAAATCTGATCTCATAGCAATCAAGACAGGTAGTGACACTTTGTGTAAACGTGTGGAACTTATAGACGTCACACTGACCAAACAGATGACTGAACTCAGTACGAAATTTTCCAAGCTTAATACGATACAAGAAAGACTACAAATGACGTAGCACTTTTACAGACACAATTAAAAAACCTTAATGTCACGTGTGAAGCTCTTACTGAACAAATTCAAACATATCCTTCAGTACACGACAACCTTGAAAAACGAATTACAGACGTGCAGAATAAATTTGACGATGTTGAACAACACCTGACTGACATCTTACAATCTGATGCCACAGCTCATTTTCAAAATATTAATAAAGAATTTCATGATTGGGTAGAGAACAAAGACAAATATTTTGATAGATGCATACGTGAAAATTTACCAACAATTGTGCAACGACTAAGAAATGCGCGCGCACACGAACAATATGAACTGCAGTACTGTGCCGCGTGATCTAAATTTACGATATAACGGCAGTGCCGGAGTCACACAGACGCTTCTGCGCATGCGCGCACTCTATTTTGCCAACATAAGAACTTTTAGGGCGCACGCGCGTCATTCAAATTTTGTATATAATATACAGTATAATGTAAGTCATGTAAATAGTTGTAGATAACTTAGATTTTGTTGTGCCTTTAGGTGAATTGCTCGCGTGCAGGTGTGTCCTTTCGCCTCGCAATTCAGGGGGCAATAAAAAGGCACATTTGCATGCCGTGCGTGAGTTTCCTCGGAAACGCGAAATCTTTATTAAATAATTAATCTGTGACAAATAAATAAAGCCTATGGCACAGAACTGCAGCGCTGTGTCGCTGATAACAAAAACACAATTACGATACTCTTATGTTTCTCTAAGAAGGGGAGGTCGAGGAGAATAGCTGAGGCTGGAAGCACGTATATTTTATTAACTGGCACACCGCCATATTTTATGTTATATAAGAACACTGCGAGTTGCAATCTTACTAGGCACTCGATTCTGTAAGGAATTTATATTTATGAAAGTAAGTAGAATTATTTAACTGTAGGCTTATTCGTTGAATATATCTGATTTAACTAACTGTGTAAACTTTTTATGTAGACAGTCACCTCTGTACGACGTATTGACATGGCTGGCAAATTATTCTAATATTGAGATTTAGATTTGAGTCCGCACCTACCGCAGCAGTCTTTGGATACGATTTAAATACGAAGTCCGATCATTTGAGTCTTATTTCACGGTCAACTACGAATAACATTACATTTACGAAAAAGCCATTGTCAAGCGTCTGATTCCGAATAATTAAACGTCCACGTTCCAGATAAGCAATTATTAATTACATCCGATCACTATCATACATAATTAATAATTAATATTTTATTTTTTATTTATTTATTTTATAAGCTCTGCTGACCGACCCTTTCTGCTGCTTTACTGCTTCCCTACCGACAACAGAACACTCCTTGCATCCTTTCAAACTGGAGGATTCGCCTCTAGTGACATCTTATGACCCAACCCGCAATACACACAGGTGGCCAGATACTCTTTGTAAATAAAATTTGTAAATTTGTGGTAAGATCTTATGGGACCAAACTGCTTAGGTCATCGGTCCCTAAGCGTACACACTAATTAATCTACCCTCAACTAACTTACGCTATGGACGCCACACTCACCCATGCCCGAGGGAGGACTCGAACCTCTGACGGGGGAAGCGGTGCGGACCGCGACAAGACGCCCTAGACCGCGCGGCTACCCAGCGCGGCTCCGGATACTTTTGATCAGTTAGTGTATAGATGACGTTCAGCAGATGGTGAAGGTAAAGCTCCCATCAGGTCTAATGTTGGGTTCAACACTATTTTACTAGGCGTGGTCCTGTTGAAAATAGTGCGCCCTTGCCTTTTTAACTGACTTATCCAGCAAGCGTCCGAATTACCGTGATACGGGATTTTTCACACATCAAAATATATTTCCAGGGGGGAATGGAATGCTAAGTGACAGATGAAAATCCTGGGGTTGAATGGGGATCGAACCTAAGATATTTAGATTTGTAGACTGACACCTCACCACTCTCAAAAGAATGCATACCTTGTTCCACTTGATCCCTTCCGTTTGCTTGCCATCTATTCCCTATTGCATTTTCTGCCACTAATATTCTTTAAATAAACCCTTGTTTTTCCAAGGCTAAAATGAATGTTGAACATAAGATCCGTCTTTTTTGTAGTGCAACAAAATTTTCTTCTTTGTTACTCTTGTGTTTTCTACTTTCTAACTTAAAATCTTGTTTCTCGATAATATTGAAATACTAAATGTCTATAAATATCGATTATTGCTTTTTTTTTAGAAATAATGATTTCTTTCAGCTGGATTTTTCGTAAAGGAAAAAGAGGCAAGTACACTTACTCATTTGGTCTTCAATGATTAGATTGGTAAATCATTTATTTGATAATGCGAAACATAAATTTTATCATAACTCCTTGATTAGCATTCTCTGTCATTGATATTTTTAAAATAAGTCCTTGTTCTCAAAAGATTTTTTTTTTTTTGCCAACTGAGCCATAAGGTATGCCCTGTGTTCATGATGATCCTCTGTTGCCGGCCGGAGTGGCCGAGCGGTTCTAGGCGCTACAATCAGGAGCCGCGCGACCGCTGCGGTCGCAGGTTCGAATCCTGCCCGGGGCATGGATGTGTGTGATGTCCTAACGTTATTTAGGTTTAAGTAGTTCCAAGTTCTAGGGATCTGTGACCTCAGAAGTTAAGTCCCATAGTGCTCGGAGCCGTTTTTTTTGATCCTCCATTCTCATTGTTTAGTGGTCATTTGACATACAACGCACCGAACCGTCCATCGAATCCATAGCAAAACTATTTTCAGCAACCTCGCTGGAAGATTCCAGATCTCTAAACGGGGAAGGGAAGGAGGAACACATCTTAAGGAACGTAGATGAACCACACTCGTTTTCATGACTGTTTCCTTTGGAGTTTTACAAACTCCGACAACCAAGCTAAAAACGTAAAAGAAATATTTGGACTGCGATCACATTTCCGACCAGAATACTGAACAAGAACGGCATGGAGGCGTGTCCACATTTTTGCATTAACACTTCCAGTGTGTTCACTTATGTACAGTCATCCATCGATGTGTTCACTGTTGAACAAGCCCCTCTAAGAGATAGTAGGAACTGAAAATTAACTGTTATTTATAAAGATGCTTTACCACGAATTTAAAAGTTACAGTCTTGATCGAATAAATATATTTATTACAATGGTTACCAGTTCCAGCTTCTTTGCAGACCATCTTCAGATCATAATCCGTTACTAGCAGGGGAGATAGTGAACGTAGCAGGTACCGCCTGTTGATGGTACTGGAACAGACGTTATCTGCTCCGTTGCCGACCTCTGCTTGCAATTATCTGTAAATAGACTGATACCAGTCAATATTGTAACAAATGTTTTTATGGAGTTAAGACTGTTTTAATTTGTAACTTTTAAATTTTGCACTGAGGAGGCTATTCTTCAAAACTATGTTTACAAAAATCGTTTATCATGAACGATGGCAGTACTAAAAATGCGTGATAGAACAGTAATTGAACGGTGGACATTAGGAAGTCATTAGAATGAAATACCGTATATTTAGCTTTTTCATAGCTTTTCGCAGGATAGGCAATTAGATAATAATGCTAGCTACAGAAGTCCTACACTGTTTCACTTTCCTGACAGTACGAATGTTTAGTTCCCAACAAAACATTATACACTACTGGCCATTAAAATTGCTACACCAAGAAGAAATGCAGATGATAAACGGGTATTCATTGGACAAATATATTACATTTACACGCAATTTAGGTGCATAGATCCTGAGAAATCACTACCCAGAACAACCACCTCTAGCCGTAATAATGACCTTGATACGCCTGGGCATTGAGTCAAACAGAGCTTGGATGGCGTGTACAGGTACAGCTGCCCATGCAGCTTCAACACGATACCACAGTTCATCAAGAGTAGTGACTGGCGTATTGTGACGAGCCAGTTGCTCGGCCACCATTGACCAGACGCTTTCGGTTGGTGAGAGATCTGGAGAACGTTCTGGCCAGGGCAGCAGTCGAACATTTTCTGTATCCAGAAAGGCCCGTATAGGACCTGCAACATGCGGTCGTGCGTTATCCTGCTGAAATGTAGGGTTTCGCAGGGATCGAATGAAGGGTAGAGCCACGGGTCGTAACACATCTGAAATGTAGCATCCACAGCTTAAAGTGCCGTCAATGCGAACAAGAGGCGACAGAGACGTGTAACCAGTGGCACCACATAGACTACCATCACGCCAGGTGATACGCCAGTATGGCGATGACGAATATACGCTTCCAATGTGCGTTTACCGCGATGTCGCCAAACACGGATGCGACCATCATGATGCTGTAAACAAAACCTGGATTCGTCCGAAAAAATGACGTTTTGTCATTCGTGCATCCAGGTTCGTCGTTGAGTACACCATCGCAGGCGCTCCTGTCTGTGATGCAGCGTCAAGGGTAACCGCATCCATGGTCTCCGATCTGATAGTCCATGCTGCTGCAAATGTCGTCGAACTGTTCGTGCAGATGGTTGTTGTCTTGCAAACGTTCCCATCTGTTGACTCAGGGATCGAGGCGTGGCTGCACGATCTGTTACAGCCATGCGGATAAGATGCCTGTCATCTCGACTGCTAGTGATACGAGGCCGTTGGGATCCAGCACAGCGTTCCGTATTACCCTCCTAAACCCACCGATTCCATATTCTGCTAACAGTCACTGAATCTCGACCAACGCGAGCAGCAATGTCGCGATACGATAAACCGCAATCGCGACAGGCTACAATCCGACCTTTATCAAAGTCGGAAACGTGATGGCACGTATGTCTCCTCCTTACACGAGGCATCACAACAACGTTTCACCAGGCAACGCCGGTCAACTGCTGTTTGTGTGTGAAGAATCCGTTGGAAACTTTCCTCATGTCAGCACGTTGTAGGCGTCGCCACCGGCGCCAACCTTGTGTGAGTGCTCTGAAAAGCTAATCATTTGCATATCACAGCATCTTCTTCCTGTCGGTTAAATTTCGCGTCTGTAGCAAGTCATCTTCGTGGTGTAGCAAATTTAATGGCCGGTAGTGTATATGCAGATCTCCTTTGAAACGCTGTTGTAATAATTTTTGCTCTGTCGTCACGATGTAAAACGCACTCAGCATCAGTGAAAATATGGCATGCCAAAACATTGCGACGGTACGTAACTGTTAGTGCTAGTGTAGCTGCTCTTCCAAAACAGCACGCCGTACGAGCAAACCAGTAGCGCCTGTACCTGCGGCTACTCGTGCTCTAGGTACTTGGGTTATGCACGGCCCTGTTTAAAAACAACAGCTCGATGTAGTCACAGCTTCGAGCAGCGCACGTCTGTTTTCATGTCTCACAGCTAATTCACTGCAAATAATAACCTGCAGCTGTGACCCGCAGTCCAGTAGTTTATGCATTGCCTAGAATTACAAGTTAATAAAATATACGTAAACAGAAAATAAAAATGAACAATCCAATAATAAGGATTCTACTGTAACTAATGTAGATGACAGAGAATTACGTTGAACAATGTTTATTCAAGAAAGGACATCTCAAACAAACAGGAAATGATTCTATGATAATCATTTAAAATACAAACAAAAAATATACTTCAGAAGTTAAAGTATGGAAGCGGCTGTTCACTCCCCAGAATTAAACACCTCGCTGATCAAATACCACTCGTTACCGCAGCAGGTCTGTCTCCTTCCAGAACTCACGTAAAAGTGCCCTGAATCGTTCCCTTGACCTCTTCACTCAAAAAAGTCCCAGCCTCCACCTTGACTCCCGTAGCATTCCTCTTTGCTCATATGATCTTCAGTCCAGAGACTGGCTTGATGCAGCTTTCAATGCTACTCCACCGTGTGAAAGCTTCTTCATCTCCGCGTAACTACTGTAACCTACATCCTTCTGGATCTGCTTAGTGCATTCATCTCTAGGTATCTCTCTACGATTTTTACCCTGCACGCTTCCCTCCGATACTAAATTGGATATCCCTTGATGCCTCAGAATGTGTCCTACCAACTAGTGCCTTCTTCGATTCAAGTTGTGCAACAAATTCCTCTTCTCCCCAACTCTGTTCAGTACCTTCCTATAAGTGATCGACCCACCTAATATTTAGCATTCTTCTGTAGCGCCAGATTTCGAAAGCTTCTATTCTCTTCTTGTCGAAACTATATCGTCCATGTTTCACTTCCATACATGGCTACACTCCACACAAATACTTTCAGGAATGACTTCCCGATACTGAAATCTATACTCCATGTTAATAAATTTCTCTTCTTCAGAAACGCATTCCTTGCCATAGCCAGTCTACATTATATATATATATATATATATATATATATATATATATATATATATATATATATACCAATATAAATTGTAATTATTATTATATAATTTCAATATAAATTCCAATATATATATATATATATATATATATATATATATATACCCAAAACATTGCACTGAAACAAGCGTTCAGTTCATAGTGCTGTGGAATGTGGGGAAAAAATCACAAATTGGCATTCATAAGAAGAAGAAGAACACCAAAAATGCAACAGGAGCGTAATATGTAAGAAATTGTCCACGTAACCTGTAAGTAAGGCTCAAAACATTACAACTTTGTAGGAAATACCAACCACCAGAACTGTTTATAACCTATAGGCACAGTGACAGAAATGTTAATTAAATAGCTAACATATGTACATATTCCAGGCCACTGATGATGCCTTCCAGAAAATAAAGGCGAAACGCGTATGTCACTAAAATTGTGTTTAATTCAGTTGCTGTCAGACGGTCCATAAGTAAAAATTATCAATATACCCTAATATTACACGCAACTGAGGAAGACAGGACTGCAAAAGTTGAAGATGTGAACTCGTGTATTCGCCTGTTACTGTTCACCAGGCACTTATTTCGCTGATAGCTTCCTCATGTCTACAGTACTGCACACAGTGAAACCAACACATTCCCGTGATGTCTCTAGTATCTCGACTATCTTCTGGCGGATATTTGCCAGCCGTCTAGAATCTGCGAATGCAAAGCACCGCTTGTTGGCGGACCTGTTGATTCTGTGATTCGGAAAGAAACCACGTACTGTCAACTGTCAATGAAAACTATGTGACTGACTGATGATCTTCTTTCTTTTTCTTATGATGCAGTCAGAAACGCGTTCGCGTTGCAGGAATCGGGGCAGACACACCAGTAGTCATTGTCAGGCTAAAAACACGTGGTGCATGCGCTGACGTAACATTCACGTTGCGTTGACAATGTAAATATGGTTACGTTTTCAAGGTAAGTGTAGTTGCGTTTGCAACGCAGAGGGTGCATTACGTCACAGCATGCAGCACGTGCTTTTAGCCTGATGACTGCCACTGGCTGATCGAAATCGGTTACTACATAGTGAATTGCTTTTGCGATTGTGTCGCAAGAAAATAAAAGAAGGGTTTATTGTCAACGGAGAAAAGCCCGCTCCTGAAACGAGACATTCAGGTTTTGTCAGTGCTGTACAAAGCATACTTCTCCTCTACTTTTTATGAAGCCTCAGTTTGAATACCAACTGCAAACATTCCCTAGAGTATCAATCCCTTTATGAATCCTCTTCACACCTCAGGAGTGACACTCCTCTGTACCTCTGTAATCTCACATTCTAACCGACAGTTATAAGAGTGTGCAGCTTATGATATTTGCTCAGGTACATTACAAAATATCAAGCTATCATATAGCTCAAAATGCATTTTTAATTGCAACTAAAACGGGTCATACTCCCTCGAATTTCCACACCATACAATATAAATTCATTTCGTAAGCGAATCTTGAAGGGTTCAGGGAAAGCCACAAAATAATCTTTCGCATCTCTCTGTTTAGACCCGTTTATACTAGCTACGACACTGGTTTATTGTCTAGCTAAAATAAGATACATCATTAACTTCAAAATGTAGACTTGACTACAGCTATTTCAGGAACTATATTTTACAATCATTCGGTACGCACTATGTGCTACTAGATCCTGTTTCCTGGGAACCCTAAGTGGCCTCGATGTTCGCGGTCGATTTGTGAAAGCGCATTGCGGAACGCGTAACGGGATGTGGAGCGACCAGCTAGTCGTAACCCTAGTGTACCATGTACGAAACTGAAGCTGCATAGCGCCAGGTTGTCCTACTGCATCTACACATAAATCAGCAAGTCACTGCACAGTGCAGAGTCGAGGGTACGTTAAACTAGTGTCATCTTTGTTTTCCTGTACCATTCGCGCAATGAGGAGGGGAAAATGACTGTGTACATACCTCCGTTGGTGTCATAGTCGCTACTCGAGTTATACGATGGTAGCATCATAATGGTCGGACAGTCTTCATCTAATATATGTCTTTCAAATGTATCAGTGTTGCTGGAGAATTGCATCGGTTTTCTTCCAGTAGTTCCCACTTAAGTTCCTTGAATATTTCTGTTACACTTTCGTATTTGTTAGAGAGATCTGGTGAGATCCTAATAGCGCGTCTTCGGATTCGTTTAATATCTGTGATTTTGCCTACTTGTCAAGGACCCCAAACCCTTGTGCAATACTCTAGAATCGGTCACACTAGCGTCTTGTATGTTATTTCCTTCACAGATGCTTTCCACTTTTGCAGATCCCTTCGATCAAATCTAAGTCTTTCATTCGTCTTACCTGACTTTACCTGAGCGTGCCTTTTCATACCGGTTCTTAGTTTTGCCCCTAAAGAAATATGCAATTTGACGAGCTTAAAGATGTCCACCACTAATATTGTAATCAGTTACTCTCTGTGTCTTTCTTTTTGTTGCAGGCACTATTTTATATTTGTGTACAAATAAAGGGAATTGCTGTTCAAAACACCAATTGGGAATTTACGGCACGATATTGCAGTGCCTGTGTTGATAAGAAGAACGATGCAGAGTTCCTTCGGACATGCATGCACTGTTGTATTTATCCGACAATATCGGACAACGACTTTCAGTTAAAATGTCCTCCTGTACGGGGATTACATAATGTGTGTACGAGTACTGGCTGTGACGCAGGTACGACGACATATAGAAGTCTGGCTTTGGCCATGAGTCGTACACAGACAACCAAAACGGTTAAGGTGACAGGTAGCGTAAAGTGGGACGCACGGGTTCAGTACCGGTCCAGCACAAATTTTCACTGTCGTCATTCCATTATACAGCTAATGATTGTTCAATTCGCAAATGGGAATAAATTTCACGTAAGTGGAAATTTTGCCCCAGTCTTTCAGTATTTCCTTGCGATAGTCCAAGGGGATGTTCGTTAATTACTTGAGGGTCTCTGTTTTAGAATGAAATTTTCACTCTGCAGTGGAGTGTGCGCTGATATGAAACTTGCTGGCAGGTTCAAACTGTGAGCCAGACCGAGACTCGAACTCGAACCTTTGCCTTACGCGGGCAAGTGCTGTGCCATCTGAGCTACCCAAGCACAACTCACGACCTCTCCTCACAGCTTCAATTCTGCCAGTACCTCGTCCCCTTCCCGCCAAACTTCACAGAGGCTCTCATGGAGACCTTGCAGAACTACCACTCCTGAAAGGATATTGCGGAGATATCGCTTAGCCACATCCTGGGGGACGTTTCCAGGATGAAATTTTCATCCTGCAGCGGAGTGTGCACGGAGTTTCGATCTGCCGGGAAGACTTTTTCTTTTTTTAACTTGTACCCTCCCCGCCTTCTTGGTGACATTTGATGAGATTTGGTTGGGTACCCCTTCTCTTTATGTGAGGTATACTTTTAAATAATTAAATTTATTTGATACGTTCACGTTTTTGATTCAGACCAATAAAAATACCTAAAGCACATCTTTTACGTACTACACTACTGGCCATTAAAATTGCTACACCAAGAAGAAATGCAGCCGGTATTCACTGGACAAATATATTATGCTAGAACTGACATGTGATTACATTTTCACGCAATGTGGGTGCATAGATCCCGAGAAATCAATACCCATAACAACCACCTCTGGCCATAATAACGGCCTTGATACACCTGGGCATTAAGTCAAACAGAGCTTGGATGGCGTGTACAGGTACAGCTGCCCATGCAGCTTCAACACGATACCACAGTTCATCAAGAGTAGTGACTGGCGTATTGTGACGAGCCAGTTGCTCGGCCACCATTGACCAGACTTTTTCAATTCGTGAGAGATCTGGAGAATGTGCTGGCCAGGGCAGCAGTCGAACGTTTTCTGTATCCAGAAAGGCCCGTACAGGACCTGCAACATGCGGTCGTGCATTATCCTGCTGAAATGTAGGGTTTCGCAGGGATCGAATGAAGGGTAGAGCCACGGGTCGTAAGACATGTGAAACGTATCGTCCACTGTTCAAAGTGCCGTCAATGCGAACAAGAGGTGACCGAGACGTGTAACCAATGGCAGCCCATACTATCACGCCGGGTGATAAGCCAGCATCTTCTTCCTGTCGGTTAAATTTCGCGTCTGTAGCACGTCATCTTCGTGGAGTAGCAATTTTAATGACCAGTAGTGTACATTTATCCTGTGAAATTAGAACTGTAAATGATGACTACGTTTAAGGGGCACTATAACCATTTTTATCAAATTAATGGCTCTCTATATACTGTACGTTTGACAAATAATTTTCACAAATAAGGAAATGCAAAATAGGCTTCTCTAATTCTTCACTCAATCCACAGGCATTTATGTGCTTCCTCCATTGTAATGATTGGACGCATGGCGTCATGTGTTACGGTAGTACGGCGAGACAGTCACCAGACGTACCTACATCCTCCTCGTGCAGCCACTCCAGCCTATCCTCCACTGCGCGCCGCAGCTCCTCAGACCGATGGGTGAGCACACAGGTTGCATGCTTACTGGGTTGCGTGCAGCGCCGACCTGTGGTTCTGCAACTTCACACACTAAGTAACGTAGATACCCACAAGTCCTCAGCATCTGTTATGAATAGTTTGATCATTCATCAAAAGAGATGGGCAGCAGTAACTGCGCAGCACGTTTATTTTGACTTGCTGGCATGCGCCTTAACATATGCAATGTGGAACTTTTCGTTCAAATTCATAGTGATTGCAATGAAATCTGCTTTAGTTGCGCTGCAGAATATCAGACCTGCCACACTGACTGACGCGCAGTGATTTCGACCGCCGCGGCAGGGAACTCCCCTAATGAAATCTGACACTTGAAAGGCACTTGATTCAGATCGGGAAATCCCGAGCATCCACATGTCTAAAGCATTCAGTTCAGTTCAGAAAGGCCACAAACACTGGTAAGCGCTTCGATATTTTCTATCCTCGGGATTAATTTTATAAAACAAAATGTTATCTGCTATCATAATGTATATTTTCTGACTTAAAAAAGTGATGTGAGATTTGCACAACCCCTCCGTTTAAAAGAGATTTGGTGAGATTTTTCCGGGCGCTTCCCTTCTCATCCCTCGCATTCCTATTCTGAGCTCACGTAATTAACGGACGGTCCCCAACGACGACACGTTCAGATATACCGCATTATATCGTTGACGAACAATCTGATAAATCATATACGTCTTAAAAAGCACCATAAGATGCTGAGCCACAGCCATGCAATACTTTTTAAAAGAGTAAACAGCCATTTGACTGTGCATTACTGTATTTACATCCTAAAGCCACGTGTCAACCTTGTTACCTGCCTCGGACTGCCTTAACAGATATGACAACTTTCAGCTTCATACGTGATAATGGCATAAAAGCCGAAATCTTTTGTACTATCCATAGTACAAAAGATAACTACAGCAATACGAAGTCAAATGACAGTTTACTCTTTTTTTTAAATAAAATATACGTCTTAGTAAGCTTCCTTGGAGCACATCCGACGCTGTGTTCGTTTTTGTAAAACTGTGCCTTACTGGTTTCTGTTAGTCAGATACTCCTCGGGCCAGTCACGTACTTGCCAAGATACTGCAGATGATCGTGTATTGGTTGGTAGTGGTGAATATGGTACAGTCCTCGTACGTACGATAGGAGCAGCTCAGGCCTCACACGCCCCCGTCGTGAGAATGAACCTCTGGTTGTGAGCGCCACTGTGACTTCAAGGAAGAAAGACCTTGACGGCCCGCCAGTTGCAATACCTATTAGTCTATGGCTTAAAGCAATGGTCGTAATTTCTTTTTTTTTTTTGTGCTCAAGAGCCGATACTGCCGCTGTGGGTAGCACCTCGGGCTGAATATGTACTCACCTTATTATTAATTGTTAACTTACATAAATTAGTATATATTGCGAGGTGCCGGGGCAAGCAGTGTATTTAACACTAAATTCTTCTAGAATCTACATATGTAAATGATGCTCTAAGCCTCCCCTATTCTAACTCCGACTTTTGCTGTTGCACATGGATTAAAAAATATATGCGAACTGACTGTAATCAACCCTGCAAGTGGAGTAGAAAAGAGTTTGGCACCTGCAATAATTTAATTTGATAAATAAGTTAAATAAAGGAAGGTTTCATTAACATAGTGAGAAATGATAGGGTTGCTCTACTGATTAACAGAATGAAAGTTCTGTCCAAAATAACAATATGATTTATTAAGACTAAACACAAAATAATAAACAAAAACACATGAAACATTTATAATACATCAAATTGGCTCAAATTGGATACTCAAACAAACGCTGTGAAGGTGAAGTTGTCCCTAAACTAGATTGTGAGGTTTAAGACGAAGTGGTATGTCGAGCCAATTCCTTGCCACTCAAATCTTAAGAGAGACACACAGCTAACCCAACATTAATTGCTGCTACTCAAGACAGAACAAAGTTAGAAAAAGACGAACAGGCGCGCTCTGCTGAGCTCTGATTATCACCTAGGAAAATCCCTATCTGCCGGTGCTGCGGACATACATTACCAAACTGTCTTCTTAACTGCCAGAACACGATCTGGCGTACCGGAGGCGATGGCTGGTTGCTTCGACGTCCTGGACCGAAAGGCGAGAGCCGTCTACCTAGAGCAACCGTACATGCTGAACACACAACATTCCCGCCCCCACGACAGTGGCCGTGGTTAAATGTTCCAATGAGCAACTCGAAAACCGGCGGAAAATTCCACTCCATTGACGGAGCACTACCATTCCACCAATGGAGATTCTTGGCGCCAATTTCTGCGCTGATTTTGCTACGTCACGGAGCTATGCCCTGAGCAAGCCAATCACAGTTACTATTTTGCAGAAAGCGCGGGAATTTTCCCGCCACAACTGCCTGGGTACACAAGTCATTCCCACGCCTCGCTGGTAGCCCGCCAGAAAGTGTTTTCGCTACGTTTCTGCGAAGTAACGGAACCTCTAGCCCAGCCGCTACTTCAGGCCCCTCTGGGCGTGTCTTTTGACAATGTCGGCGTCTGGAAAGCATTCACTCGACTCCCTCACACCCTTTCAAAATCAGCAGAGCCCGCCTGTCACCAGACCACCCGGGTGACGAGAGACGCTGCGTGGGAAGTCCGCGTGTGAAGGAGTAGCAACTTTTCACCGCATGCAATTAGAGACGAAAATCGTAAGATAGAAATATGAGAGGGGGCTCATGCCACCTCTCAATATGAGTTTCCGATAGACTAACTGGAGTAAGGGCTCAATAACTTGACGGTCGGCCCCAGGTACATCTAAACATCTATATTTGCATGGATACTCCACAAACCACGATTAAGTGCCTGACAGAGGATTAATCGAACCACCTAAATATTTTCGCATCCGGAGTAGAAAGTTGGTGATCAGAATTTTGTGAGAAGATTCCGTCACAACGAAAAACGCCTTTATGTTAATGATGTCCACCCTAAATCCTGTATGATGTCAGTGAAACTCTCTCCCTATCTCGATAATACAAAACGTTTTGCTCTTCTATCAACTTTCTCGATGTACTCTGTTAAACCTGTCTGGTAAGGATCCCACATCGCGCAGCAGTACTCAAGAAGAGGACAGACAAGCGTAGTGTATGCAGTCTCTTTAGTAGTTCTCTTATATTTTGTAAATGTTATGACAATAAAATGCAGTCTTTTCCTTCCCCACAACATTTTATATGTGTTCTTTCCAATTTAAGTTGTTCGTAATTCTAATTCCTAGGTATTTAGATTTGACTGATTTATCGTGTAACCGAAGTTTAACGGATTCCTTACAGCACTCATGTGAATGACCTCACACTTTTCATTATTTATCGACATTGCCAGTTTCACACAATACAGATATCTTTTCTAAATGATTTTGTAGTTGGTTTTGATCATATGACGACTTTACAAGACAGTAAATCACAGTATTATCAGCAAACAACCTAAGACGGCTGCTCAAATTGTCTCCTAAATCATTTATATTGATAAGGAACAGCAGAGCGCCTGTAACATTAACTTGTGGAACGCCAGAAATCAGTCATGTTTTACTCTATGACTTTCTGTTAATTACTATGAACTGTGACCTCTCTGAAAGGAAATCACGAATCCAGCCACATAACTGAGACGATGTTCCACAAGCACGTAGCTTCACTACAAGTCGCTTGTGTAGTACAGTGTCAAAAGCCTTCTCGGAATCTAGAAATACGGAGTCAATTTGAAATCCCTTGTCATTAGCACTCAACACTTCGTGTGAGTAAAGAGCTTTTTGTGTTTCACGTGAACGATATTTTCTAAATCTGTGTTGACTGTGTGTCAATAGACCATTCTCTTCAAGGTAACTCATAATATTCGAACACAATATACGCTCCAAGCCTGTAATTTAGTAGACTGCTCCTACTAACTTTCTTGAGTATTGGTGTCACTTGTACAGTTTTTCAGTCTTTGGATACGGATCTTTCGTCAAGTGAACGGTTGTACATGGTTGATAAGTATGAAGCAATCGTATCAGTATACTCCGAAAGGAACCTAATTTGTATACAGTCTGGACCACAAGACTTGCTTTTATTAAATTATTTAAGCTGCGTCACTATTCCGAGGATGTCTACTTCAAAGTTACTAATGTTCTTGATTAGAATTCTGGAATATTTACTTCGTCTTCTTTGGTGAAGGAATTTCGGAAGACTGTGTTAAGTAGTTCTGCTTTGGCAGCACTGTCGTTGGTAATATTTCCATTGGTATCACGAAGAGAAAGCATTGGTTGTGAATCGCCGTAGCATACTTTACGTACGATCAGAATCTCTTTGGGTTTTCTGGCTGATTTCGAGACCAAGTTCCGTTGTGGAAATTATTATAAGCATCTCGCATTGAAGCGCGCGCTAAATTTCTAGCTTCAGTAAAAGATCGCTAATATAGCAGATTTTGGGTTCGTTTAAATTTGCAGTGTTTTTTTCGTTGTTTCTGCAACAATGTTGTGACCCGTTTTGTGAACCATGGGGGATCATCTCCGTCATTTTTTAATTTATTTGGTACAAATTTCTCAGTTCCTGTCGATACTATTTCTTTGAATTCAAGCTCTATCTGGTCTAGACATACATTGTTCATTTGGATGGAGTGGAGATTGTCTCCCAGGAAGGCACCAAGTGAACTTGCTTTTTCGAATATTTATGTTTTTCGTTTATTTTTGGAGGATTTGGGGGTTACAATATACAATTTCGTCACGATAACCCTGAGTTCACTAATCCGTTTTGATGCTGCTTATAGCTCAGGATTAATGGTTGCTAAAAGGTCAAGCGTGTTTTCACAATTTAAAAATTCGTGTGGGTCTATGAACTAACTGCTGGAAATAATTTTCAGAGAATGCGTTTAGCACAATTTCAGATGTTTTATGCGTACCTCCGGATTTAAACATGTATTTTCGCCAACATATCGAGCGTATGTTAAAGTCACCACCAACTATAATTGTGGAGTCTGGTACATGCTTGAAATTAAACTCAGATTTTCTTTGAACCTTTCAGCAATTGTACCATCTGAGTTGTGAGGTCGGTAAAAGGATCCAACCATTATTTTATTCCGCTTGCCAAGAATGACCTGTCCCCATACTCACAGGAACTATCTACCTCATTTTCACTACAAGATAAACTACTTCTAATAATAACAAACATGCCAGCGCCCACTGTTTTTCGCCTATCCTCTCTGAACACGTTAGGTTCTTCGCAAAAATTTCGGCTGAACATATCTCCTGCTTTAGCCAGCTTTCAGTGCCTACAACGATTTGAGCATCAGTGCTTTCTATTAGCACTTGGGGCTCTGGTACTTTCCCATGAAAGCTAAGACACTTTCTACATCTACATCTGCATTGATACTCCGCAAGCCACCCAACGGTGTGTGGCGGAGGGCACTTTACGTGCCACTGTCATTACCTCCCTTTCCTGTTCCAGTCGCGTATGGTTCGCGGGAAGAACGCCTGTCTGAAAGCCTCCGTGCGCGCTCTAATCTCTCTAATTTTACATTCGTGATCTCCTCGGGAGGTATAAGTAGGGGGAAGCAATATATTTGATACCGCATCCAGAAACGCACCCTCTCGAAACCTGGCGAGCAAGCTACACCGCGATGCAGAGCGCCTCTCTTGCAGAGTCTGCCACTTGAGTTTATTAAACATCTCCGTAACGCTATCACGGTTACCAAATGACCCTGTGACGAAACGCGCCGCTCTTCTTTGGATCTTCTCTATCTCCTCCGTCAGACCGATCTGGTACGGATCCCACACTGATGAGCAATACTCAAGTATAGGTCGAACGAGTGTTTTGTAAGCCACCTCTTTTGTTGATGGACTACATTTTCTAAGCACTCTCCCAATGAATCTCAACCTGGTACCCGCCTTACCAACAATTAATTTTATATGATCATTCCACTTCAAATCGTTCCGCACGCATACTCCCAGATATTTTACAGAAGTAACTGCTACCAGTGTTTGTTCCACTATCATATAATCATACAATAAAGGATCCTTCTTTCTATGTATTCGCAATACATTACATTTGTCTATGTTAAGGGTCAGTTGCCACTCCCTGCACCAAGTGCCTATCCGCTGCAGATCTTCCTGCATTTCGCTACAATTTTCTAATGCTGCAACTTCTCTGTATACTACAGCATCATCCGCGAAAAGCCGCATGGAACTTCCGACACTATCTACTAGGTCACCCTTTACATCGATGGTTCCTGTATCTATGTTCTTCCTGTGTTCCACCTGCACCCTTTGAGACTGAAGCTCTTTTTGTGTTTCCCCGACACGCTCTAATCTAAAAAAAAAAAAAAAAAAACGCCCAGTCCACGCCCCAGAGGTACTGCTAACCGTGTAGTTGTCTCCTGCGTGTAGTGGTTTCGTGACCTATTCAGAGGCATCCGAAACCCAACCACCCTCTGGCGCAAGTCGAAGAATCTGCAGCCTACACAGTCGCAGCATCGACTATGCTGCAAAAGGTAAACTCTGTTTTCATCTCGCAAGCAAGTCTGGCACTCTGTACCACTTCTATTAGCCGCTTGAAACCATAGAGAATCTCTTCCGATCCAAAGCGACACACATCATTGGTACCTATGTGAGTCACTGATCGTTGAAATTCGGCACCATCGGAATAGTTAGTGTCGACTGTTTTCTGCTTCAAATTCATGCCACTCTCAGCGACCCCAAAACTGCAACGCTGTAATTGCCTGACTAAGTGTTGTTTTGTCTGCGTGAATGTCTGATTGATTAATAACAGTAATTGTACGAATACTTAAGTACTTTAGGCGATACGAGACACAGATGTTCGCTAAATGTTCTCAATGTCATTTTTCTTCTTCTCGCTGCGTTGTATTACAGCAATCTCAATTCAGTTTCATATTCCGAGCCACAAATACACTGACGAAAAAAAATCGCAACATCAAAACCTAATTAATGTAGAGTAATGAAATTCTGGGAATACATTTCTCTAGGTAACATGTTTAAGCGATTAACATTGCAAGATCACATATTAATGTACGCGTGAAATAAGTCATTGCAAATATAAAATGCTGGTACATTAATAGACTGTGTAACCGCCAGAATGTTGACTGCAAGCGTGCAAACGTGCATCCATTGTGTTGTAAAGGCGCCATATGTCAGTTTGTGGGATGGACTTCCATGCCTGTTACACTCGGTCGGTCAATACAAGGGCGGCTACTGCTGGTTGTGGACGACGCTGGAGTTCGGTGATGTCCATTAAATGCTCAATTGGAGACAAATCTTGTGATCGAACCATAACTCTAGTGCGCCCTCTGATTTATTTTGCTTTTGTTTCATTTAATGTTACATCATTTATTATCTGTAAATGTGTTTGAATCGATAACATAAAATTGAATACTCTTTTCTTTGTTTAAAACTTTGATGTCGTGGCTTGATTCTATGCAATGTAGTATACCTGTCATACAAATTCTTTGTCCCATTTGGAGGGAACAAAACTTACTGTATATAATTGTAATTTCTGTGTGAATATTTTTTTGTAGAAATGTTAATATGTGCAAATGTTCTGTGTTATTTAATGCGGTTGGTTGCTGTTATGTAAATTGCTGACCTTCACTTAGGATTCTTAGTTAGTTTGTATGCAAAAGGTGTAGTGGTTCCCTCGGGAACGGAACTGTGTAGCGCGCGCAAATTGTGGTTGGCCTAGGTGGGAAAAGTGGAACAACAGTCAGTCGGGGACGAGCTACGAAACTGTGCACTGACCATGTAAAAGTTGTATAGTGTACTGGTTCCAAGAGAGGCTTTTTCTGCTACTTTCCAATGCCTCGGGTGGATGGATAAACAGCTGGAACGATTCTGGAATTGGTATTCATCATCGCCACCAAGAAGGGCCAGAGTCCAGCTAAACTGTCTGCAAATCCGCCTACCAACATGCAGTTGCCACCACATTGCGCAATCACTGTAAAGGAGTACTGTAATAATGTACAGAGAAGGATCAGCTTATTGGATGTTTTAGTGTGCGCAAATATAAGGTAACTTATAACTGAACTCATGTACCCACCTTAATTTTCTCCCTATCACAACACCTCTCAGGTTCCTCTCCATTTGAAATATGATTACCGAGTGTCCTAGTTTGTGGAAAAAATGAAAGCCTCAGCATATTAAATAATGTTGTTTGATCTTTGGTAAGAAGGGAGCATTCAGATTTACTGTGGATTTAGTGAAATTGTGGGAGGTAGTAAATGTAGTCTTGTGAAAGCCTCCCAGGGGTGGAAACAGTCTAATTTAAAGTTTTGTGGAGTTTCAAAGTCTCCTATTTGATCATTTACTTGCAAGTAGAAGACTGTGGTAATAAAGACAATTTGCAGTTTCTTTTAAAGATTAAAAGCTCTTAAAACTGAGGCTTATAAAGTTTTGCTTAGTTAACGATCATAGTGCTACCTGTAATAAATTCTAAAAGGTGAGTCAGTTTCTTGCAATTTTGTCAATATTTTGTCTCACTGCAGCAAAAGTCGTGAAATACAGTTGTGGAAAGTTATATTTGCTTGCTAAGCACTTGTTTCTTTCGGGTATTGAAAGTGCATATTAATAGTGTATTAAGATCCACAGGTTATCCTTTACCACTATTTAAGAAAACAATTTCTTTATTCAAAATACAGTGAGAAGTAATCTGTTAGTGAATTCCAATTAACTTTCATTATAAATAGTAAAGTATGTAACTGAGAGAGACTTAAGCTGTGACCAGCTCATAATTTTGCAGTGAACCACATTTATAATTTTATGTCGATTAGGAAAATGTTTGAACAATAATACTGAACCTATGTGCAATTAATGATTCTGCAGTGAATGTTAATAGTAATGTTATAAAGACCACTCAATTTGAACAAGTCCTGAAAGTAATAGCGTGTTTCGGTATCTGCTATATTTTTGCAAATAGTTTGTGTTGCCCTAGCTGGTAGCTTTAATCTTACCGTAAACATATGTATGTGTCAGAATTCATTGCATTCGCGTGTGGCCAAGTATAGGTTGTGTTTGTCCGTTAAAGTTATGCATACCTTCTTTCTTAAGGGGAGCCGGAGGTGGTCAAATCCAAAAAATTACGATTTTTTTTTTTTTGCTACCGAAAATTAATTGGAACATTCCTGTTTAATGTAAACTTTGAATTATTGTTCTACTCGCCCTAGAAATGGAGTTATTACCATTTTCCCCCACGCCTGCAGAGGAAATGGGCGGCCGCTAAATGCATCTAACACCCTCTCGTGACTTCCTGGCGAACTGCTTGGGATTTTCTCGGCCTGTTACGCATACAGCGAGTGTGCAAGGGTTGGCTACATTGTTTTCTGTGACAAATGAAGCGCTAAGAGGGATTTGGTAGTGGCATTAGATGGTTCCTGGCAAAAGAGGGGTCATAAATCCCTGAATGGGGTTGTAACTGCTACTTGTGGTGATAGTGCAAAGGTGATAGATGTTGCAATATTATCAAAACATTGTAGGTGCAAAAATAAAATCAAAGGAGAGCACAGTGGAACCTGTGAGGCAAATTTTAGTGGATCAAGTGGAGCAATGGAAGTGGATGGGGGTGAAACAAATTTTTGAACGTTCAGTTCCCAGAGACAACGTTAGGTACAAATACTACCTTGGGGATGGTGACTCCAAAGGTTTCATGACTATAGAGGAACTGAAACCATATGGAAATGAAATTGTAGTTGAAAAGTTGGAATGCATTGGGCATGTGCAAAAGCGTATGGGTGCACGGCTTCGAAGGCTCAAACAAACTTTGGGTTCAAGTAAGCTCAGTGATGGAAAGACAATAGGAGGGAGAGGCAGGCTTACTGATGAGGTGATTGAACGTCTACAGAGATACTATGGGTATGCTATAAGGCAAAATACTAGTAATGTTAGTGACATGCGAAAAGCAGCGTGGGCATTGTTCCTTCATACTGCCTCTTCCAATGAATACCCTCAACACAGCCTGTGCCGAAAAGATTCCTGGTGCAAATACAATGCAAAAAAGGACTATGATCACAACCATGGTTTGCCAGCAGCTGTGATAAATGCAATAAAACCAATTTTTCATGACTTAGCACAGCCAGAATTGTTGCACTAATGTCTACAAGGAAAGACGCAGAATCCTAATGAGAGCGTAAACAATTTGATTTGGAAAGTGATTCCTAAAAGGGTGTTTGTAAGCATAAAAACACTGCACTTTGGCATTTATGATGCAATAGCAACCTACAACCAAGGGAACAGTGTGAAGTGTGAAGTTCTGAAGGCATTAGGATTTACAGCTGGGGTGAACACTGTACGAGCGCTAAGAAATATTGACAGAGAAAGGATAAGAGGAGCAGAAAGAAGAGAAAGGCATATGAAGTATGATGGAACAACAGGCCAGAAAAGAAGACAGAAGAGGAAGCTTTTGGAGGATGAAGAAGAAGACCCTGATAATCCATCCTATAGTGCAGGAATGTATTGAGAAACTTTGATAGCCATATCCTGTAAATTAGAATTTTTCGAATATAAGGAACATTTTCTCAAAATCCACTCAAGCTAGAGAGATGAAATTTTTATACAGCACTCCTAGCGGTCAAACTTACATTGTAACACAGCCATTTGGCAATATGTTCAGTAGTTTCATTTCAGTTTAATTATAAATCAATTATTTGTAAAAAAATTTGGGTCATTAATAAAAAAATAATTGGAAGGAAACTAGAAAAGATACTCCAAAATCCCTGTGTCATAACTGCAATACTAAACCACTCTATATGTAAAAAAAATTCAAATTTTTCTATTTGGTAGTTTATTCATAAATGTTCCTCAAACTTAGTGATTTTAACATGAGCAGCATAGGCACCTCCGGCTCTCCTTAAACGAGAACGTTAATCTTTCTCTCGCCTAATTAGGCTGGCGACCGTTTTCCTTATTCTTTAAACAGTATAGCTAGGCAAAAATATTGTTTGTTACTGTTCAAATATTTACGTAATTCTGACTTTCATGTCCGATAAGCCACCTCCGTTAGGTACAACACGGTCAACATTACAAAATTCATCTCAGAGGGTCAGAATTACGTAATTCTGCTCTGTTGCTTTATACAATAATTGCTTTAAGAAGATAGTTTTATTTCACGACCTGCCTCCAACTTTAAGGTTATAGTATAGCAGTAGCGGACAGGAGTGTTATACGTGGCTTTTCCGTGACAGGACTGCTTTGTTCTGTTGGGGCATAGTACGTAATAAACCAAATTTGGTATTTGAGTGCATAAGCTACGCAAATGCTGTTGCAGTGTTATAAAGGCAACATGTCGACATTCTGCAGAGCATTTTGGGTTACAACAGCGGTGTGTGGACGAGCTTCATCTTGTTGGAAAACACGCTCTGGAATGCTGTTCGTGTATGGCAATACAACAGATCGAATCACGGGACTGACGCACACATTAGTAGACAGGGTGCGTGGGATGACCACGAGAGTGCTCCTGCTGTCGTACGAAATCGCACCCCACAGCATAACTCCAAGTATGGGTCCAGTGTGTCTAACATGCAGACAGGTTCATCTAAATCTACATTCTACGTCTACATTTATACTCCGCAAGCCACCCAACCGTATGTGGTGGAGGGCACTTCACGTGCTACTGTCATTACCTCCCTTTCGTGTTCCAGTCGCGTATGGTTCGCGGGAAGAACGACTGCCGGAAAGCCTCTGTGCGCGCTCGAATCTCTCTAATTTTAATTTTACATTCGTGATCTCCTCGGGAGGTATAAGTAGGCAGAAGCAATATATTCGATACCTCATCCAGAAACGCACCCTCTCGAAACCTGGACAGCAAGCTACACCGCTATGCAGAGCGCCTCTCTTGCAGAGTTTGCCACTTGACTTTGCTAAACATCTCCGTAACTCATCACGCTTACCAAATAACCCTGTGACGAAACGCGCCGCTCTTCTTTGGATCTTCTGTACCTCCTACGTTAACCTCACCTGGTACGGATCCCACACTGATGAGCAATACTCTCGAACGAGTGTTTTGTAAGCCACCTCCTTTGTTGATGGACTATATTTTCTAAGGACTCTCCCAACGAAACTCAACCTGGCACCCGCCTTACCAACAATTAATTTTATATGATCATTCCACTTCAAATCGTTCCGTACGCATACTCCCAGATATTTTACAGAAGTAACTGCTACCAGTGTATGTTCCGCTATCATATAATCATACAATAAAGGATCCTTCTTTCTATGTATCCGCAATACATTACATTTGACTATGTTAAGGGTCGGTTGCCACTCCCTGCACCAAGCGCCTATCCGCTGCAGATCTTCCTGCATTTCGCTGCAATTTTCTAATGCTGCAACTTCTCTGTATACTACAGCATCGTCCGCGAAAAGCAGCATGGAACTTACGACAATATCTACTAGGTCATTTATATATATTGTGAAAAGCAATGGTCCCATAACACTCCCCTGTGGCACGCCAGAGGTTACTTTAACGTCTGTAGACGTCTCTCCATTGAGAACAACATGCTGTGTTCTGTTTGCTAAAAACTCTTCAATCCAGCCACACAGCTGGTCTGATATTCCGTAGGCTCTTACTTTGTTTATCAGGCGACAGTGCGGAACTGTATTGAACGCCTTCCGGAAGTCAAGGTTGGCTCTGAGCACTATGGGACTTAACATCTGTGGTCATCAGTCCCCTAGAACTTAGAACTACTTAAACCTAACTAACCTAAGGACAGCATACAACACCCAGCCATCACGAGGCAGAGAAAATCCCTGACCCCGCCGGGAATCGAACCCGGGAACCCGGGCGTGGGAAGCGAGAACGCTACCGCACGACCACGAGATCCGGGCCGGAAGTCAAGGAAAATGGCATCTACCTGGGAGCCTGTATCTAATATTTTCTGGGTCTCATGAACAAATAAAGCGAGTTGGGTCTCACACGATCGCTGTTTCCGGAATCCATGTTGATTCCTACAGAGTAGATTCTGGGTTTCCAGAAATGACATGATACGAGAGCAAAAAACATGTTCTAAAATTCTACAACAGATCGATGTTGGTTGCAGCCTCTCAACCGGTCCCCCTATAACCATCACACGGCCATTACTTGCACTGAGACGAAACCAGCGTTTATCAGAAAATGCAACAAACCTCCACCTTGCCCTCCAGTGATTTCTCGTTTGACACCACTTAAGTCGCAAATGATGATGGTTTGGGGTCAGTGGAATGCACGCTACAAGGCATCTGGCTCGGAGCTGTCCTTGAAGTAACCGATTTTTAAGAATTCGTTGAGTCACTGTACTGCTGAGTTTGGCGCTGCAGATTCAGTATGATGCGGCAGAGCCAAGCGCTGAACACGATGGTCTTCCCTCTCGGTAGTGACACGTGGTCGTCCGGAGCCCGGTCTTCTTGGGTTCGTACATTCCCGTGACGACAGCTGCCAGCACTCATCTTCAACGGCAATATTCCTCCCAAGTCTTTCTGCAATATCGTAAAAGGAACATCCAACTTCTCGTAACCTTACTACATGAGCTAGTTCAAAATCAGTGGGATGTTGCTACTGGCGTCTTTGCCGCCTTAAAAGCATTCTTCACTAACATTAACTCACCATGTCCAATCTCAAAGGTAACTAGCGCTCACGACCGTTACAGCATGTATTTAAAAAAAGCCTGATTTGCATCCTCATAGGAGTGTCACTAACGCCACTCTTACGTGACTGGCACGAAATTTGAACAGGCGTCATATTTCAGATGTAGAAACTCGCCTATCAGCTTTCGTTTATGTTGCAAAACTCCTGCTTGGTGTTGTGTTTTTCTTTCGCCAGTGTATGATCAAGTCTGAAGATGACGGTCTCTGTAATGCGCATTCGCAAATTCTCCTTCCGTTTGAAATTTATACAGTAGCAGCTGATCTGTACGAGTCGCGGACGCCCATCAGTTGTCAATACTGGAAGACAAACAGTAAAACATCCCCCTTTCACATCCTCTAACCTCTCAGTGGCCGCTCTACTTAACCCTCCGCCCCTGAGACATGCGGACAACGCTGCTTAGGTCACGACGTAATTCCCCAACGTTCCAAAATTAAGCCTATCTTACGATATTACTGTCCATGTTAGTATTTTTGCTTGTCACTGAGCCGCGAAACTACACTCTCACGCAGCTCGTAACGTTACTTGAGGTTTTTAGAATTCAGCTGGTAGTTGCTAGATGCACATAGTTATAAAATACGACTGAGAATCACAGGCCGCGCGAATACCTGATTCGCGCCGCAGTTTGACGACCGCAGCTCTAAAGTGAGGCCTAAAAACAATTTTTAAAATTCTGCGTAGCGTACCTCGTTCAGGTAGATTAAAACATGACGAGAACTTTTAAAATTGGCACAGACTTTTTTCTTTAAGTTAGATAGTAAGTGGTAGTTGGTAGCCCAGAGGTGGAACAGATAGTAGTATATTGTCCACGAGTTGTGAGCACTTTATTGTTGCCATTACTGCATGAATCGCAACAGTAAATGATATGACAGTAAAATGAAACCCTGACGGAAACTATTCAGCTGCTCGAAATATAATTGTACAGGACTTTACCGATGCGGAGCTTTGGGAACGTTTGGACAGATGGTGATGATAGCACCACATCGAAATCTTAAGAGCTCATCCTAAAATCTCATCCAACGACTGTGGTTAATATTAATAAAACGTTTCCCCATCACAGACCCTCAGATTTAGTGGTAAGAGGGTCCATGGGACAGTCTCCCAAAATCTGAGTGCAGATCAAGCACGAAAACTGGAAGAAGGCGTAGTCGACTGTGGAAAACAGCAAAATTGAAGCAGTGAAGTCCAAGACCGAGAAGTGCAAGAAGAAACACAAACGTCATGGTTAAGTGGTAACGGCGTTGGACTACCAAGCGGGCGAACAAGGTTCGAAATGCCTTCGCGCCAGTTTAAAGTAGAGATTTTAATGACAGTTGATTCTGCACAACCACTGTATTAGCAGCCGAAAGGAAGTGCCTTTCGAATGGGAACCGCAAATTTTTGATGACAATGCGACAAGTCAGCCGAGTCCTCCGCCGGAAAACACATCTGGTGTGTCATTAGGGGCATTAGTGACAGTACCTGTGATATGATAGGAAACCCTTATCGACGCACCTAATCTGTACGACTGGTAAGAGACAGGCCTCCCTGCCCGATATAGCTGTTCGTATGAATGTGAATGTGATCGCTCCAAAGGGAATGACGAAAACATAAGATTTTGTGCCATAAGGCGCAACAAATGAACGTAACTGTTTCACAATCACACAATTTCCCTGTGCTGTATCAAAACATATTTTCTCAACATTGCGTTCCCTTCTGGAAGTCTTGGCTCTTGAATTCCTTTTTTGTAACATAGTTCATACCCGTTTATTTATTATTTCCAATTCTGTGGCACGTCTATGTGGTATCTCGCCTGCTCTCACTATTCATCACTATTACTTGCGACGGAAACGTATTCGTGTCACATGAGTCGTATTCTATGACCAATGTGTATTATGAAAAGTGCCAAGACTACAGAAAGAAAACAAACATTTCAGTAACAGTTCATAATGTTGTGGAAAAGAAAGGGGCACAAGGGAATTTCGAACATGCTCGCCCGCCTGATAGTTCAACATCATGAGTACGTGTCTACGACCCCGTTGCTGTGTTAGGCTTCGTGTCTTTGAACCGTTCTCTGTTTCTATTTCGCTTTTTTTTCACAGTTCATCACACATTTTTCCTGTTTTCATGCTTGACCTGTGTTCAGTTTTTGACGGCCCACCTTACCACGAAATCTGTGGGGTTCGCGATGGGCAATTTCCATTGCAAGAATTGTTAGGGGCCGACAAACACACACACACACACACACACACACACACACACACACACACACACACACACATAAACACACACACACATTGAAAACTGTGTCAATTCTTAATAAAAAAAAATCTTAATTGCAGAGCTCAGGGAAGAAGAGATTTAAGTACTAGGACAGATACACGTGGCCGACTCATAAGTGAGTCGCTACGCAACACACTAAAAGCTCCGTACTGTAAGCTTGGACTGGAGTCGAAACAATTCACTACATTTCAAAAGAAAAGACTATAAGACATGTATGGCCGGCCAGAGTGGCAGTGCGGTTCTTGGCGCTACAGTCTGGAACCGGGCGACCGCTACGGTCGCAGGCTCGAATCCTGCCTCGGGCATGGATGTGCGTGCTGTCCTTAGGTTAGTTAGGTTTAAGTAGTTCTATGTTCTAGGCGACTGATGACCTCAGAAGTTAAGTCGCATAGTGCTCAGACCCATTTGACATGTATGGTGTCGACTGCTGGATCTCCATTTGCGGAAATTTGACAGGATATATGGCGCTTAGGTGGTATCTGATAATTTTTTTGTATTTCATGAAAGAAGTATCGCCTGGATAAGAAGATCTACTTTATAATCTCCTCCAGTAGATCTAATTACCAATATCTGAGAGATATCTCATGAAACACTGGCAGTAGCTCTGGTGGCGCATTTACTCTCCATCAAGGACGTCAGAGTGCTTCACCAGTGAGCATCACACTATTTTCCCGCAGTGGATGCAAGACCAAAACTTGTTAGATTCCACTTAGCATACAGCAAAAGCATCATGGCAGCAGGCATATAATACATGTATCGTGAGTGCAATGTGACCTACTTTGGGGAGACTGGTAGGCTGTTATCATCCCCATACCAGAGCATGAGCGCTATGTCCGAATAGGGAAGTTTATCACATTGGCGTTAGCATTATCGCGAATGTGGGAGTCTATGAAGTTTCAGGAAACCTGAGTACTTGCCGGGCAGCCGTCGATGCGCACACGGAAAATAAGAGAGCCAACTGAAATCAAGAAGAACAATATGATCAGACATTAGCTACAGAGTTCCAGAATCCTGGCCAACAGCAACTCCGGTACGATGGGTCGCTATGACCGCACAACAGCGCCTTCATAGTCTCTGCCGTGACCGGCTAACATTAAACATGCAGCACATGCACAACTGACACCGTTGTTCCTACTAACAGGAGGGAAACAAGGCACCCCCGCAAGCGAGTCAGCAATTCTCAGAACGCCACCAGTTGCCAGCAAGCCGTGTAATCCAATGTCAGCTACTAAGTAAGGATCTATCAAAGAGTTTCCATCTGAGGGCGTTGCTGCAGGATGTATACATCGTAGCGCAACTCCGATGTGGGTATATAAGCAGTTTTAAGTTAATTCACTTGACATGGTTTCTCATTCCATTCACCATCTAGTTAAATATTCACAAATAACAATTTTGATTTTGTACTCAGGAAGCACATAAACCGTTTTCGCACTCCACTTCAGCCATTACGTCCCTAACATTCTGCGTGGTGTCTGTTTGTTCTAAGTCGTGTCTCCCTACCACTTTCGCGCAACGACGCTCTGAGCGTGTTTTTTAGGGAATTGACTAGTTTGAACCTGGGACCTGTTGCTGGTAAGGAGACGCCAGACCACACATGACATGTAGAGTTCAGAAGAGTTCAGTGAGACTAGCGATGATATAACCAAATACTTAATGATTTCAGCGTCAGCTCCACTGCACTCCCTGTAAAAGAATCTTAATACTAACTAAATTTAGTGGAAGGAGTTCAAGGCTTTCCTAATTTTAGTTAGCTGGTAAAATAACGGCGAAAAGGTAGTTAAGTTTGCCACTGGAAATTTTATTCTACTCACAGAACATCGTTTATAAATTGCACTATTGATAAAAGGAAATGTTTTAAAACAGAATGATAAAAACCAACTGCGTTCAACAAAAATGTGAACGAATATTCCCTGAATGGGTTTCCAAGTTCTATAATGGATCGAAGAATGACCTATGCCATATCACATCTATAATCTAGGTATAAATTAAGTTTCACAAAAGAGAAAAATATCAAAATGGTCTACAGTGACCCTCAATTATCTTTAATTACTTATTTAACTTGTCGTAAATTACAGTGGCTGATGTGGCTTCTCAATAATTATATAACAGAAAAATCATCGCGTTTCAGATTTTAACTTACGTAGCAAACATGAACACCATGAGCTTTAATTGACGATCGACACTAGTGTTACGCAAAAAGCGGGTGTAACAGATGAGACTTCTGCAGTTCTGAGTGAAGCTTTATGCGCTGTTATGCGCCATCGCGTGCGTTCATTACCTTGTCGTTGGTTAGGCAGCGTCAGGGGGCGGCGGGCAGCGCAGCTCCATACAGCTCGCCGTCTCGGAAGCAACTCTTTCGTAACTTCTCCTTACTACAATTTACCGAAGTTGGTCTAAAAAAAGCTATCTGGCTGTGTTTTCAACTGACCAATCAGGGTCTCAATGTTAAACTTAAGCTTCGCGTACAAAAATTCTGTCTATCCAATAAGAAACGTTATACTTTTCCTGGTGGGGCAATGTTTTTAACGTTTGCAACGTAACAGAGACGCGAAAAAGTCTCACGCTAAAACTTGCAGCTGGTGTGGCCCTTTTAGTGTTATCGTAAGATCCATACTGTTCTTCTGGAGGGCTCTATCTTTTAACATGGGCTGGGGGGTGGTCCTGGTGGTTACTTGGCGACGTGGGTGTCCGTCCCTTATCGTAGGGCCTTCTAGCTTAACACGGTTCTGCTCTCGGCTTCTGTTCTCGTTTCTCCCCTCGGAACTGCGTCTGTTTCACGGTGGGAAGGTATGACATGCATTTAGGCATTCTTGTGTTAGTCTGTGGTATTCCATTTGCTCACTCGTTGATCGTATTACTTTGGTTAATTTAATGTCAGGATTTAATCGGGGCTATGTGACATACTGCCGGATTTGCTTATCATGTCAGGGTTGCCATGGAAGGTGTTGGATTTGCCTGACACCTTACACATCAACAATACGATTGTGGTTTCTGATAATAATCGTTATCAGAGCATTGGAATGAACTGTAGTGGCCTGGGTCGAGAGCTCTATTCTTGTCGGCATGTCAGAGCGTGCAGTGCGGTGAAGCAGACAAGTCAGTTCAAAAATGGTTCAAATGATTCTGAGCACTATGGGACTCAACTGCTGAGGTCATTAGTCCCCTAGAACTTAGAACTAGTTAAACCTAACTAACCTAAGGACATCACAAACATCCATGCCCGAGGCAGGATTCGAACCTGCGACCGTAGCGGTCTTGCGGTTCCAGACTGCAGCGCCTTTAACCGCACGGCCACTTCGGCCGGCCAGACAAGTCAGTGCGCTGGGCGCTAACAGCACAACATTAGGGCGGAAGGGGCTTTTCGGCCCGTCAATTGAAGAGGATTTGAAGTGTCCCAGAATTGGCAGTGTATAAGGACATTCCTCATATGACGCTGAGAAAGCTAAGGTCCAAGAAACCTCCATCACTCTCAGCACAGCAACTACTAGTCACAGACTTGAATAACACTGCACGCTGATGTGACAATTCACTGGCCCACTTCCGACCCCACATGAAGACCTACTGTGTTCGAATTTCACCGCCGACAGTGGAAAGCTCTTAAAGGTGTCCTGTCTCCTGGAGTATTTTTTCCCTGTGTATATACTTGAAAAAAGGACTTAATATTTTTCTGTAAGATATGAAAACTTTGGCATTTTTCATGTTAAGTGCGCCAAGTGCAAAGGGCAAAGACAATAAGTACGATTTATTATTGGTGTAAAAAATGACTAAAGAAGACAATATACTGTTTGTATTGAACCGGGCACCTAGAAACGGCGGAGAGTCTTCGCCCTGCCTTATCCTGCAGTGGTACACAGCCCCACAACAGGCCACAGCAGTCCACCGACACCACCGCCGCCCCACACTGAACCCACTGAACCCAGGGTTATTGTGCGGTTCGGCCTCCAGTCCAGTAGATCCCCCCCGCCCCTCCCTGCAGGAACGTCTCATACTAGACGAGTCTAACCCCAAATGTTTGCGTGGTAGAGTAATTATGGTGTATGCATATGTGGAGACAGTGTCTGCACAGCAATCGCCAACATAGTGTAACTGAGGTGGAGTAAGGGGAACCAGCCCGCATTCGCCGAGGCAGATGGAAAACCGCCTTAAAAACCATCCACAGGCTGGTCGGCACATACAGAAAACCATATATATATATATATATATATATATATATATATATATATATATATATATATAATAAATCCTCAAACCTACTCTCTCTCTCTCACTCTCTCTCTCTCTCTCTCTCTCACTCTCTCTCTCTCTCTCTCTCTCTCTCTCTCTCCTTTCACACACACACACACACCTCTAACAGATTCAAAACAACCGCCAATGACATCAACTGTTCCACCATCCACCATCTTGTTTTCACACCTTCAACTGTTCCACTGTCCGCCATCTTGTTATTACAGCTGGTAAACTGTGACAGTGACAGTGACAGTGAAACTCAATACACGGAACTTGTCAATGACGAAAAAAGAAAATGTAACTGAAACATAATGTAAATAGACACACACACACACACACACACACACACACACACACACACACACACACAACCGTTCACATAAATTACACAGGCCAACGAAAATTTTTTTTGAAAAACTTCTTTTACCCTGATAGCTGATCTTTATGTATTTTTATGAACTGACTCCAAATCTAGCCTTGCTTTTTTTTGTAGCACCCATACTTTTCGAGCGATATGCTTTTTATTACATAGTATAAAAATCCTATGCTATACAGTAAACTGGGAAAATAATGAAACACTGTGTTACAACATAAGCATGGTTTGTACGAGCAATAAGCTACTTAAAACAATGATATGTTTTAATAGAGGTTTCACTTGTCAGCCAGAATTGGATTAGATTTTTTCTCAATCATCCTGTGTAGCATTTTCTACGATGAGTCACTTGCTGAAGTCCTCAGTGAAGTGACCAACTGTAGTCTCCCATCATGTTGGTGTTCCAGCGGCCTTGGTAGCGCTTTTCCATCACTTCAATGTCCTGATGAAAACGCTCTCCTTGCTCCTCACTAACATCTCCTATATTGTCTGGGAGGTAATCAAGGTGACTGTTCAAAAAGTGGACTTTCAGGCTCATTAAACATCCTAAAGTTTTAAACTTCTTTAAAATTTTAGCTATAATACAAACATATTCTGTCTTTTTCACGTCCTAAGAACTTTGTAACGATACGACTGAATGATACCCATGCTTATTTGTCATTTAAGGTCATTGAAGATTCAAAGTTAACATCAGACATCAATTTCCTAATGTCAGATCCGACAAAGATGCATTCTTTTAGTTTAGCTTCTGAAAGGTGTGGAAACTTTTGGCAGAGATACTTAAAACATGGTTCATATTTAGGCAAAACCTTCGCAAACTGTTTCATTAGGCCTAATTTTATATGTAGAGGTGGTAGGAGTAAGTTTTATGGATCTACAAGGTTTATGCGTAGAATGTTCTTCACACCACGTTTTAAAGACTCCCTCATAGGCCAGTTCTTTCTGCACCAGTGTTGATCCCTAGCCCTACTGTCCCATTCACACAAGAAACATGGAAATTTGGTAAAGCCACATTGCTGACCAAAGCGCCTGCACGTTACTTTTAGATCGCCCATTATCATCCAACCATGAGCAGAATAGCCTATTTTATTTAGCACTTAATATGTATCGAATATCCAACAGGTATAGATGCATACATGTTACCACTGTGTAATAAAACAGCCTTTAAACTAGTTTTGGGTGAATCAATAAACAGTCTCCAGTCTTCCTTTTTGTGTTCAATAACAAACTGATACATCAGACCAGGAATGTCTGAGCAATACACTAAATCACCTTCTTGTTGCAAAAACTTGGAAAATTGCTGCCCTATCTTTCTATACATCGATATGCTGCTTCCAACTGCCAATAAGTTATTTTTTCTTAATCTAGAGCCAAGCAATTCAGCTTTTTCTTTCGTTAAGCCCAGATCCCTAACCAAATCGTTAAGCTCGGTATGAGTAAACAATTTGGGCTCTAGACTTTCTGTATTACAATGGAATTCATCATCATCTGGTTCATCTAAATCACATTGTACATCAGAAAATACTTCTGTAAAATAGAATTTAAATCATCTGGCGGTTGAGGAACTGGCAAATCTACACCGTGCCCTACTGGTCGGATGGCGGACGAAAGGTTAGGGTAGCTTATTACCTTCTTGTTTTTTCGAATTATGGCCACTAATATCAACACTGCAAAAGTAGCAACCATCAGAATGATTTCTTGGCTCCCTCCATATCATAAGAACAGCAAATCTAAAGGCTTTTTTCTCCTTTTTGGACCATTTTCTCAGATCTTCAACGTACACATAACATACCTTACACATCACCAAGTTTAGATCCAAAGTGTGATAGATAAACGTTTTTCACAAAGTCTGTAATGTTCCTTTGGTGTTTTTTAGTCACAAATTCACCACAAATATAACAAACTGTCAGTAGAGGTTTTGCAACCACGATTAGACATTGTGCTTAGCACATGTGCAGGAAACGGGAAAGTGAGGGTAGGTTAACAGTAAACAAAACACCATCTGTTAACACAAAAATAGAGCCGACCTTTTTTTTTTCCAGCAAATGTTGTTCAGCATTGCTACCAACGTCATCTACATTCATTACACCTCCTTTTTAAGTTATTTTAACTATACAAAAGCGGTTAAATTGTTTAAAAATCGCTTAATTTAATAAATTTAACTGTAAAATGTGAAGAAATGGTGGGTGATAGTTTTTTAAGTATCATATTTGCATTTCCCACCCAAAGAAACATAAGAATAAGGTATTTTCAGCAAGAAAGTTTTTCCATCGTTGACCTGTGTTATTAATCTCAGGCATAGCCATAATAGTTTAGAAATCGTAATTTTTGTGTAAATATTTTGCCTACATTAAGTTGTATATAGTTGCAGGTGACAAGCTGTAAAGAAAATGATACGCTGTAAAAACGTAATACAGCAGGAAAAGCACACTATGTGGTAAGAAGGTATGAATACACAATGTTATGTGCTCTTCAAAAATCTGTAATTACGATTTAAAACTAATATTTACACGTATTTAAACAGTAAAGAACATTCCTTATGTTTAACAGCCATAATAATAATAATAAAAAGCCACCGATGCTGCAACTGCAGTTGGGGGGGTTGGGTTGATTTTGGGGAAAGAGGCCAAACAGCGAGGTCATCGGTCTGCAACTGCAGTTAAACATGTCTGGGACAAAAACAAAATTGTTTTTTCTAAAGGCGGACCCCACCCAAAAAAAATATATACTCTCTTAATTTTCAGTTGTCTGATAAAAGAGAAGTCATTCTACCTTTTCGAATAGTACTGCTGACCTAATAAGACGCACTCTTCCTACGTTCTGTATTAATAGGTCTGTAATAAGTGTTAATTTATGTAAATCGTTTCCAGAATACAAAATGTTATTTGTTACTATCGAAACCATCTTTTATTTATCGAAGAATTGTTTCCTTTACTGCAGTTATTAAAACTTTTATCAGTTGCGATCTTACCCTACTGTTTTCCGTCATTACCGTCGGTACAACTATTTTCAGTAATTAAGGCTCTTCAAGCCCAGATAACGTATTTAGTTTATGCATTTATCAAACATAATAAAATGTCTGTCATTATTTTCATTTTCTAATGCAAATCTTATCGTACTGGGCCACTAATGTCGACTACGTTATTTTCTTCAAGCAGACGCAATTACAGAGAAAGCTATAACTAAACATAACAAACCAGTGTGCTACCAATAAGCATACATACACCCGAACACTGAGGTTTCAACCTCTGAGACAAAAAGAGATAATGTTCTTACATTGTTTTTGCCCAGGTGTGCAATAACACGTCTGCACGGTAATGTAACTGCAACAATAGGAAATAATTATAATCAATTATTTGGCACATCGAAGTATTGGTTGGGTGTAGTAAGTCTGTGTTAAAATTTTTACAGTTTAAATGATTGTAAGAAGAACTATGAAAAAAATAACCATTACCTGTTTAAAAGGCAATTTCATACATCACACTACAAATACATTACACACAGACAATAACTTATACATTACAACGGTATTCGAACATCGCATGGAGTCTGCCAGGACTCTTCGTACCGACGGGGCAAATCTTCAAGCCCACAGTGTGACTGTGGCGCTCTGTGACAGATAACTGACAAAACTATGAGGGAGTGCAACAGATTTATATGAACTAAAGGATGCTGCAATTTCTTGGCTGGATGGCTTAGACAGTAATATATGATTATGCTTGCTGGCCATGTCCACTCAACTGTATTAGAATAAATTTTGTTGATTTCGCTTAAATTTTCATTACTTATCTTATTGGTCAGTGTAACGTTCTTTTTATTGTTGAGTTGAATGTCCCTGGTTATCTCAATGTGCAATTTATTGCTCCTTTTTTACTGGTCGTTTTGCAGTCTATCGCATCATACGTTGCGCTGTTCATTTTACTGCATGTTTTATATTTCTTTTATGACGAATGTATTTAAACTTGTTGTATTTCTTTTCTTATTCCACGTGGAGTAATTTAAACGTCGCATGTTTACACATATCCAAATGTTTAGTCAAACGATAAATATGCAAAAAAGGGAATAGTAATTTATTGATTAAAGTTTACAGTGGTATATTCGCTTCTGTGCTGGATTGCACATCGGCGGCGGTCCTTTAAGAAAGGCCTTGAATAGTCACGACTCCCCTCGGACAACGATGAGGAGCAAGCTGTTACTGCTTCTTCTTCACGCTACACGACAAGGTGTTTTACCGAACGGGTATCTTCAAGCTGGTGCTTCAATGTGATTACTGCTTCAATGATCACGACGATTTTGCCTGATTGGCGTAACGATTCTGGACTGTGCGGCCTTCATACAGAACTTCTTGATCGCCCTTTATATCTCCTCCCCCTCTCCTTGTAACTCTGGAGTTCTCAACTTTAGTGTGTTCGTCACCACCAAAATGGAAACGAACTTCTCCTCCTGCATGACAATGTAAGGCGTCACATAAGTCCGCGCACCCCAGAAGATCTCACAAAACTTAATTGGGGCAGTTCTTCCTCATCCACCCTACAGCCCGCATTTCGCACATTCCGACTTCGATCTGTTTGGCCCAATGATGGATGCGCTCTGCAGGAATAAGTACATAGAGGATGTGGAGGTTATTGAAACAGTGATAGAGTGGTACCATGCGGACATACAGGGCCCCTCCAATAAGATGTCGTAAGGCCGTCACACTGAAATTATGTTAAGAGAAGGGTTTGTAACCAGAAGAGTGAAGAATAATATGATGCACTGGAATTCTGAATAAAATCAATCTGCTTCGAGAGAAAAGATCTTCCATTTCTTACTGAACGCCCCTCGTAAATTAGTTCACGGCCTGAGTAAGAAAGCTGCAACACGGCTGGAAACGTCTATTACTGTGTTGTTTTAAGTATTTTATGAGAGGACGCTAGGGGGAAAACGTTACATTGTTACTAACTACTAACTTTGTGTTCTGCCTTACGGTAGGTCTTGTCATGGGGAAAACCTCATCAGAGAGGTCCACCGCATGAGCGTCTAGGGAAGTGATTCCAGTAGTGGTTTCCCGTTGCCTTCCACTGATGATGATGAAATGATAATGAGGACAACACAACACCCAGTCCCTGACCGGAGAAAATTTCCTACCCAGACGGGAATCGAACCCGGGCCCCTTGGCGTGACAGACGGCCGCGCTGACCACTCAGCTATCGGGACGGTCACATAGTTACTAAACCACTGTTATTTTTACTATTCCATATTTCATTCAAAGGAAATAATAATTTATAGTTTTGCACTTGTTAATTCAGTTACTAGATCTGCAATGGTATATCAAATACTAAATAAGTACAAAATCTCATGTTTTACACCCTACACTGAAAATAGCGGCTTGGCAGGAACTCGAATTGGTACCTACTGAAACCATAAATTTTGCGAGCGTTTAGTGATCTAGGGTTAAAAAGGCTGACACTGGTCGCGGAATCGATTAAAAAGTTCTTTGGCTTACAGGTTAGTCGTTGGTTCACTATGAACTTGGAGACACACCTGATGCTCCTAAATAGCTATGACAAGGGGACGACAGAAATTAATATGACAAGGCTTCTATGGGTGCAGAGACAGACCTACAAGACTTTCGTACGATCTTCCTGCAGTAATCAACTGCTTTCTTCGGTGGAGCATCGAAGCCAGACGATGAACGACTGTACACTACAGAAAGATAACTACGTAACAATGTTAAACTCTTGCAACTGACACCCTCTGCCTGATATACAGAATTTTCTTACGGTAGAACCACTACAGACAAGAAAGACAAAACTACTAAAGAGACAGAATAAGAAATCGTCCGGACATGGAAGAGTCACTGACGAACAGAGCACAAGTGAGCAAACGCCGTAAATTTAATTACACAAACTCAGCCCGCATAGTGGCTTGTAACATCTCGAAGATATTGCCAGATGTCGCACACACTATGGGTCCACGAACTAACACTGAACTGCCAACACACACCAGTGCCACGCCAGCTGTTGTATATAATAAAATGAAATCCTGAATAATCAAATAACTGACGCTTCACTGAAGGTGACAGCGAAAACAAGCGCAGATGGACCTAGGGTGAACTAAATACAAGGACTAACGCAGACGCATCCGTAAACCACCTAATAACTCCCATAAAAAACTGTCATAGAAGTATCTCGTAATTGAAGACGTGGGATCTGACAAATGTGTAGTTACAATGAAAAAAAAAAACGGCTACCTGGGTCACTTGCAGCGATTTATTTGGATTAACTGTTTCGAAAGGTAATACAAATCTTACGAACAACTTAAATTGGAAGGAACACATAGAAAATGCTCTGGGGAATGATAACAAAAGACTGGGTTTGGGAAGGCTAACCAAAGACTGCTTTTTTTTTGGCAGGTCACTTAGAAAATGTAACAGATCTACTAAGGAGACTGCCTACACTACGCATGTCCGTGCTCTTTTAGAATACTGCTGCGTGGTGTGGGATCCTTACCAGGCAGGATTGACGGAGAACATCGAAAAAGTTCAAAGAAGGGCAGCGCGTTTTGTATAATCGCGAAATACTCACTGAAATGATACAGGAGTTGGGATGGACATCATTAAAACAAAGGCGTTTTTCGTTGCGACGGAACATTCTCACGAAATTTCAATCACCAACTTTCTCCTCCGAATGGGAAAATATCTTTCTGACACCGACCTAAATAGGAAGAAACGATCACCATGATAAAATAAGGAAAATCAGAGCTCGTACGTAGTGTCATAGATGTTCGTTCTTTCCGCGCGCTGTACGAGATTGTAATAATAGAGAATTGTGAAGCTGGTTCGATGAACCCTCTGCCAGGCACTTAAATGTGACTTGTAGAGTATTCATGTAGATGTAGATGCAGGTTAAAAATAAGAAAGAAGGTTACAATAGTACAACTGACAGCAATGTGATATTACAGAGATACTTATAGTGGCAGTATAAAAATAAAACATCATGATGTAATTTTTGTATGCTGCAAAATGACGTAAAACACGGCTAGCAGTAGTGTGCTCATTACACATACATACAGTGCCACGCCAGCGGTTGCTGCTATCTTTTGTTCTTCCGCAAACTTGTACACTTTACTCTCATTGTCTGATTTATTTCGTTGAGGTACTTTCTAAACAAATTCGGCGTACCATGAAGGTGGCTTTTAGTTACATAAGGGCGTTGAAATATGCGCATATTGTTCAGTCGCTAACAGTAAATTCCCTCACGGCTCCAGTTGTAACATTTACGGAGTGTCCTGTGTCTCCACGCGCTGCTCAACTGCGTTATAGTAGGTATAAATTATTTTATAATGCTTCATTTTTATGCCTCCACTATACGTTTTTTAATGTCATGTCCTATTGTCTTCTTTTATCGGTTACTTGGATCTTAAGGCAACTTGTATTACGGGTCAAAACCGGTTCTTACATGCGATCCAGACAGTGTCTTTCTTCATTGTTAGTGGAAATGTCTTACAACACTGTCTCCTGCCTAGTAGCTTTATTTACACCTCAACTGCTTAAAGTGCATGTAAGGCTTTATTTTAACTACCCTATTGCTTCAGTTACACCGCAGTTGGTTACTTACATCTTCTGCCTACATCTACATCTACATCCATACTCCGCAAGCCATCCGACGGTGTGTGCGGAGGGTAAAAGTGCCTCTATAAGTTCTCCCTTCTATTTCAGTCTCGTATTGTTCGTGGAAAGATTGTCGGTATCCCTCCTTGTGGGCTCTAATCTCTCTGACTGTATCCTCATGGTCTCTTCGCAAGATATACGTAGGAGGGAGCAATATACTGCTTGACTCCTCGCTGAAGGTATGATCTCGAAACTTCAACAAAAGCCCGTACCGAGCTGCTGAGCGTCTCTCCTGCAAAGTTTTCCACTGGAGTTTATCTGTCATCTCCGTAACGCTTTCGCGATTACTAAATGATCCTGTAACGGAGCGCGCTGCTCTCCGTTGGATCTTCTCTATCTCTCCTATCAACCCTATCTGGTACGGATCCCACACTGGTGAGCAATATTCAAGAAGTGGGCGAACAAGTTTACTGTAACCTACTTCCTTTGTTTTCGGATTGCATTTCCTTAGGATTCTTCCAATGAATCTCAGTCTGGCATCTGCTTTACCGACGATCAACTTTATATGTCCATTCCATTTGAAATCACTCCTAATGCGTACTCCCAGAAAATTTATGGAATTAAGTACTTCTAGTTGCTGACCTGCTCTATTGTAGCTAAATGATAAAGCATCTTTCTTTCTGTGTATTCGCAGCACATTACACTTGTCTAAATTGAGATTCAATTGCCATTCCCTGCACCACGCGTCAATTCGTTGCAGGTCCTCCTGCATTTCAGTACAATTTTCCATTGTTACAACCTCTCGATTTATCACAGCATCATCCACAAAGAGCCTCAGTGAACTTCCGATGTTACCCACAAGGTCGTTTATATATCTTGTGAATAGCAACGGTCCTACGACACTCCCCCGCAGCACACTTGAAATCACTCTTACTTCGGAAGACTTTTCTCCATTGAGAATGACATGCTGCGTTCTGTTATCTAGGAACTCTTCAATCCAATCCCACAATCAAGTTCATATGCTCTTACTTTGTTCATTAAACGACTGCGGAGAACTGCATCGAACGCCTTGCGGAAGACAAGAGACACGGCATCTCGGCATCTACCTGGGAACCCGTGTCTCTGGCCCTCTGAGTCTCGTGGACGAATAGCGCGAGCTGGGTTTCACACGATCGTCTTTTTCGAAACCCATGCTCATTCCTACAGAGTAGATTTCTAGTCACCAGAAAAGTCATTATACTCGAACGTAATACGTCTTCCAAAATTCTACAGCTGATCTACGTTAGAGATATAGGTCTATAGTTCTGCACATCTGTTCGACGTCCATTCCTGAAAACGGGGATGACCTGTGCCGTTTTCCAATCCTTCGGAACGCTACGCTCTTCTAGAGACCTACGATACACCGCTGCAAGAAGGGGGGCAAGTTCCTTCGCGTACTCTGTGTAAAAATGAACTGGTATCCCATCAGGTCCAGCGGCCTTTCCTCTTTTGAGCGATTTTAATTGTTTCTCTATCCCTCTGTCGTTTATTTCGATATCTTCCATTCTGTCATCTGTGCGACAATCTGAAACAGTTTTGGAAAAAGACATTTAATATTTCGGCCTTTAGTCTGTCATCCTCTGTTTCAGTACCATTTTGGTCACAGAGTGTCTGGACATTTTGTTGCCGGCCGGGGTGGCCGAGCGTTTCTAGGCGCTACAGTCTGGAACCGCGCGACCACTACGGTCGCAGGTTCGAATCCTGCCTCGGGCATGGATGTGTGTGATGTCCTTAGGTTAGTTAGGTTTAAGTAGTTCTAAGTTCTAGGGGACTGATGACTTCAGAAGTTAAGTCCCATAGTGCTCAGAGCCATTTGAACCATTTTTGACATTTTGTTTTGATCCACCTACCGGTTTGACATTAGACCAAAATTTCTTAGGATTTTCTGCGAAGTCAGTACACAGAACTTTACATTAATTGTTTTATCTGTACACCAAATATTGGAACTATATTTTTTAGTGATTTATGTGGTGCAGACATGTTTTAACTACCCTACAGCTTTTAGTTACACCTCGCTTGACTACTTGCATCTGAGTTTTCAGTATTTCAATTATTAAGCTGTTATTGTTTTTTTTCACTCTTTCAGAAATGTATGCAACGCTTCAATATCTTTTTATCTTAATTATTGCCGGCCGCTGGTGGCCGAGCGGTTCTGGCGCTACAGTCTGGAACCGCGCGACCGCTACGGTCGCAGGTTCGAATCCTGCCTCGGGCATGGATGTGTGTGTTGTTCTTAGGTTAGTTAGGTTTAAGTAGTTCTAAGTTCTAGGGGACTTATGACCTCAGCAGTTGAGTCCCATAGTGCTCAGAGCCATTTGAACCAATTATTGAATTGTATTTCAAACATCCCATACTATACTCTAATTTTAATCTACACATTTATAGCTGTTAACATTATGTTATCTACGAGCTTGTATTTATATAACTTCGACTGATAAGATAAAGTTGCTAAGAAGCTCTTCGAAACTTCCTGGAAGATTAAAGCTCTGTGCCAGATCGGGGCTCGAAACTGGGAACTTGGCCTTCGGTACTGGCGCCAATAACTGAGGGCGGTTGGTTGATTTCGGGAAGGGGACCAAACAGCGAGGTTATCGGTCCCATCGGATTAGGAAAGGATGGAGAAGGAAGTCGGTCATGCTCTTTCGAAGGAACATCCCTGCATTTGTCTGAAGCTATGTAGGGAAATCACGGAAAACCTAAATCAGGATGGCCGGGCGAGGGTTCGAACCGTTGTCCTACCGAATGCGAAGCCAGTGCGCTAACCACTGCGCCACATCGCTCGGTACTGAGGGCGGATTGTGAGTCTTGCTTCGGTAGCTCGACCGGAAAACGTCGTTAGAACCCTTGCCTGCGAAATGCCAATGTTCAGATTCCAGTCTGGCAGACAGGCAACTTTGCCTTAGGTACTGGCGGCAAACTTGAGGGCGGATTATGAGTCTTGCTTCGATAGCTCAATTGGAAACAGTCATTAGAGCTCTTGCCTGAGAAAGGCAAAGGTTCCAAGTTTGGTATCTAGTCCGGTACACAGTTTTTAATCTGCCAGAAAGTCTCAGATCAGCGCTCACTACGCTGCAGGAGAAAATTAATTCTCATTGACACTTTGTTTAAATCATCTTGTTTAGCTGAAGCGCGACGCGCAAACTTGTGACAGAGGAAGGTGTCCTATTCAAGCGGCCGGTTTAACGAAAACGCGCGCTCGTTTAGACAGACTCTGAGTTGTTCCTCAGGAAATGTGAAACAGACACAGTTAAAATACGATCACACTCAGAACAAAGGTGTCACACTTGATTCCCCTCGCATACGTACCGAACTGTTATAATTAAAAGTGCAGCTTCTCATTGAGGTCCATGTGGGCTGTTGTTATCGTATGCCAGCGAAACTTGGTAGAAATGATAATGCCGTAATGCAGAACCGATTTACGCTGGAAGAAAATTTAGTTCCAATTTTGGCCACCACGCCAGGCTGGCGCTGTAGCTGACTGTATGATGGTATGATATCCACTCTGTCATTTGACAAGCCATGATGTGAATGAACAATATGGCTATACGGAAGAGAGGCCGTGCACTGTTAGTGAAACTGTTTTACATAAACGGCAGCAATTACAGTGCTGCACTGAGAGTATCGCTAACTGAAAGATCTGAGGAGAAGCCCCGTGTCAAAAAATCGTTTAAAGACGATTATAAATTTTAAAACACGGGTGAGCTTCGTGCGGCACCTGGGGATGGAGGCATCCTATCCCTGTAGAAGTTATTGACGAGTTTGCTGTTGCTGTAACTGACCACGGAGTCCGTGCCCCGGGTAGTGCTATTGCTACGACAGTGTCACTAGAATTGACCCTTCATGGTCAACAGTACGGAAAGTTTTGTGACATGTACGTGCACTGGTACCCACAGAAGATCCAGTGCAGCAACTGAAACCTCGTGATCCCGCAGCGACGTTCTGAATTTACTCCTTTGTTTCTGGCACGGGTCGAAGTTGATGACAAATGGCCGGGCGGTATCGTATTGAGTGAAGAGGCACATTTTACACCACAGGACTCAGTGGACAAACAGAATTGCCGAATCTGGGGTGCTCTTAAACAGCATGGTGTGCACGAAGCGCCGATGCACTCGCCGTAGGTGACTGTGTGGTGTGCGTTCACAAGCACTATTATTCTCAGTCCGTTATTCTTTGAAGAACATACACGCAGAGAGCCCGTCAGATGTAACGCGACATCTTCACGTTATCGAGACCTCCTTGTTCACTATGTCACTCCTCTTTTCGAAGACCGCCAACTGTGTGGAAACAGTTGCTCGCCAGTGAAAGATCTGCCTAACCTTCGACGAATGTGTTATCTCCAGTGGTTTTCCAGATGTATGGCCTGCAAGATAACCTGATCTAAATCGCTTTTGCCACTGGGGAGTCTAAAAGAACGCGTTTACCGGTGACACGTTCGGTCGGTACTCAATCTGAAGGTCAGTATAAAAGAACACGTTGCTCAGATTCGTCAGGGACAGCTGGGAGCAACTGTTGATTACGTCGTTTTATGGTTGCAGCAACTCGTCGACATCTCTGGTTCTTATATTGACCGACTTACGTAAGCAGCAATTGGTAATAAAATCAACATTATGCCTTTCTCACTTGTTTCACCTTTTCTGCCTGCGCCCCATTCCTAATCCACTACATATGGAAACATTTGTATATGTCTTTATGTCTCTCCTGCATTCACAGTGCTTGATTTGCACCTGGTGGCCGAAATCGGAACTTTTTCTTGCGTAAATCGGCTCAGCATTAACGCATTAGCATATCTACTAAGTTTCGCTGCCATGCGATAATTATAGCCCATTCTCGACCTCTGTGAGTAGCTGAACTTTAATTGTAGCAGGAGAAGATTAGTGTTTTACATCCCGTCGACAACGTGGTCATTAGGTATGGAGCACAAGCTCGGATTAGGGAAAGATGGGGAAAGAAATCGGCCCTGCCCTTTTAAAGGAACCGTGCCAGCATTTACCTGAAGCGCTTTAGGGAAACAACAGAAAACCTAAATCAGAATGGCCGGACGAGGATTTGAACCGTCTTCCTCCCGAACGCCAGTCCAGTGTGTTAGCCACTGCGCCACCTCGCTCGGTACACCTCAATTTTAACCGTCCGGTAGCTGATAACTGCAGCGACAGAATAAAATGAATTAGCCAAATATTGAGTGCGGTGGATTCCCACTATACAGGACTAACGCTAACAAGAAGAAAACACTAAGTAATTTTAAGAGAAACAAATTAGTATAGTAAATAGTGAATCTGTTGGTTCAAACAGGCAGAAAGTATTCCGTCAAACCGTCCATCTGTCCAAGCGAGGGAGTGAAATGTGCTTAAGGAATTAGAAAGTACACTACTGGCCATTAAAATTGCTACACCAAGAAGAAATGCAGATGATAAACGGGTATTAATTGTACAAATATATTATACTAGAATTGACATGTGATTGCATTTTCACGCAATTTGGGTGCATAGATCCTGAGAAATCACTACCCAGAACAACCACATCTGGCCGTAATAACGGCCATGATACGCTTGGGCATTGAGTCAAACATAGCTTGGATGGCGTGTACAGGTACAGATGCCCATGCAGCTTCAACACCATACCACAGTTCATCAAGGTTAATGACTGGCGTATTGTGACAAGCCAGTTGCTCGGCCACCATTGACCAGACGTCTTCAATTGGTGAGAGATCTGGAGAATGTGCTGGCCAGGGCAGCAGTCGAGCATTTTCTGTATCCAGAAAGGCCGTACAAATTTGCAACATGCGGTCGTGCATTATCCTGCGGGAATGTAGGGTTTCGCAGGGATCGAATGAAGGGTAGAGCCACGGGTCGTAATACATCTTAAATGTAACGTCCACTGTTCAGAGTGAAGAAGAGGTGACCGAGACGTGTAACCAATGTCACCCCATACCATCACGCCGGGTGATACGCCAGTATGGCGATGACGAATACACGCTTCCAATGTGCGTTCACCGCGATGTCGCCAAACACGGTTGCGACCATCATGATGCTGTAAACAGAACCTGGATTCATCCGAAAAAATGACGATTTGCCATTCGTGCACCCAGGTTCGTTTTTGAGTACACCATCGCAGGCGGTCCTGTCTGTGATGCAGCGTCAAGGGTAACCGCATCCATGGTCTCCGAGCTGACAGTCGATGCTGCTGCAAACGTCGTCGAACTGTTCGTGCAAATGGTTGTCGTCTTGCAAACGTCCCCATCTGTTGACTCAGGGCTCGACACGTGGCTGCACGATACGTTACAGCCATGTGGATCAGATGCCTGTCATCTACACTGCTGGTGATACGAGGCCGTTGGGATCCAGCACGGCGTTCCGTATTACCCTCCTGAACCCACCGATTCCGTATTCTGCTAACAGTCATTGGATCTCGACCAACGCGAGCAGCAGTGTCGCGATACGATAAACCGCAATCGCGATAGGCTACAATCCGACCTTTATGAAAGTCGGAAACGTGATGGTACGCATTTCTCCTCCTTACCCGAGGCATCACAACAAAGTTTCACCAGGCAATGCCGGTCAACTGCTGTTTGTGTATGGGAAATCGGTTGTAAACTTTCCTCATGTCAGCACGTTGTATGTATCGCAACCGGCGCCAACCTTGTGTGAATGCTCTGAAAAGCTAATTATTTACTTATCACAGCATCTTCTTCCTGTCTGTTAAATTTCGCGTCTGTAGCACGTCTTCTTCGTGGTATAGCAATTTTAATGGCCAGTAGTGTAGTTTGACCGAGTACGGTCTTTCCCATGGATTAACGCGGGAGGTTCGGACTGCCTCCCTACGAGAACATGTGAAGTCCCCTGCTGCTGCTCTACCAGCTGTCTCCCAGCTGAATCTAAGTGCAATGGCAGCTGGTTGGGTTTACGCTACCGTGCGCCTGGTAGTGCGGGAGACGCTGTTGAGGACATTGGTCCGGTAGCTGGCGCTATAATTACCTGCTGCTGCATGTGCGTGGATGCTGGCGCCAGTCAGGGGCCGCCTGTTCCGCTTATCCTCTACACGTAACAGATCATCACCTGCGACGTCCGTATGTCGGCTGTCAGGAGAAGGAAAACTTTTCTTCCCCCTCTGACGAGAGGTGCTGGGAAAAAAAAAACCACACGAAATTCTTGAGTAAGATGATCATGACATTAAAATTCTGGTTGTCACAACGGATAAGATAGGAAACCTTTGCTTGGTAGATGTAATTCCAGCCATGATAAATTGTTATAGTCGTAAGAAAAACTTTTCGTCGAAGCTTCAGGCTAGCAGGAGCAAAGCTATCACGTCTTCTACAGCGAATAACAGGATGATTGCTATCCACATAATCCCGAACACAGCAAGGGGAAGTAAATGAGATAACTAACGTGCAATCCTATTGACAACTCGTCATCCAGGCTGCTCACCAGTATAATGTGCAGATGAATGGAAAACAAAACTGAGGATCTGATAGATAACGATCGGTGTAGCTTTAGGAAAGGTAAATATATCACAGATGCAGTTACGCTTGATATTGCTGTAAGAATCAACATATGCCGCTCTAGAAAAATTGTTTCACAATGTAAAGTCGTGCGAGTTTTCTGAGATTCTCATGAATGTAGATACATATTATTGAAAGACAAAATGCACCAGGAACACAAAGGAACAAAAGTACTTAAGATCAGAATCTGCAACCCATACCAATTTGAATCAATGAGAAGTATCAAGATTCAGAGGGGAGCTACGTTAACTGTTATAAGTTCTTTTGTCATCATGAGTGTTTCATAGACAACATTCACATATTATTCGGAAATGATAAAAGAAAATATTAATATTAGTGTTTGAGAGTAGAACAAAAAATCTTCTGCCACTCTGAGCGAGTGCAGGAAAATAAAATACGAGGAGCCTTCAATAAGTAAGCAACACATTTTTTCTCGGTCAATTTCGGATGAAAAAATGACCAATTTGCTGTCGGACATAGTTGAATATTCCTGCGTGAGCCCGTATAGTTTCATGAAGTTGCGATCTGTGCCAGTGCTGGACGTAGCCTTTGAAATAGCGTCTGCAAGGGAGGGGCGTTCCAAGCAGAGAGCTGTCATTGAGTTTCTTTTGGTGATAGACCAGATCACGGAGATATTCATAGGCGCTTGCAGACTCTGCGGGGATGTGGAAGTAAACAGAAGTACGATGAGTCGTGAAGCGACGCGTCTGCCGTCCCGCAACAAGGTCTCGAGGACCTGTCTGATCTCTCGCCTGCTGACTGCCCACAGCTGTTACTCCTGCAATGTCGGAACGTGCGGACACACTCGCTGAGGTGATCGACGGATCAGAATCAAACACATTGCCGCACCGTTGGTCGTCTCTGTTGGTAGTGCTGACACACTCGTCCATCAGTTCGGGTATTCAAATTCCAGCTGGGTTCCTCGTTCCTAACGGAAGACCATAAAGAGCAGCGAAGGACATTTGTGCGGAATTGTTTGCGTGTTACGAGGCTGATGCTGGTAGCCTGCGCCCCCGCGAGGAGCTCGAAAACTTCACTGGACTGTTCTTCCTCATCCACCATACATCCCGGATCTCTAATCTTCCTACTCCCATCTGTTTGGTCCAATGAAACATGCACTCCTCGGGAAGCAGTACGTGGATAACGAGGAGATTATTGATGCAGCAAGACACTGGCTCCGACGTCGACCAGAAGAGTGATACCACGTGGGCACAAAGGCCCAACCAAAAAGGTGGCGTACGGCCGTCGTTTTGAACGGAGATTATGTTCAGAAATAGGTTTTTATAGCCAAAAAAGTGGTGAATAATGTAGTGTATTGGAATCCTGAATGAAACGAACCGGCTTTCAGAAAAAAAGTGTTGCGTTACTTATTGAACGCCTCTCATATAAAATGCGTTAAAATTTTCTGCTAGAGTCCAAAATCTACACACAGAAGATTTCTGCGTTTCTAATAGCAGATAAGAAATAGGATTAAAAAATATTACAACAGAGAAACGTGGCAACCTGAACAGTGGGTTCAACAAGAATGAGACAGCCACACAGCAACGCACTAAAACCTTAAGCTTAAAAACCTAGACTGAAGTTTAGACAGTAAGTTAATAAGTTAGTAAAATGTTTTACAAGATTCATCTCTATTTCAGCTACTATTGAGGGCTTGTCTCAATTGCTATGGAGGGCAGGTCGTTTCTAAAGTTAGTTACTATGAAAACATAAAATGGAATACTCTAAACTATGTCATATGATGATTTTTACGACTAAAACATCACGGACCTTGGGTTTCTCAATCCAGAGAATGAAGAAATTCGTAAAATGAGAGGAGAGGACGCGGTGCACCTTTCTTTCAAAATACTTTCGAATACAAAGCAAGGTACTTCCTCCAACAAATTATATCTCGCATAGCGACCACGAGGAAAATTGATACGTATACAGAGAAGTACCTAGAATACTCCTTCTCGAGCACTGCTCGCCAACTAAAAGAGGAAAAAATGCTGCTACGGAGAGTGGTTGAGGGATGGCGGAACCAAGAGTGGGCGACAAGGTCTTGGGCGTCCACGCATCATCACCGAACATGGTGGTCGGTGCTTTGCCGCTCTAGGTAGGAAAGGCAGCAGTATGTAGCCGATATGACGACAAGCACAAAGCTGGTGCAGGCAAAAGTGCTACCATTCAGTGCGTATTATCCGCAGCAGATTACCCTTACATATGCCCGACATCGATTGCAGTCGTCACTGAATCATCGAGACTGACCTGTGTTCATGGAAATGTGTCACCTGGACTGATAAATCTTCTTTCTTGTGACACCATGTCGATAGTCGTGACCAGATACGCCGTCAGCCTGGAAATCAGATTGGTGGAGAAATGTACTGCGTCACGGCTGAAGTCAGTGGAGGACAGTAATCGGGAAGGTGGAGAGGGGTGGGGGAGGGGGTGGGGCGTGAATCGTAGCAGCATGAAAGCTGTGGGCTACTTGAACATCATTACAGACCATCTGGAGCCCTCTATGCTTCATGTCCTCCCCGTCGGCGATGATATCTTCCAGCAGAATAAGTGTCCTTGTCACGAAGTCAGAATCGTGTTATATTTCTTTGAGTAGCATGATAGTGAACTCATGTTCATGTCTTGGCCACCAAATTCGCCTGCTCTGAACCCGATGGAACACATGCGGGAATTACGAGGCCTGTACAGACGATTCTGGCACCACATGCCTGCAGGGATCTACCAAGGACTTATCGAATCACTGAAATCGCTACTGTACTGCGTTCCGAAGGTGGATCAACACGTGGTCATAATGTTTCACTCATTGTAATCCAAAATGCTTTCCTACTAGGCATCCTGAACAGAGCCTACATACATATTGATGATCGGAAGCTGATGTACGTGCGATAGCTCATATTGTAAGCATCCCATCTGAACAGGTACATGAAGTTCTCTAACCTTATACGAAAATTCCCTGTGAGCACTGAGTAGTGCGATTGCTAACTTTTGATAAAAAACGGATCTGAAGAGCATTTCACTCCACAATGTCGCCGTCTACGATACTTTCATGAGGATTTGTTAGTATGGCTTTATCATGGTCAATTCTTTTTCATTGTAAGCGACAGACAAAACCATGGCCAAAACCTCTTGAATGTTCACCAAACGCAGATAAAACAAATTTATATTTTTTTTCAACGTTATTCACATTATTTTATACATATTACATTTGAAAGTTATTATGATGAAAAGACGCGTGCTTTTACACGATCTTTTATTGAATTTTCAATGTTATTTCATTGGTTACTAATTTTTATCATCACAGTAAATGTTATAACTATCGTCAAGTAAACGATCAAAGGCATAAAGTTTTCCTAAAAGTGTATGCCTGTCGTGATTTCCGAAATAGCTGTCATCGAATAAAGTACCTGCACCTGGGCGCTTCGAACTGCAGACACAGATTTCAGGATCGAGGGACAGCCTTGGGAAGCCCAAGTCAAACATCGATAGATAAAGGTGTAAATAACTTCATTCAATAATACAATGAGATACAATATGCCAGAATATGATCGTAATGGATGATTAATCGCCGGGTATGCTTTCGACATTACAAATGGTTCAAATGGCTCTGAGCACTATGGGACTCAACTGCTGAGGTCATTAGTCCCCTAGAACTTAGAACTAGTTAAACCTAACTAACCTAAGGACATCACACACATCCATGCCCGAGGCAGGATTCGAACCTGCGACCGTAGCGGTCTCGCGGTTCCAGACTGCAGCGCCAGAACCGCGCGGCCACTTCGACCGGCTCGACATTACAATTTGCAGGATCGTATTTTTCATACATACACGGAAAACATAAATTAAAACGGAATCTACTTCATCGAATGAATGCAGTTTTCCTGCGTGCACAAGGAACCATCAGAGAGGAAAAACAAAGTTCGTTGGCATCTTGAAAAATTTCTCATTCTTCCGACAATTTGGATGCAAACCATGCGTAACGCAGTACTTTATAAATATCGGTGCTGAAAACTGGCCATGTACGATTGATTGTATTTCAACAGCATCTTTACGAGAATCAATATCTCGTTCATTGTCAATCAAATATGAACAAGTTTAAAGGCGGTTTATACAGTTTTTAACTTGCTTGTAGGAATAAAAGTCGCATTATATTTTTTGCAACAACAAATACTGGTAAACAACCCAAAAAACGTTGGAAATTCAGAGAAGTTCATGCAAATACACGTGTCTTTTCGTCATATTACCTTGTGAATGTGATATGCACGAAATAATATGTCTAGTTTTGATAAAACCATAAATTTTAAAAAAATGAGCGAGACTCGATGGAGCGATTGTAGAGCTTGAATACTCACCACATGAGCGCCGCCAGCTCGAACTAAGGGTCGCAACGCATCGGTCCACTCACTGAAGAGTAAAACTTCTCTTGCGATTTCCTCGAATTCTCCTAAGCAGTACGCGTTACTCCTTACATATTATGTTGTTCTAATTGACTATTAAAAGTGTACAAAGTCTGAAGTAAATGCGTTATCCAAACGTCGTGGATTGCCCTTGTTAGTTCCGCCAACACGTATCCCCTAGTATCCCCGTTTTACAGTTCTGCATACCTTGGAGGTCTGCCACTAGCACGATAGGATGTTAATGACAAATGGCTTAGCCTAGGGGGTTCTTTTCAGCGTGCACACCGCGAAAGAGTGAAAGATTAATTGCGAAAATATTCCCCCCTCGACTGTGGCTGAGCCACTTCTCCGCAACACCTTTTCTTTCAGGGTTGGTTGTCCCGCAAGGCATGCAGGGGAACCTCTTTCAAGTTTTGTTAAAGTTCGTGAGAAGTACTGGCGTAAGTAAAACCTTGAGGGTCGGTCATGTGTCACGATTGGATAGCTCTTGTTACTATTATTTTAATTTACCCTTTTCTTTTTATTCTTATTAGTAGTTCTGGTAATTCACTCTTCCCAATGGATCATTGCATTACCTGTGGCGAAGTGGTTACACGGCAGTAGCATCCCTGTAATGGACTGGCCTGCACAGAGTCCTGACCTGAATCCTATGAAACACCTTTGGCATGTTTTGGAACGCCTACGTCGTGCCAGGCCTTACCAACCGACATCGATACCCCTCCTCAGTGGAGCACTCCGTGAAGAATGGGTTGCCATTCCCTAAGAAACCATTCAGCACCTGATTGAAAGTATGCTTGCGAGAGTGAAAGCTGTCATCATAGCTAAGGGTGGGCCAACACCATATTGAATTCCAGCATTACCGATGGAGGGCGCCACGAACACAAAGTCATTTTCAGCCAGGTATCCAGATACATTTGATCAGATAGTATATCTTAGAATTCTTGGTGGGAAGTACCACTTTACTTCAACAAGTTTAACTCTGAAAAGAAAGGTGGAGAGTCATCGGCTTTGACATAAAGTATCAACCAAAGCTCCTTCTTTGCCCATGAAAAAAAAATCAAGGAATGCAAATGTTTTAGTAAATCTTCTCAAGAAGAGAATTTCTTTAGTCAACTGCTAACACAGACGAAACTGATTGTGACGCATCTAAGGTGGGTTAAGAAAAACAAGTATAATCTGTAAGGAAAGATAGGAAACATACACTACGTACAAGAACCAACAGGCAACAATAGGAATTAAAGACCAAATAGAAACACTCGCATTGGAAAGACTGAAAGATAGGAATGCAAACTTTCGCTCGTAAAGTAGGTTAATGTTAAAGTTATCATCTAAAATGTGGAACAACGAAAATGACGAAGTGAAGGAACACTACCACCTTGGAAGCAAAACAACAGATGACGGACGAAGCAAGAGGGGATACAAAAAGGCAGACTAGCGTAGGCAAAGAGGGAATTCTTGGGCAAAAATCTACTAGTATCAAACATTAGTCTTAATCTTAGAAATAAGTGTTGGAGGACATGTTTCTGGACCACAGCATTGTATGAAAATGAATCATGGATTATGGCATACGTAGAAAATAAGAGAATCGACGCGTCTGAGGTGTGGTGCTGTAGAAGGATGCTGAAAATTTGGTGGGTTCAAGGAATGAGGAGGTTGTCGCCAGACGTGAAGAGGATAGAAATATGTGGAAAACATGGAGAGGGAGATGTGACAGGAGGGTAGGACATGGATCAAATCGTCAAATGATTTGACTGTGTTTGCCATGAAATTAAATTCCTTTTAAAACATCATGTTTATTATCAAAATTATGTTAGACTAATATTCATTATAGTTATCAATAATAAAATAACTTACTCAGTTAGTAGATTAATGCATGACACAGAGTGGTTAACACTTGGAAAACAAATATACACTTGGAAAACAAATATATGAACATCATCTTCCCCACACAGTCCATCCATTACACACATACTTTGTGCCATGTACCAATCCTGTTTGACAGTAAAACAGACATATACGTAATAAATGCTAATTATATCATAAAAAACCTGCCTGAAGTTGGAGATATTTCGAGCTATGGACCAGAAATTGCTTCATTACTTGCTTCAAAATAGATAAATGAACTCAGTAACAATGTGACACAACAGTAACTATACAGGGTGAGTCACCTAACATTACCGCTGGACATATTTCGTAAACCACATCAAATACTGACGAATCGATTCCACAGACCGAACGTGAGGAGAGGGGCTACTGTAATTGGTTAATATAAACCATAAAAAAATGCACGGAAGTATGTTTTTTAACACAAACCTACGTTTTTTAACGGAACCCCGTTAGTTTTGTTAGCACATCTGAAAATATAAACAAATACGTAATCAGTGCCGTTTGTTGCATTGTAAAATGTTAATTACATCCGGAGATATTGTAACCTAAAGTTGACGCTTGAGTATCACTCCTCCGCTGTTCGATCGTGTGTATCGGAGAGCACCGAATTACATAGGGATCCAAAGGGAACGGTGATGGACCTTAGGTACAGAAGAGACTGGAACAGCACATTACGTCCACATGCTAACACCTTTTTATTGGTCTTTTTCACTGACACACATGTACATTACCATGAGGGGTGAGATACACGTACACGCGTGGTTTCCGTTTTCAATTACGGAGTGGAATAGAGTGTGTCCCGACATGTCAGGCCAATAGATGTTCAATGTGGTGGCCATCATTTGCTGCACACAATTGCAATCTCTGGCGTAATGAATGTCGTACACGCCGCAGTACATCTAGTGTAATGTCGCCGCAGGCTGCCACAATACGTTGTTTCATATCCTCTGGGGTTGTAGGCACATCACGGTACACATTCTCCTTTAACGTACCCCACACAAAGAAGTCCAGAGGTGTAAGATCAGGAGAACGGGCTGGCCAATTTATGCGTCCTCCACGTCCTATGAAACGCCCGTCAAACATCCTGTCAAGGGTCAGCCTAGTGTTAATTGCGGAATGTGCAGGTGCACCATCATGCTGATACCACATACGTCGACACTTTTCCAGTCGTACATTTTCGATCAACGTTGGCAGATCATTCTGTAGAAACGCGATGTATGTTGCAGCTGTTTGGGCCCCTGCAATGAAGTGAGGAGCAGTGAGGTGGTCGCCAATGATACCGCACCATACATTTACAGTCCACGGTCACTGTCGCTCTACCTGTCTGTGCCAGCGAGGATTTTCCACGGACCAGTAATGCATGTTCCGTAGATTCACTGCGGCACGTTGGATGCTCTCTGTCCGGCTACCGTTCTGCATACACCCTGCAGGCTTCAGCTGCATTTCGTCGACACTCGCCATAGATGAGTATCATCTCCAAATGGTTCAAATGGCTCTGAGCACTATGGGACTTATCATCTGTGGTCATCAGTCCCCTAGAACTTAGAACTACTTAAACCTAACTAACCTAAGGACGTCACACACATCCGTGCCCGAGGCAGGATTCGAACCTGCGACCGTAGCAGTCGCGCGGTTCCGGACTGAGCGCCTAGAACCGCTAGACCACCGCGGCCGGCAGTATCATCTCCGCCTTTTCAGAGTTCGAATACACCATGGTCACAGTTCCTACAACACTACACTATCACAGACGTCTGGTAACACGGTGTACTGCAGTTGGTCTGCGTGCGGAGACGAATGCAGAATAACAATAACAGCAAGCGCTACATGTGGACACTGCGACAGCTAGACCAAACCACAACAGTGCACTACAGCCACACTCGTAAACATGTCCCTGCAGATGATGCTCGCCGACCGTGACATGTGTTTGTTACAAGCAACTGAACGTCGGAGGTTTCAAGCGTCAACTTTAGGTTACAATATCTCCGGATGTAATTAACATTTTACAATGCAACAAACGGGACTGATTACGTATTTGCTTATATGTTCGGATGTGCTAGCAAAACTAACGTGGTTCCATTTAAAAATACGTAGTTTGTGTTAAAAAACATACTTCCGTGCATTTTTGTATGGTTTGTATTAAACAATTGCACTAGCCCCTCTCCTCACGTTCGGTCGGTGGAATCGATTCGTCAGTATTTGAAGTGGTTTACGAAATATATCCAGCGGTAACGTTAGGTGACTCACCCTGTATAAGGGCACTATAGTACTTTACCCTTTGTTTTTACACTCAGGTGACGAAAGCCATGGGATGGCGATATCCACGTGTACAGATGGAGGTAGTATCGCTAGTGGACAAAGTTCGTTCCAGCACATTTTGTTAGTGCAGGTTGCTTATATTCAGGTGCAGGCATACATTCCGGGGGACACTTGAATGATTTATGACCTTAATCTATTGTTCTGATAAATGGTTTATGAACCCGCCATTCCCCATCCACCTCCCCCATACCTCTAGAAACCTCCAACCCTCCCCCTCCCCTTCGCCAGTATAATCACACCTTTGATGTCAAATTAAATCACTAATTGAATAAATCGATCAATTAATTAACCCTTCCACACCCACCTTCCATTATGCCTCCCCTCCCTTACTTGGAAACTGATGGGAAAAAGACTCAGTTGACTGGATATTTGGTGAAAAATATATTGCAGTGTATGGAATATTGTTTAACAATTTCTGGTAGACAAGGCAATATGGGATATAAGACACTGTTTTGAGCTCAGTTTATGTATTTATTCATAGAATTTGTCAGGAAATTAACTGCACTGTATAGAATACTGTTTATTTAAACATTTTCAGGCTGAAAAGGCAGTATAAAATATTCAAACAATTGTGGCACTTTTTTATTCAGATAGTACAAATAATATTGCCATTAAACATCGTCACACACAATTACACTTTTAAAAATCTTTTGTACCAATCACAGGGCAATGTGCACCCATGTGCTGACTGCTTGGCCAGGTTGCACAAAATGCCAGTGTCCGAGAGACTGCACTTCAGAAGCCTGAGCCCCACAACTGTTCTCGGCTCTCACACCACCAGCTGTCTCATGTATTACCAAGAGTACAGGACAGGGGAGAGGTACACAGACCAGAATATGCGCTAATTCCCAAACAAATTATCATGTGGCAGCAACTCTTTGGTACTGATACCTGAGAAATTCCTGTCGAAACACATGTTCTCCTTCTCTCTCCCTCTCTCTCAAATGGTTGCTTCCGCCGGCCGAAGTGGCCGAGCGGTTCTAGGCGCTACAGTCTGGAACCGCGCGACCGCTACGGTCGCAGGTTCGAATCCTGCCTCGGGCATGGATGTGTGTGATGTCCTTAGGTTAGTTAGGTTTAAGTAGTTCTAAGTTCTAGGGGACTGATGACCGCATAAGTTAAGTCCCATAGTGCTCAGAGCCATTCGAACCATTTTTTTTTTGTTGCTTCCTGTTTGTGTGAGCCAACATATGCAAACACACACAATTCAAGATATCCCTCCCCACCCCTCCTCCATTACACACTCCACATGCACCCCTCGCCACTCATGCAGACTTGGTCTTGGTAGCTGGTACACCCCTTTGTCCCCACACTTCCACTTCTATGGAAACCTGTAGTGCATGGAATGAAGACATTTGAGAAAAAGTAGGCAGCATCTGACATGTGCCACACTAACCCAACCTTTGTCCTCAACAAAGCAATGTATACCTGCTAAATCCCCAGCTCTGCACTTCTTGGAAATATTCCCACACTCGATTAGATTCACTGACTAATTAATTAAATCAATGCATATGCTATGTCCTGCATCACAGGACTAGAATATTAAACTCATTTTAGGCTCACAATGGTGTGCTAAGACCATGCTCTAGCTCTGTCACAGGAACTTTTGAACTCTCTTAAATTAAACATATGTCTTGTCACATACGAAGTCTCTCAGGGTCACAGCACAGAGGTGTTGTAAATATCAGGTTTATATCCTGATATCGAATTTATAAAGTGATACATCACTTCATAAATTCGATAATATAGCTCATTTCATTACGAAGACCATGTCTGAAGGTGGGAGATTGAACTTCTGTTAAAATTTCTCTCAGCAACGAAAAAACGCCTGATCAGCGCTCCAACTCTTGAATCATATCAGTGGTGCTCTCGCCCACGCTTCCACCCGCCTGGCAGCACGTCACTGATGTCAGATTGATAGGCTAGTTAATTAAATTGATCATGAGAGTCCCTTTGCATGATGAGTAATTTTTTTTTGCAGTCTGATTACGCCCGCCAGATAACCGTTACATACACTTCTGTGACGCCTCTTTTGGCTTCCCACAGGGTAGGTAGACACTTCCTCTGATACCAAAATGAGTGGTAACCATTGAAAAGATGCTGAAGACAACCAACGCTAATTGCAGTCAGTATCTCAGTTGTCTTGTCACATTGGTGGATCAAGCCACTTAGAATTCTGGTATACTGCTCCGCAACTAATGCTGCTGAGATCTGTGGGTCTATGGGCATTGTAGGATGTTTCACTCTCTTCTTAACCCCCTTAGTGCCTCATCTACCGGGTTCCCATGTAAACAGCTGCCTCCGCCGCCACCAGGTCTCGAACCTTCTCCCACGCATCAGTGCTTTGCTCTCCCAGCCATCAATGCACTGCTCGCCGTGCTGAACAAGTATTAATAATTCCAGACTTACAAAAGCTATACTTCCCAGAAGGACAGAGTGCTTAAGTCACTGGGGTGAACAACAGGTTGTAGAACACTACACTTCCTCTCATCCCTCTTGCAAAACAAAACGTTCTGTGATGTGCTTTCGAAATATCCTAGAAAGGCTGATGCAGTGAGAAATAACAAAGTATCTGTCTACTGACCACCACATCCTAAATCTGTATGAGTCTGCAGGCGTAGATTTCCCTCAGGATACAGCCCTACAGAATATTTCCTATTGGCTTCCCCAAATTAGTGGGTGCATGCTTCGAGAATTCTAATGGGAATCTCTGAAGGGGAGATGATGTTTTCGGGGAACACTGTTGAGAACCGACATTTGAAGCTGACAGCAGAAGGTTTCTACTGCCGCCAACGAAATTCCGCATGAGGACCACGAAGATAAGATAACAGAAATTAGCGCTCATGGAGAAGCATATAGGTAGTCTTTTCCCCCTCGCTCTTTTTACGAGCGAATTTAGAAAGGGAATGACTAGTAGTGGTACAGCGTACCTTCCACCCACGCTGTACCATGGCTTCCGAAGTGAGCACATTGATGTAAATGTGACCTTGTCGTAGCTGTTGCAATGTCAGTCCATCCATTTGTGGACACACAAAACTCATGGAAGTATGTTGTCTCTCATTTATTGAGAAAACAAAAGACAGAACTTCTGCTATTGGTTGTCTCTCGATAAAAATCTACATATTAGCTCCTAATTTTTCTTTGCAGTCATTTTGTGAGACGTGTGAGAAGTTGTAATTTGTTTACCCTCAACACTTAGAAAAGCGGTCCAGAGCTCACCCCTCATCTACCGTTTCGTCAGAGTATTGCTTACCTACTGTTTTCTCATAAATCTTCCATCCAGTCTTCGATATATAGGATTTGAACCCACCTGATTCTGACGAGAAAGGTATGTCCCCCATCAAATTACAGACCTCTGCTAGTTCTCTCGAAATCCAATCACATACCGATTGCACTGTTCTATTAGTTAGACGCCTGACAGGCGGAGAGCTACCACAACCCGCAGCTCGTGGTCGTGCGGTAGCGTTCTCGCTTCCCACGCCCGGGTTCCCGGGTTCGATTCCCGGCGGGGTCAGGGATTTTCTCTGCCTCGTGATGACTGGGTGTTGTGTGCTGTCCTTAGGTTATCTAGGTTTAAGTAGTTCTAAGTTCTAGGGGACTGATGACCATAGATGTTAAGTCCCATAGTGCTCAGAGCCATTTGAACCATTTGAAGCTACCACAACGAGAAAAAGAGCACACGGATGTACAGGAGGAAATTCACAACCATGCAGAGTATATGCGGACTGCACAAAGAAATTCAGAAGCATAAAAGATACAATTAATCGACACCAAATGACTGTCAATAAATATCGCACTGTACATGTCCTAATGGTTCAAATGGTTCAAATGGCTCTGAGCACTATGCGACTTAACTTCTGAGGTCATCAGTCGCCTAGAACTTAGAACTAATTAAACCTAACTAACCTAAGGACATCACACACAGCCATGCCCGAGGCAGGATTCGAACCTGCGACCGTAGCGGTCACGCGGTTCCAGACTGAAGCGCCTTTAACCGCACGGCCACACCGGCCGGCTACATGTCCTAATATCCGTTATCATGGTCCTATGATCACTATACCAGAAATACAACAGAGTAATCGTGACTGAGTCTTCATTGACAGCAGTGTCTCTCTCTGTCTCTCTCTCTCTCTCTATGTCGCTCTCTGGAACTCAATAAGATTTTATCGCACATGTTTCTTCTGATGTATCGTGAAGCAAATACTGTCAGCTTGTTTATATCGACCATACATGGTGATCCCATTAAATATACATGTATTGGTCCTCTGGAGCAGGTGACCAGTGATGCCAGTCGCTTCCATTGACCTGTGTAAAGTTTTGTCGCCTGTAGTGGAGGAAGACCATATTGACTATCAGTCACAAGGAGTGTGTTCTTGAGTTCTTGTTTCATTAATAGTTTCATAGATTGTTTTTGCTGTAACACAATGAAGTGGTGTATAACCACAGCTGTGTACTAGCCGTACATTTTGTTTTTCTAGCACGACTTCGAGGTCTGTGTCGGGTGCTAAACCGATGCTAACACGTTTCAATGCAATGGCTCGCAAACAAAGCCTGACATTGCATGGTGTAAACTATGCTGCTCCCACAACACACAGGTTGTTGAAATAAAAGACAGAGTCGGCGTTACTTTTTGACAAAAATATGAAAGACATTGCAACATATGCATTTGTGGCATAGTGGAGCATTTCCAAACAGCTGTCCGAAGTTGATGATCTATACATTTAATCTCATCTTCCACTGTGACAGGGTAGCAGATGTCTCGGTGTTCTATTTCAAAGAGACGAAGAGCATTGATTCCTCATACTGCAGCCTTGTACACGATAACTGTTGCGGTGCTGGCCATTCCCAGAGTTGTTGCTCCAACCAAAACTCTCTCCATCTCAAACAAGTGGTGTCAGTCAATCATTATATGGCAATCAAGTGCCAGTAGACGCATGATGTGGAATAGACAGTGGATATGGGACAATCTACTGTAATAAGCACCACAGTTGATAGTGTGATCAATTTCTGCAATTTCACCATTCTTTCCGTAATTTCAATGCCAAACAATTTCATGGCAGCATGCTTCCTAGTTTCTATATCATCGCTGAACCATCCCTCCACTGCTTTGCGAGCACCATGTACTAGATTGTGAACGTAGGTAGATGGCTGTGCAGAATGTCCGTTCATGCTTAATTCTCAGACATATGCACCAAAGTATACGAGGCAGCGTCCTATACCAGTGCTGTTATATTTCTATCACTTGGATCATAGTGCAGAATTTACGATTATTATTGCCCATCTTTCCCTATGTGAACGGAGGTCACAGTGTATTCTCGTATTCATAGGATAAAGTTAGAGACTGAAAGATCTCCCCGAGCTGCCATCGACCAACCCTCCTGCCCATTTACTTTGCAACTGACCAGAAGCAAGAGTTCCTATAGTGCTAAAGCTCTGAAAATAGCGAAATACTCTTCGCAAAATGACTCTGCAGTGGGTGTAAGAAAATTTAAATTCATCCTGCTAAAGAGCATAACATCTTCGATATAATTTATATTACCTATATTTGTAACAAGGTTGCCTACTTTCTGCATTATTAACAACCACCAAGGCATATTGCTGCCCCTATCACACCTCCTTTTTATACTATAATACTATACATGATGGCACATGATCACCCCAATCACGCTATTTTGTTTGCTAGATGTGCAATGGATAGAGGGAGACATTCCTCCTTGAGTTTCATTCTTATGTATGAGATACAACAGCACATCAGTCGGCCGGTGTAGTATAGCACTGTACTCGAATGTATTCAGTCACCCCCGACCAAACATTCTACAGTTGCATTATTATTCCATTTGCTGTATTTTCTGAATATCGGTGTTGCAAATGGCTCCCATTACCTTTTCCTCCCACTGGTGGCTCCATTTTCAGACATTAAATACATCTCTGTATATAAGGCATGAGGGGCCCACGTTTAAAACCTATCCCGAACGAAGCATATTGTGGATCCACCTCTGAACTTGGCTCCAGACATAATTCATAGTGAATCCACCTTCAAACGCTATGCCAGATATAGCGTATTGTGGATCCGCCTCTGAACATCACTTCGGATATAATGTGTGGCAGATCCACAGTCGAACAATAACTCGTATCTACTCTGGGTGATCATAGGAACACAATAAAGGAGATTAGGACATGTACAGTATGATATTTATAGACAGTCATTTGGTGTCGATTAATTTTGTCTGTTATGCTTCTGAATTTCTTTGTGCAGTCCGCGTGTACTCTGCATGGCTTTGAATTTCCTTCTGTACGTCTGTGTGCTCATTTTCTCGTTGTGATAGCTCACCACCTGTCAGCTGTCCAACTAATCGAACAGTACAGACGGAACGTGATGGGATTTCGAGAGAATTAGCAGCGGTCTGTATTTTGGCGTGGGACATCTCTTTCTCTTCGAAATCAGGCGGATTAAAATGCTATAGATCGAAGACTGGAAAATTTGTGAAAATACGGAAGGTAAGCGATACTCTGACGAAAGAGTAGTTGAGGGGTAAGCTTTATACCGCTTGTGGGTAAACATATTACAACTTCTCACACATGTCTTACAAAGTGATTGCAATGAGAAAATTCGGAGCTAATGAGAAGATTTTTCATGAGAGACAGTCAGCAGCAGAAGATCTGTCTATTGTTTTCTCAATAAATAAGAGACAATATATTTCTGTGAGTTTTGTGTACCTGTAAACTGGACTGACATCTCATCATGTAGACTAAAGTTCGATTTACATCTATACGCATACTTCGCAAGCCACTGTACGGTGTTCGGCGGAGAGTACCCTGTACTAGTCATTCCGTTTTCTATTCCGCCCATAAACACAGCGAGTGAAAAAGGCTACCTAAATATTTCACGATGAGCCCTAATTTCTGTTATCTTCCCTTCGCAGTTATTATGTGAAATGTTCATAGGCGGCAGTAGAATCTTCCTGCAGTCAGCTTCAAATGCCAGTTCTCAGTAGTCTTCCTCGAAAAGAACATCATCTTCCCTCCAGAGATTCCCATTTTTCTCCAAGCTTCCATCCACTAATTTGAGAGAGTCAATAGTAACGCTTTTTTGGGCTGTATTTTGAGGGAAACCTAGGTCTGCAGACTCATACACGTTTGGAACGGGGTGCACAGTAGTCTGGTAGTTTGATATAGTTGACTGCATCAGCCTCCTGCCACACGTTGCAGAACCTCTCGGTTTGCAAGAGGGATGAGGGGAAGTGTATTGTTCTACACCGTGCTATCTATCCCAGCGACTTTGAAGCACGCAGTCTTCCTGAGAAGGATAGGACAACTTTTAGGCGTCTGGAAACATTAACAGCTGCCGGCATGGAGAGCAGTGGGTTGTTGGCCGGCAGTAGTACAGCCCGGATGCACGGGAGGAGGTTCGCGACCCCATGGCAGCGGTGGTATCTTTTCACACGCGACACGGTGAAGGAGGCGCTGTGGGGATGGAGAAGGGGTGGAACATCCTACAGTCCCCATAGACCCACAAGTCTCAGCAGGACCAGTTCGAGAGTAATATACCACAATTCAAAGTGACTTGATCCATTAGGATGACAAGAGAACTGAGAAACTGAAAGCAATTAGCGTTGGATGTCTTCAGCATTGTGTCGATGGTTACCACTCATTTTGATATCAGAGGAAGTGTCTGCCTGACCTGTCGGAAGCCAACAGAGACATCACAGAAGTGTCTGTAACAGTTATCTGGGGAGCGTGATCCGACTGCAGGAAAAAAAAAAAAAAACTCATCATGCAAAGGTACCATCATGATCAATTTAATTAACTAGCCTATCAATCTGAAATCAGTGACGTGCTGCCAGTCAGATGGAAGCGTGGGCGAAAGTACCACTGATATGATTCAAGAGTTGGAGCGGTAATCAGGCGTTTCTTCGTTGCTGACAGAAATTTTAATAGAATTTCAATCTCCCACCAACAGAGTGAGAGATGGTCATCGTAATAGAATGAGCTATATTATCGCAATTATAAAGTAATACATAGTATAAACTTGGTATTTACAGCTTCTCTGTGTTATTACCTTGAGAAACTTTGTATCTGACGAGACATTTGTTTACTTTAAGAGAGTTTGTTTACTTTAAGAGAGTTCGCCCCCCCCCTCACCCCAATGAACCATGGACCTTGCCGATGGTGGGGGGGCTTGCGTGCCTCAGCGATACAGACAGCCGTACCATAGGGCAACCACAATGGAGGGGTACCTGTTGAGGGGCCAGACAAACGTGTGGTTCCTGAAGAGGGGCAGCAGCCTTTTCAGTAGTTGCAGGGGAAACAGTCTGGATAATTGTCTGATATGGCCTTATAATACTAACCAAAACGACCTTGCTGTGCTGGTACTGCGAACGACAGAAAGCAAGGGGAAACTACAGCCGTAATTTTCCCCGAAGAAATGCACCTTTACTGTGTGGTTAAATGATGATGGTGTCCTCTCGGGCAAAATATTCCGGAGGTAAAATAGTCCCCCATTCGGATCTCCGGGCGGGGACTACTCAGGAGGACGTTATTATCAGGAAAAAGAAAACTGGCATTCTACGGATCGGAGCGTGGAATGTCATATCCCTTAATCGGGCAGGTAAGTTAGAAAATTTTAAAAGGGAAATGGATAGGTTAGATATAGTGGGAATGAGTGAAGTTCGGTGACAGGAAGAACAAGACTTCTGGTCAGGTGAAATCAAATAGGGGTAATGCAGGAGTAGGTTTAATAATGAATAGGAAAATAGGAATGCGGGTAACCTACTACAAACATACTAAAATGTAAACTTTCACGGCCGGAAATATCATGTCCATTATAATTATCCGGGCTGTTATGCCGTGGTCGGTTGATGAATTCTGAGGTGATTCCCAACGTTTCGTCTCCGACTGCGGGAGACATCTTCAAGGGGGTCCGTAGCTTGATGGAAGGTCCAACACACACACTGGCTCGCTACTGACTGCCGCTAAATTCCGTGTCCGCGCGCCCCCGCGCCGCGGCGTGACGTCACGTGTTTTGAAAACGTCACTGCAATTGGCCGCTGTCCGTCGCCGTCGATCGCCGTTGCCATCACCCAGTAGTGGACGAGTGGTACACATCTTCTTTAACACCGGCATCCATATACCGTTTAATTTGACACGCTCCTCCTTTCGGTTGAAGTTATTTGGGTGTTTAGCGATTTCTATTGCCTCCCTGTAGAGCCTTTCGTAATATCCGCTTGTGGCCGCTAGTACTTGCGTCTCCTCGAAACGAATATTGTGGTTCCCTGGCTGGAAAGCATGCTCCGCAACAGCTGATCGTTCCGTTTCTCCTCTTCTACAATTTCCCTTGTGCTCTTCCAAACGTTTAGAAACAGTTCTTTTGGTGGTACCCACATAAACATCACCACAGCTGCATGGGATCCTATACACTCCAGATTTTTCCAATGGTTTGCGAGCGTCCTTGGCAGGCCTGAGGTATTCCTGTATCTTCCTGGTGGGCTTGCAAATTACGGTAATATTCCGCTTCGTCAAGATCCTCCCTATTCTTTCCGTTACATTTTTAACAAACGGCAGGAAAACCTTAGATTTTGCAGTAGCCTGTACGTCAGTATGATTTCTGCGTGGCTGCCTCAACGCACGTTTTATTTCAGCGGACGAATATCCGTTCTTCGTTAGTGCATTGTGGAGATGTTCCATCTCAGCATCGAGCAACTCAGGTTCACAAATATTTCTAGCTCTGTCCGCTAACGTCTTGATAACACCCCGCTTCTGTTGTGGGTGGTGGTTAGAATCCCGGTGCAAATAACGGTCCGTGTGCGTGGGTTTGCGGTACACTGAGTGGCCCAAACTACCATTTTCGTTTCTAAACACAAGCACATCGAGGAAATGTAGTTTGCCGTCTACCTCCTCCTCCATAGTAAACTGAATTCTTGAGTTTATACTGTTCAGATGTTCGTGGAACCGGCTTAGTTGCTCCCTACCATGTCTGCACAACACAAACGTGTCATCCACGTATCGGAACCATACATTTGGTTTCTTGCTGGCAGTACCTAAGGCCTGTTCTTCGAATTTCTCCATAAAGAAGTTTGCAATTACGGGACTCAGGGGGCTTCCCATAGCCACGCCATCCGTTTGCTCATAAAACTGTTCATTCCACTTGAAGTATGTGGTCGTCAAACAACACTTAAACAGCTCTAAAATATCGGCAGGAAAAATTCGATCCAGCTGTTCCAATACATCATTAAGTGGAACCATGGTAAACAGCGATACCACATCGAAGCTGACCAATATGTCCTCAGGCTGGACCACTATGCCATTCGATCTGCTGATGAAATGTGTCGAATTCTTTATATACGAGTCCGAACGGCCCACATGTGGTTTTAACAGCGTAGTCAAAAACTTGGCTAACGAGTAGGTGGGCGAACCAATGGCACTTAGTATCGGTCTTAACGGAACATTTTCTTTATGAATTTTGGGCAATCCATAAAGCCTCGGTGGTAGCGCAACCGAACTGCAGAGACCTTTCTGTACACTCTCTTCAATGGAGGACTTTTTTATTAACCGCGACACAGTTCTGAGAACGTTGTTAGTGGGGTCTTTATTCAGCTTCCTATATGCTTGCGGATCCAGTAGATCCGTAATTTTTCCCTGATAGTCGGCCACATCCATAACCACCGTTGCGCTTCCTTTGTCAGCTGGGAGAACCAAAATACTATCGTCGTCATTCAGGAGTTTTAAAGCTCTTCTCTCACCCACAGTTATATTACTTTTCGGCGGTTTTGCATTGGCTAATATTCTCACTGTTTCTATACGGATTTCTTCAGCTGTTACAGAATCTACACTGCGAATTCCTGCTTCTACATTGGCTATAATTTCTTCCGTGGGCACAAAACGCGGACTAACAGCAAAATTTCCTCCCTTGGCAAGCACAGATGTCTCATCGTCAGATAACGAACGTTTGGACAAATTGATAACGGTCCGGGAAACGTCTAAATGCCGAACAGTCTGATTAGGTAGCAAATTATCAAACTTCTTCTTCTGTCTACTAGGCGTCGTCAACATACGCTTCCCCATGGTATCATGCAGTAGTCTATCAATTTTATCCCAGTCACCGCTGCACAGTTTATTACTGATCGTAATATGGAGAGACATTAACTTACAGTTTGTGCTTGCCAAGTCCCGTCGGGTCTGCTGAATGCGCTCTCGCAGTAAGGCCTCCTCAGTCCGTTTGAAAATGCGTTGTGCCTTTCCCGAGTAGAACAGTCGCTTTATCTTCAGAAACTTCGGTATAACGCCGACGGCTCTGCAACGAGACAGGAATGTGAAGGAACACAAAAGCTGCACTCTCTTCTTCTGGAGTCCTTCCAGGCGTCGCACTTCTCTTCACATCTCCTCCCCGTAGAGGCGTCTGATACTAAAATGTAAACTTTCACGGCCGGAAATATCATGTCCATTATAATTATCCGGGCTGTTATGCCGTGGTCGGTTGTGTTGGACCTTCCATCAAGCTACGGACCCCCTTGAAAATGTCTCCCGCAGTCGGAGACGAAACGTTGGGAATCACCTCAGAATTCATCAACCGACCACGGCATAACAGCCCGGATAATTATAATGGACTACTACAAACAGCATAGTGAACGCATTATTGTGACCAATATAGATACGAAGCCCACGCCTACCACAGTAGTACAAGTTTATATGCCAACTAGCTCCGCAGATGACGAAGAGATTGACGTAGGAAAGGAAGAAGAGAATTTAATAGTCATAGGTGACTGGAATTCGATAGTAGGAAAAGGAAGAGAAGGAAACGTAGTAGGTGAATATGGACTGAGAGGAAGAGATGAATAAGGAAGCCACCTGGTAGAATTTTGCACAGAGCATAACTTAATGATAGTTAACATTTGGTTCAATAATCATGAAAGTAGGTTGTATACATGGAATAAGCCTGGAGATTCTTGAGGGCCAAGACAGATTATATAATGGTAACACAGAGATTCAGGAACCAAGTTTTAAATTGTAAGACATTTCCAGGGGCAGATGTGGAGTCTGACCATAATCTATTGGTTACGAACTGTAGATTAAAACTGAAGAAACTGCAAAATGATGGGAATTTGAGGAGATGGGACCTGGATAAACTGAAAGAACCAGAGGTTGTAGAAAGCTTCAGGGAGAGCATTAGGGAGAGATTGACAAGCATGGGGAAAGAAATACAGTAGAAATAGAATGGGTCACTTTGAGAGACGAAATAGTGAAGATAGCAGAGGATCAAGTAGGTAAAAAGAAGAGGGCTAATAGGAATCGTTGGGTAACAGAAGAGATATTGAATTTAATTGATGAAAGGAGAAAATATAAAAATGCAGTAAATGAAGCAGGCAAAAAGGAATACAAACGTCTCAAGCATGAGATCGACAGGAAGTGCAAAATGGCGAAGCAGGGATGGGTAGAGGACAAATGTAAGGATGTAGAGGCATATATCACTAGGTAAGACAGATACTGCCTACAGGAAAATTAAAGAGACCTTTGGAGAAAAGAGAATATCAAGAGCTCAGATGGAATCCCAGTTGTAAGCAAAGAAGGGAAAGCAGAAAGGTGGAAGGAGTATATAGAGGGTCTATACAAGGGCGATATTCTTGAGGACAATTTTATAGAAATGGAAAAGAATGTAGATGAAGATGAAATAGGAGGTACGATACTGTGTGAAGAGTTTGACAGAGCACTGAAAGACCTAGTTCGAAACAAGGCTCCGAGAGTAGACAACATTCCATTAGAACTACTGACAGCCTTGGGAGAGCCAGGCCTAACAAAACTCTACCACATGGTGAGCAAGATGTATGAGACAGGCGAAATACCCTCAGACTTCAAGAAGAAGATAATAATTCCAATCCCAAAGAAAGCAGGTGTTGACAGTTGTGAAAATTACCGAACTATCAGTTTAATAAGCCACTGCTGCAAAATACTAACACGAATTCTTTACAGACGAATGGAAAAACTGGTGGAAGCTGACCTCGGGGAAGATCAGTTTGGATTCCGTAGAAATGTTGGAAAACGTGAGGTAACACTGAACCTACGACTTATTTTAGAATATAGATTAAGGAAAGGCAAACCTACTTTTCTAGCATTTTAGACTTAGAGAAAGCTTTTGACAATGTTGACTGGAATACTCTCTTTCAAAATCTGAAGGTGGCAGGGGTAAAATACAGGGAGCGAAAGGCTATTTACAATTTGTACAGAAACCAGATGGCAATTATAAGAGTCGAGGGGCATGAAAGGGAATCAGTGGTTGGGAAGGGAGTGAGACAGGGTTGTAGCCTCTCCCCAATGTTATTCAATTTGTATATCGAGCAAGCAGTAAATGAAACAAAAGAAAAATGTGGAGTAGGAATTAAAATCCATGGAGAAGAACTAAAAACTTTGAGGTTCGCCGATGACTTTGTAATCCTGTCAGAGACAGCAAAGGATCTGCAAGAGCAGCTGAACGGAATGTACAGGGTTGTGAAAGAAGGATATAAGATGAACATCAACAAAACCAAAACGAGAATAATGGAATGCTGTCGAATTAAATCAGGTAATGCTGCGGGAATTAGATTAGGAAATCAGACTCTTAAAGTAGTAAATGAGTTTTGCTATTTGGGGAGCAAAATAACTAATGATGATCGAAGTAAGGAGGATATAAAATGTAGACTGGCAATGGCAAGGAAAACATTCCTGAAGAAGAGAAGTTTGTTAACATCGAGTATAGATTTAAGTGTCAGGAAGTCGTTTGTGAAAGTATTTGTATGGAGTGTAGCCATATATGGAAGTGAAACATGGACGATAAATAGTTTAGACAAGAAGAGAATAGAAGCTTTCAAAATGTGGTGCTACGGAAAAATGGTGAAGATTAGATGGGTAGATCGCATAACTAATGAAGAGGTATTGAATAGAATTGGAGAGAAGAGATATTTGTGGCACAACTTGACTAGAAGAAGGGATCGGTTGGTAGGGCATATTCTGAGGCATCAAGGCATCACCAATTTAGTATTGGAGGGCAGCGTGTAGGGTAAAAATCGTAGAGGGAGACCAAGAGATGAATACACTAAGCAGATTCAGAAGGATGTAGGCTGCAGTAGGTACTGGGAGATGAAGAACCTTGCACAGGATAGAGTAGCATGGAGAGCTGCATCAAACCGGTCGCTGGACTCAAGACCACAACAACAACAAGAGAGTTCGAAAGTGAGGAGGTATCTTGTGACAGAGGTAGGGAGCATGCCCTTAGCACCCCGTCACGAGACAAAATTGACTTTAATATTCTAGTCCTGTGATGCAGGAGATATCACATGCATTGATTTAATTAATTAATCAATCATTCTCATAGACTAAGGGAATATTTTAAAAAAATACTTAGCTGGGGATTTACCAGGTGTTCAGTGTTTTGTTCAGGACAAATGTGGGATTAGTGTGGCACGCAACAGGTGCTGCCTATTCCGTTTCAAATGTCTTCGTTCCATCCACTGCAGGTTTTCATAGGAGTAGACGTGTGAGAACAAAGGGATGTACTAGTTACTGGTCTGCACGAGCGGCAAGGGGTACATGGGAGCAGGGGGGAGTGGTGGAGGGGTGGGGGACATCTTGATCTGTGTGTGTGTGTGTGTATGTTGGTTCAGACAAAAAGGAAGCAACCACTTGTGAAAGAGAACGGGGGAGAACGAAGGAGAGATCGAGAACAAGTGTATTGACAGGAATTTCTCAGGTATTAGTACCAAAGAGTTACCACCACATGATGCTTTGTTTGGGGATTAGCTCAACATTCGGTCTGTGCACCTCTCTTCTGACCTTCGCGTGTGGTAATATGCGAGACAGCTGGTGGTGCGGCAACTGACAGCAGTCACGGAACCCATGTGGGCATACGGCAGTGTCTTGGACACCAGCGTGTTGTGCAACCTAGTCACGCAGTCAAGGTAGTGGAAGGGTTAAATATGTGATCGAGTTAAGTAATTAGTCAATTAATTTGTGGGTGTGGGAGTTTCTCAGAAGGACAGGAGTGATAAATCAACACCAGGGCGTCATATACCACTTAGCAGACAATACGTTAAGTTCATAAAACAATTAAGTTTGCCCCTGAACGTATGCAACGAACCTTGTGTCCCTACTATCACATACACAAAATATGAAATGGTGATGCAGTGGCGGAGGTGTCATTTGAATTCAGGTGATTTATGTGAAAAGATTTCTGACGTAATTTTGGCTTCACGACGTGAACTGACAGAGATTTAACGCAGAATGGTAGTTGGAGCAAGACAATGGGACATTTCGTTTCTGAAATCATTAAGGAATTGTGTATTCTGAGATCCACAATGTCAGATGTGTCCAAGAACATCAAATTCCAGGCATTACCTCTCACCAAGGACAACGCAGTTCTTGGCGATCTTCACGTAACGACTGAGAGCAGTGGAATTTATGTTGAGTTGTCAGTGGGAACAGACAACAACACTGAGTGAAATAACCGAGGAAATCAATGTGGGATGTACGATAAACATCTCCATAAGGACAGTGTGCCGAACTTTGGCTTTAATGGGCAATAGCACCAGACGACTGATGCCTTTGCTAACAGTGCGACATCGCCTGCAATGCTTCTCCTGGGCTCATGAGCATACCGGTTGTGCCCTAGACGACTGGAGAACTGTGACCTGGTCAAATGAGTCCCAATTTCAGCTGGTGAGAGCTGATGGTAGGGTTCGAGTATTGTGCAGACGCCACAAATCGATGGACCTAGTCGACCGCTGTGGCCGAGCAGTTATCGGCACTTCAGTGCGGAGCCGCGCTTCTGCTATGGTCGCAGGTTCGAATCCTGCCTCGGGCATGGATGTGTGTGATGTCCTTAGGTTAGTTAGGTTTAAGTAGTCTAGGGGACTGATGACCTCAGCCGTTAAGTCCCATAGCGCTCAGAGGCATGTGAACCATTTTTTACATGGACTTAAGTTGTCAACAAAGCACTGTGCAAGCTGGCGGTAGCTCCGTAATGATGTGGGCTGTGTTTGCATGGAATGGGATGGGTCGTCCAGTCCAACTGAACCGATCAATGACGAGAAATGATTTTGTTTGGTTACTTACAGACCATTTGCAGTCGTTCGGTGACTTCTTATTCTCAAATAACGATATACACCATGTCACCACTGGTTTGAAGAAGATTCTGGACCATTCGACCGAATGATTGGCCAGACAGATCGCCCGACACGAGTCCTATCTAATATTCATGGGACGTAATTGGAAGGTCAGTTCGTGGCAAAATCCTGCACTGCCAACACTTTCTCAATTATGGACGGCTATAGAGACTTAGTACTTCTGCAAGGGAGTTCCAACGACTTGTTAAGTCCATGTCAGCTTGATTTTGTGCACTAAGCCAGGAAAAAGGAGGTCGGACACGATGTGAGGGGTATCCCATGACTTCTGTCACCTTAATGTATTATTATCCGTAGTAGTAGTAGTGGCAGTGGTCACGAACAAACTATTGAGAGACCGAAGTCTTTAAATTTCTCCCACTTCAGGTGTGAGGAGTCCAGCAATCAGTGATTTACAAATACCAAGTGTAGTGCGCGCATTTTAACTTGATTGATTTTAAATGCGAGTGCAGGGTCCGTGTGAAGCAGGGGTTGCTAGACAAGTGTGCGGACGAGGCATGTTTTGCAACAACACTCTCCCCTCAGAGTTGATAGTTGTTGGTAGTACTCAGGATGCACTGAGAATTACTACATCATTCTATACAAAAAGGTTGTTAAAAGTAAGCAGTACCAATCGACTCATTAGTTCGTGGTTTAATAAAACACGAAAAATGACTCATTTGTCTTTCATCATTTTAAAAATAAAAGTGATCAAATTTCTTTTTATTCCGGAGCTCAGCTTAGGCGGTAATGATGGTGACGGTAGGGGTGTTAGGGGGAGATGGGAGGAGGCTACTGTCAGGGGTAATGGTCGCAGTAAGGTTGGGTACAACTTTACTAGAGAGAGCTGGAGGAGTAAATTCCATATGCCCAACAAGTAATCGAAGACATTAGGTGCAAGTGCTACCCAGAGTGGCACAGGAGTGGAATTTGTGGTGGACTGCATCAGTAAGAAGACTAATGACTCAAGAAACTAAGGTGGGCTGAAAATGAGGTTTAAAGGAAAAAACTACTGATTTGGTAAGGAGGAAAACTGCCTGCAGTAAGATAGGTTCCCAGCTCCATACCAGGGCTTCTACATGTATTTAATGTCCCAGGTAATAATAATAATAATAATAATAATAATGAGCGTATGGCATTGGTGGTCGGGAGACCCCTCGCGCGGCGGTTCGGCCACCGCTCCACAAGTTCTTTAACGCCACTACGGCGACTTGCGAGTGAATGAGGATGAAATAATGATGAAAGACACACAATACCCAGTCGTCTCGAGGCAGAGAAAATCCCTGACCCCGCCGGGAATCGAACCCGCGACCCCGTGCGCGGGTAGCGAGAACGCTCCCGCAAGGCCACGAGCCGCAGACATGTCCCAGGTATTTCCAGTATTTCAGTGGTTCATAAGAAATTTTCCCCTGAGGAGCGTAGCACGAAGTGGGTTAACACATTGGAAGCCTGTAATAGACGTAATGAGGGATGAGTTATTGAGTGTACCTACGCAGCAGGAACAACAGGCACCTTCCATTACCTTATTAAATTCCCATCGTTCGTCTCGAGGCTGCCAGAGTTTAAGCAAACATGGAATATGAGACCATCTTCTGCAGCAAATAACTTTGGACGCGTACGACGCCACCGTAAATGCAGTTAACAGCGGTGGGAGGGGCGGGACGGCCGTATCTGCCATCGGCGGCCGCCTCCTCAACTGACGCGCCGCGCCGGCCAATCAGTTGCCGGCGTGTGATTGGTCGCTGCGGGCGCCGCGAGCAGACGCAACAGCAGCAGCAGCTCCACCTGTGCCGGCCGGCCTCGGACCACTAAGTCACCGCTGACAGCCGCGGCCTACAGCTGGCGCCGCCTAATGACGCAATCTATATGCAACATTATATGTGGAGCAGCCGGAAGCCCGGATCAGCCGGCGATGAGACCATTGCCTGCCACAGCAGGTACAGTTCCGCTACAGTCACCTGCGTTCCGCCGCAGACGAGTAGCAGTCCCCTCTCCTCAGGGAAAAAAGCCGTGTATCAAAAGTCACTGCCTGGTGCGAAGACAGGTCAATCTTGCTGAAGGTCTTCGCGCTGGTCAAGGCTACGCATCTATTCACGTGTCTGCTTTGCTATTGCATCCCATATCGGTTTGCATCTGCTTACTGTATTCAAGTTCTGATCTCTCTCTACTATTTGTACCCTCTACACTTCCCTCCGTTAAATCATATTAACTATCACATGGAAATTCTAGGAAGACATGAAACGTTCTGTCCGTTTTCAGGGCTTCTGTGGCGTCGAACGAAGAGCAACTCACGAGTGAAGATGCAGTCGAAGGGATCTTAGCGAATTTAGCCGTGCGAGGCAGTTTTTCTTTATTATTTTGGCTTTAGGCAAAATTAGCAACACAGCCAAAGCAGTTATAATAATAAAGAATTAACATAAATAACGTAAAATAAAATGTTAAAGTAAGTTTAGCTTTCGGGACAACCGATGTACTCACTTCCAGCATGCTGGATGGCAGTAGGAAGCAGCTTACTATGATTCAGTGAAATTACGAAACCGTCAAAGATGCACAGTATTTACAATACTGACCATTAAAATTACTACACCAAGATGATATGCAGATGATAAACGGGTATTCATTGGACAAATATATTATGCCAGAACTGAAATGTGATTACATTTTCAGCAATTTGGGTGCATAGATTCTGAGAAATCAGTACCCAGAATGACCACCTCTGGCCGTAATAACGGCCTTGCTACGCCTGGGCATTGAGTTAAACAGTGACTGGCGTATTGTTACGAGCCAGTTGCTCGGCCACCATTGACCAGACGTTTACAGTTGGTGAGAGATATCGATAATGTGCTGGCCAGGGCAGCAGTCGAACGCTATCCAGAAAGGTCCGTACAGGACCTGCAACATGCGGTCGTACATTATCCTGCTGAAATGTAGGGTTTCGCAGGGATCGAATGAAGGGTAGAGCCACGGGTCGTAACACATGTGAAACGTAACGTCCACTGTTCAAAGTGCCGTCAATGCGACAAGAGGTGACCGAGACGTGTAACCAATGGCAGCCCATACTATCACGCCGGGTGATAAGCCAGCATCTTCTTCCTGTCGGTTAAATTTCGCGTCTGTAGCACGTCATCTTCGTGGAGTAGCAATTTTAATGGCCAGTAGTGTACATTTATCCTGTGAAATTAGAACTGTAAATGATGACTACGTTTAAGGGGCACTATAACCATTTTTATCAAATTAATGGCTCTCTATATACTGTACGTTTGTCAAATAATTTTCACAAATACAAAATAGGCTTCTCTAATTCTTCACTCAATCCACAGGCATTTATGTGCTTCCTCCATTGTAGTGATTGGCCGCATGGTGTCATGTGTTACGGTAGTACGAACATTTTCTGTATCCAAAAAGGCCAGTACAGAACCTGCAACATGCGGTCGTGCATTACCCTGCTGAAATGTAGGGTTTCGCAGGGATCGAATTAAGGGTAGAGCCACGGGTCGTAACACATCTGAAATGTAACGTCCACTGTTCAAAGTGCCGTCAATGCCAACAAGAGGTGACCGAGACCTGTAACCAGTGGCACCCCATACCATCACGCCGGGTGATACGCCAGTATGGCGATGACGAATACACGCTTCCAATGTGCGTTCACCGCGATGTCGCCAAACACGGATGCGACCATTATGATGCTGTAAACAGGACCTCGATTCATCCGAAAAAACGACGTTTTGCCAATCGTGCACTCAGGTTCGTCGTTGAGTACACCATCGCAGACGCTTGTGTCTGTGATGCAGCGACAAGGGTAACCGCAGCCTTGGTCTCCGAGCTGATAGTCCCTGCTGCCGCAAACTTCGTCGAACTGTTCGTGCAGATGGTTGTTGTCTTGCAAACGTCCCCATCTGTTGATTCAGGGATCGAGACGTGGGTGCACGATCCGTTACAGCCATGCGGATAAGATGCCTGTCATCTCGGCTGCCAGTGATACGATGCTGTTGGGATCCAGCACGGCGTTCCGTATTAGCCTCCTGAACCCACCGATTCTATATTCTGCTAACAGTCATTGGGTCTCGACCAACACGAGCAGCAATGTCGCCATACAATAAACCGCAATCGCGATAGGCTACAATCCAACCTTTATCAAATTCGGAAACGTGATGGTATGCATTTCTCCTCCTTCCTCGAGTCATCACAACAACCTTTCACCAGGCAACGCCGCTCAACTGCTGTTTGTGTATGAGATATCGGTTGAAAACTTTCCTCATCTCAGCACGTTGTAGGTGTCGCCAACGGCGCCAACCTTGTGTGAGTGCTCTGAAAAGCTAATCATTTGCGTATCACAGCATCTTCTTTCTGTCGTTTAAATTTCGCGTCTGAAGCACGTCATCTTCGTGGTGTAGCAATTGTAATGGCTAGTAGTGTAATTGAATGGCGACAAGTTCCAGACCTTAGTTCATTATCAAGCCATCCACATAAGTGCTACCATAATGTGTGTACGCTGGCCACACTGTGCTGTACTTAGCACTACGCTGTCGCATGCAAATCGTACCTTGCCCTTAGCCACTCACACAGGCAATGTGGCCAGTGTACACACATTATGTTAGCACTTACGTGGATGGCTTGATAGTGGATTAAGGTCGGAAACTGGTCGCCATTTAAATAAAAACAAACTGCTGTACAACTTCAAGGTTTCGTAATTTCATTGGCTAACCAATACACAAAGAAGATTTACGTGAAGTCTATTCTTGCAAAGTTATCATATGGAGTATTTTATTCAAGAAAACCTAAATCTGCTAGCGTACATACCAGTTCGTAATTTAAAAACTATACATATGGACCATAATCTGAGTATTCGTAAGCAAATATAAATTCTTAGTTTAAAATATGCATATACAGTATTTCCGGGGTAGGGATATTCATAAACAAATGTTTATAACGGAAGAATTCGGCATCACTATGTTCTTGGGCAAAAACGCAGTCGATAGACACACTCTCCGAGATGTGATTGTCACCACTTCATGATCAGCGCTGAATTGTGTGGCGCATGCTCACAAATGTTTACTGAGCAGCACGCAGACATACTCCTGCAAGTCAACATGTGGCGGCCAAAACGGAAGATGCAGTGTGTGCTATAGATAGCAAAGTTAAGACCTGCAACAGATGTTCAGAGGCGTGCAAGAAGAGAATGGAACTTGGATCCTACCATACGAAAATCCATTTATGAGTGGGACAGAACTTTTAGAGGAACGGGAAGCTTGATTTCAGATGCTGGAAAACATCCTAAAACGCCTGTGAATGAAGAGACCGTGAAACGTGTGCACTAAGCATTCGATAAGAGACCACGTAAATCCATTAGCCAAGCTAGTAGGGAACTAGCTGCCCCCGTTCGACGCTGCACGATATTGTGCACAAATGTCTCTAGTTGTGGGCTTACAAACTCCAACTTTTGCATCACATTAAGCCTGAGGATCAGCGCAGAGATGTGATTTTTTGTTGAAATGTTGCATCGTACGGACGAAAAAAAGGCTACCTCAATCCAGTGTTGTTCTGTGATGAACCTGCCTACCACATCTTTGAAAAAGTTAACCGACATAAGCGTCGAATATGGGAATGAGAGACTTCAGCACAAGTGATTGAGTACGAAAGGGACACACCGAAAGTTAATGTGTGGTTGGGATTACATAACCATTGTGTAACTGGTCCAATTTATTTGGAGTCTACAGTGACAGGGAGCATCTATCTCGACATGTTGGCGAACTATGCAACTACACATATGGCTCCCGACGTTATTCTCTGTCACCTTCCGCACTATCATGGGGATTGTACTACATTTCTCCACGAGACGTTTCGCGAACGTTGGATCGCAGTTTCTGGCTCCCTGAGTCTGCCAACCTGACTCCGCTGCATTTCAATGCTTGGGAGCTTATCAAGGACATTGTTTACAATACAAAGGTTCGAGATCTGGTAGATATGAGACAACGGATCCATGCCGCAGTAGAGGTCATGATACCTGCCATGCTTATCAACATGTGACGAGAAGTGGAGTACCGTTCCGATATCTGTCGAGCTACAAACGGTTTCTATGTTGAACTGCACCAACATGCATAAAAATGTTTGAGCTCCACTGTACAATGTTGGACAATTAAAGTTATAAACCTTAATAGGTACTAAAATGTAATCAAATCTTTTTGCATATCTGTAACTCGGACAACCTGTACATACCTACAGGGTGAAAAGTATTTAAACCGACAAACTGTGGAAGGTTGAAGGGGACATTAAAACAAATATTTCCCTAATGTCATTTTTTCCTATGAAGAGTATTTAAACCGGTAGAGGAAGATTTCTCTGGCGGCAAATTAATTAAACCAACAAACACTTTTCCATTTTTTTATGACCAAGAGACAACACACTAACACAACCCACTTCAATTACAGTAGATTTTCAAAAATGCCTCCATTGACACGTAAACAAAGGTTACACCGTCGGATCATGTTCTGCCTGACACGTGCAAAAACCACAGGAGTATCCTGAATTCTTCCTGCTGCTGCTGCTACTACTACTATCTGGGCAATCAGATCCTCTTCTGATGCAACAGGAGTTGCATAAACAAGGTTGCATCTCTCTCTACACACAGAAAAGTCCATAGGGGACATATTTGGGGATCGAGCAGGCCATGGTAAGGCCATGGTACAGGACCACCTCTGCCAGTCCACGTTTCTGGGAACCGTCGCTCCAGGAATCGACGCGCACGACGACTGAAATGTGTCGGCTCCCCGTCATGTTGGAACCACATGCGTTGTCTTGTAGGGAGCGGGACGTCTTCCAGCAATTCTGGCAATGCTCTGGGTGGAAAATCATCTCGTTCCAGGTTGTGGACACGCTGTAAGTGAAATGGACGTAACAGTTACTCTCGAAGGACTGTTCTTACATTCGTCTGATTCGTCCCCATGTTACGTGCAATTGCACGAGTGCTGATTGAAGGATCCCGTTCCACATGCTGCAAGACAGCTTCCTCAAATTGCAGCGTTCTTACCGTGCGACGGCGTCCCTGCCCAGGTAATCTGCTAAATGACGTGGTCTCACGCAGACTTTGGTACACAGCAGGAAAGGTTGTATGATGCGGGCTACGGCGATTAGGACATTGTTGTCGATAAACTGGCTGTGCAGCTCGTCCTTTGTGGTGCGCCAACCACATCAGTGTACTCACTCCAGGTGTATCGCTCCATTAGTAAACAGAGACAATGCACTACTACACTGGTGGACAGCAGCTGCCTACAACTGAAGAGCGTAATACGCCCTCTAACAACTGAAGATCGTAATACGGCCTCTAACAACTGAAGAGCGTAATACGGCCTCCACCGGTTTAAATAATCCTCATGAGATAAAATGACATCAGGGAAAAATATTTGTTTTGATGTCCCCTACAGCCTCCCAGAGTTTGTCGGTTTAAATACTTTTCACCCTATACAAAAATACAACACATTGTTCTAACAGGGCTTTTACCATGAGAGTATTTCACCCACGTGGATTCATAGTACCAAGTTTTAACTACGTATATTGACTTCTTTCAAGTATTCCGAAATCATATTGTACTTACTTACATCGAATGGGTAGAGTAAGAAGGTGACACTTGTAGGTAGTAGAAAACCCCTCTCAAACAGTTTCTTGTATAGTACTTCTTCTTCCTTCTTCTACTTAGTGCTTGCAGTATTACATGCTGCCACTTCAGTTCGATCCTCATCACAATGTCTAGAACCTAAAATGTTTAGACGATATAAATGTGCAAGGTAACATCCTTTTCCTCAGCCTCATATGAATGATGGACTTCGCCTGGCGTTTATTTGGCTTCACTCAATCCAACCATGGTCGAGGACAGACGTCGGATTGCGTGACCGCTAGGTATCTGCCCTAACGTTGCCGAGATACATGTCATTCACGGTTCCAGTCATGGTAAACAGCTTTCTTTCCTTCCATTACCAAAGTGACAGTTCTTTGATGCCTCAGAGTGTGTCCTGCCAATCGATCCCTTGTTTTAGTCAAGTCATGCCAAAAGTTCCTTCTTCCCCCAGTTCAGTTTGGTATCTGCTCATTAGTTACGTGATCTACCCATCCAATCTTCAGCACTCTGCTATTGCACCACATTTCAGAAGCTCCTACATATTCTCATCTTCCCTAAACTGATTGTTATTCATATTTCACTTCCGTTCAAGGCTATACTCTAGATAAATACCTTCAGAAAAAATGTCCTAGCATTTAAATTTACATTACGTGTTAACTAATTTCCATTTTTCAGAAATGCTTTTCTTGCTATTGGCAGTCTGCATTTTATATTCTCTCCGACTATCATCAGTTATTTTGAAACTTCTTGGAGTATTAAAACTGTATGCCAGACTGCAATTCAAAACTGGGACCTTTCCCTTTCATGTGCAAGTGCTCTACCGATTGACCTTTCCAAGTATATCTCACAACCCATACTCGCAGCTTCACTTACCTGTACCTTATTCCCTCCATTCCAAACTTATCTATTTTGCTAATTACGAAGGAGAGCTGATCTACTACTTTTAGTGTTTAATTTCGTAATCTAAATCCTTTACCATGGTCTGACTTCTTTCAGCTACTTCCCATGACTCCTGTTTTACTTTTGTTTATGCTCATCTTAGTATAATTTCTTTACAGGACATTGTCCATTTTGTTCAGCTGCTGTTCTAGGTCCTTTGCTGCCACTGACAGAATTACAATGACATCATCAGGAAATCTCAAAGTTTTTATTTCTCCTTGGTTTCCTTTACTATTTGTTCAATGTACAGACTGGATAACATTGGGAATAAGCTACAATCCTGTCTCATTCCCTCGTCAAGCGCTGCTTTCCTTTCATGTCCTTCAACTCTTATAACTCGCTCTCTGGTTTTTGCAAAAAATGTAAATAACCTTTCACTGTCCGAATTTTAACCTTACCATCTTTAATATTTCAGACATTGTGGTCCTGTAATAATATCAAAAGTCTTCTCTGATCTAAATATGATGCAAACATAAATTTTCCTTTCTTCAACCTATCTTGTATGTCTAACTAAGTCTCCCCACCCTCACTTTGACCCAGGAGACAGGCTTAAACTTATCGCTACTCTGAAGTCAATAACTAAAGCCGTGTAACTATGTAACCATTTTCAGAAAGATCCCGTGAGCCGACCAGTGGACTGAAAAATCATCACTGCGAACAGTTCATACGTTGTCCCCTGCTAGCCACTAGCAAAGGTTTCCATTGAAACAAACATAATTAATTGACTTTAATTCAACCTGTTGTCCAATAAACACAATCAAAAATGGTTCAAATGGCTCTGAGCACTATGGGACTTAACTTCTGAGGTCATCAGTCCCCTAGAACTTAGAACTACTTAAACCTAACTAACATAAGGACATCACACACACCCATGCCCGAGGCAGGATTCGAACCTGCGACCGTAGCGGTCGCGCGGTTCCAGACTGTAGTGCCTAGAACCCCTCGGCCAACCGGCCGGCAATAATAAATACAATCGTCAAGGTGGCTGCCTGGCTCCACCACCTAATTCGAGGCCTCTGCTTAATGGCCACGTTTATCCTCACTGAAATGGCAACACTCGCCTAGAAACCTGGATATGATTCAATTACAATTACACATTGGCATATAGGTAAGCACTTTCGGATACTTGTAGGCTTTACGTAATAGTTGCTACTAAGGAGCACTGACTGCCGACTTCAGAAATACAGTTCGAAAAATGTCCTTCGCGCCAGAGGGTGCAGCACCTGAATGCCATACCCAGCGAGAGCTGACGCCCGAATCTTTAGTTCTACGAGCTCCAACTAGTTTCGGGCAATTTGTTTTTTAACATCTAATCCTTTTAGCCAAGCAGCCTCAGGAACGTAATTTAGCCATTTCTATTGGCCGTTTCTTAATGCAACTGAAGTAAACTTTGATAAAGTGCCCTGTCACGGATTTTCAACTTTCATTTTCGACAGGAATTGGAAAACACTGGCCATTCGCAGAAAATCACTCGCCCTTGAAATCAGTACAATAGACCCAGACCGCAACCCTGAACAGCTAGCATGGGACACAATTCCGGTTGTAGGTTGCCTATCTAACATCCTCCAGGCGCAACAAAAATTTAACTGTCAGTGTTTCACACGGTTATTGGTGGCACTTAAAAATTTAAAATGGTGCAATAAACCAACCTTATTAACATTCTACATCTTTATTCTTCACGTCTACATATTTGCAGTCATCTGCCGCTAGAGGGTTCCAGTTATAGCGTGAAAAATGGCGGTGTGTAACATAAGTATGTCGAAGCGTGAGAAACAGCGTGTACTAATCGATTTCGAATTCAAAAAATCTGTCCACACGTAAAGCGCCCTCTCCATCAGCATTACAGTGCCAGACCACACACGAGCGCTGCGACATCTACACATTCCCACGCTTTGGATTCACCGCAATTCCGACTAGGCCCCACCTGGTTCAAAAACTTAATCAACACCGTCGAAGACTTCACTTTGATAGCAGTGAAGCGGTGCTAGCGGCAGAATGTTTCTGACTTAATCAGCGAAGTCAAACATTCTACAGTGACTATGTCGACAAAATAGTCTCCCGTTGAGAGAAATGTGTTCGTCGCCAGGGTGACTACGTTGAGAAATAAATATGTAGACAAGAAGAACAAACATCTAGAATATTAATAACATTTGTTTTACTTGAAAAGTTTTAAGAGTTTTCACATAAAAAAATTCAGAAGCATTACTTTCCAGTATGTCCTCTTAGTTCTGTGATTAACAAATTACGTACAGCAGTCAAGTACAGCTGACGAAGATGTTGAAGATAATCGTAGAAATTTCGAGCTTTTTCTCTAACTTGACGGGGCCTGAAAATTGAAAACATCGTCCAGAAAGTCGTAGTTTGCAAATGGCTAAACGTATCGTTCACAGTACCTTCTAAAAGTAATTTGAAGTATGATTTGTTCAGAACTGTTTTTCAGCAGCTGTGGTGCATGTCGAAAATGTATCGTCATCTGCACAAAAATTTTATTACATTCACTTTCCTCGTTTCAACAGATTAACCTGTCATCTTCAGATGTTTGAAATAGGCTCATTTTAAAGTTCCAAAACATTTTCTGTTGGTTGTGTTCCATAGCTAACTTGGGACAAAATTTCTGTAACCATTAATAAGCCACCTGTTTCTACCAAAGACCATTTTGCAGCACAGCTGGGGCCGACAGGAAAAGCCACGTCGGAGCACAATAAGGTAGAAAAATTTATTTATTTATTTATTTGACACTCTTTGTTGGCCTACTGGGCAACCTCAGTGAAATTACATGAATGTACCCGTCGATCAGTCCTGACATGTCAACAATGTTTTATTACTCCAATATGTCGTTCGATAAAAAAGACCACTCTTTCGGCAAGTCTGATACAGCCGTTATGGACTCATTATTCAGCTCGCGGAGAAAATAGCCTCATGGAACGACTGAAAGAAACAATAGACTGTCGACGAAACACAAACTGAGACATCAACGAATAGGGAATACTCAATGTGACAGCCGGTGTGGGCGGGGTGGCGGGGGGGAGGGGGGGGGGGGAGGGGGGAAGGGAGGGCAAGGCAGGAGAAGGGGGGAGGGATAAGAATTGTAGAGGTAAGCTTAGGTCTGAGTGCAGCAAGTAGAGTCAAACGAATGTAGGCTGCAGTAGCTGTGCAGAGATGAAGAGAATTGAACACAATAAAGCATCATGGAAGTCTACATAAAACCAGTCTTCAGTGACTTTGATTAGTGATCACTATCATTATGTTCAGTACGTGGTTTGCATTTTCTTCAAAATACCGGGTTTTGGATCATCACCTTTACTCGACTCTCCAATGCTTCATGGAAACATGGATTTTGTACTTTCGGCTATTTTATTTCAACAGATTCCGCGGGAAAATGTGAGCAAAGCTACTTGGTCATAGAACAGATCAAGCAGTGGTAAATGTAATAACTTAAAAAAAGACCAAAACACTAAAAAAAACACCAAAAAGATTTTCAGTGGGAAAAACAATAAATAATACCACACAGTGAAAGGCTCTAAATTATGTGAATAGTTCCTATTCAGAACAAAAAGTGCGTTCTACTAGGATGTCTTTCAACTTAGATTTTAAAATCTGTGTTTATCTCTTAAATGTATCAATTCTGCTGGAAGCCTGCCGTAAATGAAACCTACAGAGTAGTCTACACTTATCTCTATGGCTGTTAAAAAGATGTTACCGAAGTGAAAATTATTTTACCATCTAGTACAAGTATTCACTGGCTGAATATGACGATCTTTTATGAACCAATCACTTGTGGGATTACAGGTACAGGGATGGGAAAATGCTGTAGCTTTTCCTGCTGGTGTGTTAGTAGACTTATGTTTGTGGTTATCCTCTGCATATCGTTCCGTAGCTCACAGGTACGATGGAACAAGTTTTGAAATCCAGAAACAGTTGAACAGTTCAGCTGTATAGAGCAGCATACACACCCAAATGTCGATGTAGGCGCTTCAGTCTGGAACCGCGCGACCGCCGCAGTCGCAGGTTCGAATCCTGCCTCGGGCATGGACATGTGTGATGTCCTAGGGTTAGTTAGGTTTAAGTAGTTCTAAGTTCTAAGGGACTGATGACCTGAGATGTTAAGTCCCATAGTGCTCAGAGCCATTTTGATCTGTTCTGTTCAAAATGATCTGTTCTGTTCCTGGAGAGCTGGTTCATCTGGAATCCATCACCTGTCTGTAATACAATTTTCCGTTAAATTAACCCTAAATACATAGGATTCTTAGAAAACGTGGACTTGTTCCAACTTAAAATATAACTAAGTCATAAAAGAGTTTTGCAGAGAAGGTTCGATTTATGTATGTCAGGGTGCTGGTTATTTACCACGATCATTGTAGTATCCGGTGAAAGATGAGAAGAGAAGAGGAATGAGAGAAAAAAGTGAAAGAAAAAGATTTTAATCCATATATATTATAAAAGTGGATGTATTGATGTACCATATCTCCTCCTAAATCACTGGATCGATTTCAGTCAACCTTGGTGTACTTATCACTTACTGTCTGAAAAGAACCGCTATGGGGGTATGAACCACCTATCTCTCAAATGGTTGGGGGTGAGGGTGAAAAAGAACGCAAGGAGCAAGACTATATCCATCCATTATTTGAGAGTGAGAACATTTAATGAATTGTAACAACTTTTACGCATAATTTCAAACATTTACAAGACTTTTTCTCGTTAACGTCCCCCACTAAACGATTAAAGGGAAAAAGTTTATAGCTTACTATAATTTTGCCGTTCGTGCAGTAAATATTCCGTATCAGGTATGACGTTTGAATTTATTAGTTCTTTACTACTGACTTTATTCGCAACACATTTCGCAGACAGTATCCACGTACACCACTGTGTATTCCTGCCAAATTATATCAATATACGACACATAATTCAGAAGATACGATGTCATAAGCATTGAGCTGCATGAAAACGCATCTGCAGGGTGAAATGTGCTAAAGATAAAGGTGAAATATGTGTTCAGATATGTGTGAAGTATATATGACATGTGCGTTCGGGGGCAAAGCGGCGAGTAAAACAGGCCATTCCTAAAACACTCGGTCAAGTTCAACCAACAAGCTGCAACATTGTTGCGAATAAAACACTGACCCAAATATAGGATAAATTTCCTTTACTTTACGTCTATGGTCACAAACTTTTTGTCAACAGATTACCGGTTTCGGTCTATAATGACCATCTTCGGATTTGATTTAGAAAAACAATGTTCTAATGTACTACACTACACTATGGCTGCAGTACGTTAGGAAATGTTTTTATAAAACAGATCTGAAGATGGTCACTATAGACCGAAACCGGTAATCTATTGACAAAAAGTTTGTAATCATAGACGTAAAGTCGAGGAAACTTAAATTGAACTGATTTGATACACGTATTACATAGCATCTGGAAAGAAATACTAAAGGGGTAAGAACCACCAAAATCCTATCAGGGTGGGGAGATCGTCAGAAAGAGGGGAGGGTAAATGGATGGGGGAAGGGCAAAGGAGGAGATAGACAAACAGATTCAGAGGAAGAGATGCACAGACAAGGAAAAAGGAGGAGATGGACAGAGGGGGCAGGAGCAGGTGGACAGAGATGTGGTAGGAGGAGATGGATAGAGAGTAAAAAGAGCAGGCAGATGGGGGAGGAACAGATGGACAGAGAGAGTGACAGGAGGAGACAGACAAAGAGAGTGGTTGGAGGAATTGGGCAGAGATAGGCAGGATGAAGAGATGGTCAGAAAAGAGGAGGAGGAGATGGAGAGAGGGGGGGGGGGGGGGGGGAAAGATTGACTAATGGTTCAAATGGCTCTGAGCACTATGGGACTCAACTTCTGAGGTCATTAGTCCCCTAGAACTTAGAACTAGTTAAACCTAACTAACCTAAGGACATCACACACATCCATGCCCGAGGTAGGATTCGAACCTGCGACCGTAGCGGTCTCGCGGTTCCAGACTGCAGCGCCTAGAGCCGCACGGCCACTGCGGCCGGCCAGATTGACTAACAGTAGTGGTATAAATACATACCTGTGTAATACCGGATACTCAGCTGGTTGTATAAATTGTGATTGTTTTGCTGTTATCAACTTTTTTACGCAGTGCATAGATTCAGATTTTCCTCTTAGTAATAAACAGATAAGTCTAAAGAAAGCATTTAACGATGAGTGGAAGAAGATAGTCGAAGAAGTCGAGAGATGTTTTTATATAGATCGGTATTTACCTTCTCTAATATTTAATGGAAATAAGTTGCCGGCACGCTTATAAATGACCTTTTGGATACAATAATTCTCCCAGCATAATAATCACTCTAATAGTAGTTACATTTAGCTCAAGGATCGTGCGAGTACTAGCCTAGCTCGTATAATCTGAATAAGAGCTCTGAGAGAGGAATGTACGGAGCGCAGCGCAAAGGACGAGCGATGGCGTAATCGCTGCTTCAGAAGGAAAATGATTGAAGCATTCTTATACAACAGTTCATTAAGTGGGGAGTGGATACTACAACACGCAAAACCTGTGCTCCACGTCCATTGTGATACAGAGCTTGCATTATTTCCTAGTGCACTAAAAGCGATTATCTACCGAAGCCAGCAGTTAACAAGAAGCTTCCTGGGAGATTAAAACTTGCCCGCGAGTGGCAAAGGTCCCGGGTTCGAGTCTCGTTCCGGTACACACTTTTAATCTGCCAGGAAGTTTCATATTAGCGCATATCCAGCTTTCATTATAGAAACAATATGTCTCAGAAAATTTTTCGATTGAGAATGATCTGACATAAAAACAGCACTGTAATCAAAGTAATATTTGTTTCAAGCAAAGCTATATATGCAACTTTTCCTTCTGTTGACGTTATTTCTGCTCTGATTAGTCATTACAAAGTGAACCAAGAAATCTGTTGTAACAACGACAAAATTTCGAAAAGCGTCACACGTGTGTGCTAAGCATATCACTGCTGTGAACATACCGCAGCAGTGCCGCACTTCATCATTAACAGTATCAGTGCAAATGCCACGTTAAAAAGAGTACAAAAAGAATCATGAATAAGTCTGACTTGTGAATTAGTTATCAGTCACCTTGACACTGCGAAGACATTAAAAGAGGAAGAACAAGGCAAAGTAATTATTCTGCGAAATCTAACAATGAGGACATTAAAAGCAGATTCTATAAAAGTCGGGACCATGAATAGAAGAAAAATATCAGCTTGCGCAACGTGACTTTATCGTTATCGTTCCCTCTGAAGTGGTTAAGTCAGCATAAGACTCAAAATCAACGTCCAAGATAGCGTGCACTGAAGTACTGTTTTATCTCCCATTTAGAAGTGGTCGTGCATTCCGTTCGTTGCATAGCGGATTGTGACAATGTAGCTCAAACAATGATGTAATTTCGAAATGCGTCGCAAGAACATTCTATGCACATAACTGTTGTGAGCGTAGAGTAACGGTGTGCCATTCAGTCTTTAAGAATGATAGTACAGAGGTTACGAAAAAAAGAGTACCAAATAACCATGACTAATTCTTAGAGATAAGAAACTCTTTAATGAGTCTGTCACAACAGATGCTGTATGCGAATATTTCATACAAATGGAAAGTAAGTTAGTCCAAAATCACGAAGTTAATCAACAGCTTGGGAGGAAATACTCGTACGCAGTCAATGATTGTGTATTACGGTGTTTCGGAAGGAAAAGAAACTATTTCGGAAAACTGTAGTACGCAATAGACAATTTCGATTTTTGATCATACAAACAAGGGTTCAATTTCCAGTAGAAATACAGTTCCATTTTTTTAGTTTTGTGCATAATCAAAACATTACAAAAATTAAAACGATCACACAAGAAAATTATTGAACAACTTGAACTAGTGCGAAAGGACACACGAATACTTTAGAAACATTTAAATTTTAAAATGTCCCGCAACAAAATTCAACGTACGTTTCTGCTAATTTCGAAAAGTTTCTACAGCATTCTTGACGACGCTTCGGTGTGCATTTATGCGAGTGCCAGTATTTATATCGCGTGGAAGGTCAGAATATATTGGCTGCTAATGAACCGGTTAATGCCGTCGCTCCAAAGATACGTTAGAATTAAGTAAGTTACCTGATGAGCGAAAAGTGCAGCGGATCACTCATCCTGATGGAAGATAAGGAGTTTCTGGCCAAGAAAACCACTTTCGGTAACAGTGGAAGTCTCTGGTGAGTCACTAAAGATGCCTTTTTAACTACAGCGCCCGTTAATCTACTGCCTCAAAATACACTGAAGACTTCGGTCGGTCTTTGTGTCTGACCACTACCACTCCTACTACGAGTAACAATGCATTAAACAGACACACGGTGCGGGATACCTCGTGTGGGACGCCCTTTTGCCCGCCGTCTATGTGGCATGGACTCAATAAGTCGTTGGAAGCCCTTGCAGAAATAGTGAATCATGCTGCCTCTATACCCATCCGTAATTGCGAAAGTGTTGCCGATGCAGGATTTGGGGCACGATCTCGATTACTTCTTATAAATATTCGATGTGACTGATTTCGGGCGATCTGGGTGGCCAAGTCATTTGTCGAATTGTCCGGAATGTTCTTCAAATCAATCGCGAACAATTGTGGCCCGGTAACATGGCGCATTTTCGTCCATAAAGTTACATCATTGTTTCTGAAAACCGTATCCGAGTAGTCGAACATAACCATTTCCAGTCAGTGATCGATTCACTTAAACCAGAGGACCCAGTCCATTCCATGTAAATACAGTCCGCACCGTAATGGAGCCACCACCAGCTTGCAAAAAACCTTGTTGACAACTTGAGTCCATGGCTTCGCGGAGTGTGCGACACACTCGAGCCCTACAATGAGCCCTTACCAACTGAAATCGGTTCTCATCCGACGGGGCCAGGGTTTTCCAGTCGTCTCGGGTCCAATCGACTGGTCACGAGACGCTGCGGGCGATGTCATTCTGTTAGTAAAGGCATTGGCGTAGGTCATCCGCTGCTGTAGCCCATTAAATCCAAATTTCACCGAACTGCCCTAACGGTTAGGTTCGTTGTAGGTCGCACAATGATTTCTGCGGTTATTTCACGCAGTTTTGCTTGTCTATTAGCACTGACATCTCTACGCAAACGCCGCTGCTCTCGGTCGGTAAGTGAAAGCTGTCGGCCAATAAGTCGTCCGTGGCCAGAGGTAATGCCGGAAAGTGTAGGCGAGTCTAACGCCATCTGTATGTGTGCCTATCGCTATACCACAATTTTTGCCACCTCAGTGTATGTGGACAGTGATATAATGTTAAAAAGTTCCTCCCCAATGGTATGTGGTTTTTCGTCGTATTATAAGTCTGAATTACGGCCTTTGACGTAGTTACATGTGATTGTAGCGTCGTTAGGTCCCATGAGGCTTTCTGCAGATAATGCTCTTGTGCAGAGGATCGACGTTTGGTAAAGGGATACTCAACCAATAACATAAACAAATGTAACTTATTGCTCATAATTAGATAGAGAGAACCGTTGTTGTATGATTACGCGATTGCCGAACAGTAACTAGAAGCAGTCACTCTATTAAACATCTGGGAGTATGCATAGGAGCGATTTAAAGTCGAACGACGACGTGAAACCAATCGTAGGGAAATAGATGACAGACTGAGATTTAAAGCAGAAATCCTCAGAAAGTATAGTTCATGCATGAAGGAACTAGGCTACAAAGCCCTTGTTCGACCGATACTTGAATACTGGTCGTCAATCTGCATCTCTTACCAGATAAGACTGATAGATGAAGTGGAGGTGATCCAAAAAAGAGCAGCGCGTTTCGTCACAGGTTCGAAAGTAAGAGCGAAAGCGTCACAGAGTTGCTCGCCCAACTGCAGTGGCAGACGCTCCAGGAGAGTCGTTGTCCATCGCGATGTGGTTTGCTGTTAACATTTCGAGAACGAGCCCTCCTAGAGGTGTCAACAGCATGTCGCTTCCCCGTACGTGTATTTCGCTAAAAGTCCATGGAGGCGAGATTAGAGACTCGATCACGCTCGAAAGTTTACCAACAATCGTTCTACACGCGCGCCATTCGCTATAGGAAGGGCGTAAGTGACAGAGGGCACCCTCCTCCACAGAACACGAGGTGGATGGCAGTGTATAGATGTAGATGAAAGGAACAAAATTAAATGAATTAATTGGTATTTAGAGATCGGTGTGGAGACAACCTCTGTTGCCGTAACTGCCATTGCGTTTTGTATGTGACATATCGATGAGTATTGAAGTCTTCAAATAATTGTTGCAAAACTATGTTCTTCACACTCAAAAATTACTTCTACTTGACCCCCAACTGCCAAAGTGCTCTTTCAGCAGAAAAGGGTGTGCTGGCAAATGTACGATTGTTGCAGACGTTCAATGAATACACTACTCTGGAGCAAGGAAACCGTCTACAGATAGCGTTTCCACCACAAGATCTGTACACAAACACCACGTCGACATTGCTTTAAACGCCACAGACAACCAAGTTGAAGCAACAATCTCGTTTCATTTAGCTGAAACACCAATCTCGTTTCATCCAGTGGTGACGATTAGTCAACTTTCCGGACTTCAGCTGCACCGCCGCATTCGCTGAAGACTCAGACAATGCTTTGGGAATAATCACCTTACGAAAGCCACAGTAAGTATTTACCCTCTCCCCTGCAATATTTCGTACAAAAATTTCTGCCGTTCAGAACGGCAATGTGTCAACTGTATAGCATAGAGTACTTGCGTCAGCTCCAGAATCTTTGGAGTTACACTGATTGAAGTACAGGAGGCAGCCCTTGTAATCAGAATAATGAGGGATACCATTTGTGTGGTTAATATAATACGAAGCATAGCCAGAACAGTATTACAAGTTTGGCACAAACTAACTGCGGTAAATGAGATGCCTCTAAGAGTATCAACTCATTCTGGCAACGTGGGCGGCTCACACAGACAAACAACAGTGAAATAGTTTTGCTCGCCCAGCCAAAAGGAGCACAAATGTTGCCAAGAAATGTGAAGAAAGCCTACTGAAAATAAACAATTAAGTTAAGATGTGGCACCAAACGAAACGAAATAATTAACCGCCATTCAACTGCAAGACATGCAGTTTATTTTCTCTCTTTTGCAAAGACCTGAATGTGCCATCAACAGTATATCTGTTGCTGGAAGATGAGACACGCGAACAATGACTGATAAATACAGCAATGCAAGCTGGTGACATATTTCTGTATTGCTTGACAGAGGCACCTAAACATCACGAAGGTTCGGCACTGTAATGCAGCTTTCTTTATTGGAAGGACTACGCGTCGCCGACTTTTCATGCAGTTACATCTTCAATGCAAAGAGGAGAGAAAACTCCCTGAGGTAGACTTATAAAATCTATCTCTCAGAGATGTATAGAACAGATGGCTCGGTACCCTATCCATAGTGGAAATATACCAGACTTGCTGGTAACAAAGAGACCCGCCCTTTTTGACGAAATTCAGATGGAGGATTGAGTCAATGATCATGATAAAGCTGTAGTAACGATGAGCGTTGAGGCGCGGAACAACGGAACGTATTCTCAATTCGAGTATGAGAAACTTCCTTTAGACTGAGAAACTTATGTCCACGAATCAGCATGGTTTTAGAAATCATCGCTCAGGCGAAACTCAGCTTACCCTTATCTCACGTGACATACTAAGAACTGTGAATGAACGGCAACAGGCAGATTCCATATTTCTAGATTTCCGGAAAGCATTTGACACGTTGTCCCTTTTCAAGCTTTTAACGGAGGTACGGACATATGGAGTAAGTTTACAAATATGTCATTGGCTCGAAGATTTCGTAAATAATAGCAACCAGCATGTAGTCCCCGGCGGTGAGTGTTCATCAAACAAGGGTATCATCAGGGGTGCCCGGGAAGTTTGATACGACCGCTGTTACCATCTATATAAATAAACGATTTGGCTGACAGGGTGGGCAGCAATCTGCGGCAGTTTGATGATGATGGATTAAAATCTTTTTCATTCACTTTTCTTCTCTCATTCCTCTTCTCTTCTCATCTTTCACCGGATACTACACTACTGGCCATTAAAATTGCTACACCAAGAAGAAATGCAGATCATAAACGGGTGTTCATTGGACAAATATATTATACTAGAACTGACATGTGATTACATATTCACGCTATTTTGGTGCATAGATTCTGAGAAATCAGTACCCAGAACAACCACCTCTGGCCGTAATAACGGCCTTGATACGCCTGAGCATTGAGTCAAACGGAGCTTGGATGGCGTGTACAGGTACAGTTGCCCATGCACCTTCAACACCATACCACAGTTCATCAAGAGTAGTGACTGGCGTATTGTGACGAGCCAGTTGCTCGGCCGCCATTGACCAGACGTTTTCAATTGGTGAGAGATCTGGAGAATGTGCTGGCCAGGGCAGCAGTCGAACATTTTCTGCATCCAGAAAGGCCCGTACAGAACCCGCAACAAGCGGTCGTGCATTATCCTGCTGAAATGCAGGGTTCCACAGGAATCGAATGAAGGGTAGAGCCATCTGAAATGTAACGTCCACTGTTCAAAGTGCCGTCAATGCGAACAAGAGGTGACCGTGACGTGTAACCAATAGCACCCCATACCATCACGGCAGGTGATACGCCAGTATGGCGATGACGAATACACGCTTCCAACGTGCGTTCACTGTGATGTCGCCAAACACGGATACGACCATCATGATGCTGTAAACAGAACCTGGATTCATCCGAAAAAAAGACGTTTTGCCATTCGTGCAACCAGGTTCGTCGTTGGGTACACCATCGCAGGATCAAGGGTAACCGCATCCATGGTCTCCGAGCTGATAGTCCATGCTGCTGCAAGCGTCGAACTGTTCGTGCAAATTGTTGTCTTGCAAACGTCCCCATCTGTTGACTCAGGGATCGAGACGTGGCTGCACGATCCGTTACAGCCATGCGGATAAGATGCCTGTCATCTCGACTGCTAGTGATACGAGTCCGTTGCGATCCAGCACGGCGTTCCCTATTACCCTGCTCAACCCACCGATTCCATATTGTGCTAACAGTCATTGGATCTCGACCAACGCGAGCAGGATTGTCGCGATACAATAAACCGCAATCGCGACAGGCTACAATCCGACCTTTATCGAAGTCGGAAACATGATGGAACGCATATCTCCTCCTTACACGAGGCATCACAACAACGTTTCACCAGGCAACGCCGGTCATGTGCTGTTAGTGTATGAGAAATCGGTTGGAAACTTTCCTCGTGTCAGCACGTTGTAGGTGTCGCCACCGGCGCCAACCTTGTGTGAATGCTCTGGAAAGCTAATCATTTGCATATCACAGCATCTTCTTCCTGTCGGTTAAATTTCGCGTCTGTAGCACGTCATCTTCGTGGTGTAGCAATTTTAATAGCCAGTAGTCTAAGTTATTGCGGATGAGTAAGAAGATCAAACCTGGTATGTTTGGATACAGTATTAATCGTATCCCGTTTGACAATCAAGTCGTTTAAATATCTGGGCATAACGTTGCAAAGCGATATGAGGTGGAACGAGCATATGATAACTGTGGTAGGGAAGGCGAATGGTCGACTTCGGGTTATTGGGACAATTTTAGGAGAGAGTGGTTCAACTATAAAGGAGACCGCATGTAAAATGTTGGTGCTATCTATTCTTGAGTACTGCTCGAATGTTTGAGATCCGTACCAGGTCGTATTGAAGGAAGACATCAAAGCAATTCAAACGCGGTCTGCTAGATTTATTACCGGTAGGTTCGAACAACACGTAAGAGTTACGGAGATGCTTCGAGAACTCAGATGGGAATCGCTGGAGGACGCTCACGAGAAAGATTATTGAGAAAATTAAGAGAACAGGCATTTGAAGCTGACTGCCGAACGATTTTACTGCCACCAACATACACTGCGCCAAAGGACCACGAAGATAAGATAGGAGAAGTTAGTGCTCATGAGGATGCATACAGGCAGTCGTTTTTCCCTCGCTCTTGAAAGGGAATGACAAGTAGTGGTACCGGATACCCTCCTCCACGCACCGAACGGTGGCTCGCATAGTATCTGTGTGGACGGAAATGTATGCAGGAAACCTACATGTTCACTAACATAGATGAGGAGGAGGCTATCTCAGTTCTGAGTGTAAACAGGCAATGAACTTCTTTTAGGCAGTGAACATGCAAGAGAACCGTGGTGTAAATCCAGACGAATAGTTGACGAGGCTCTTGAAACATATGAACTAAATAGAATAATTAAAGACCGTAACCCCTGGGTGCAGAGCCAGGATTAGTAAGCTTTTTAAGGAGAAGTGCTTGTCGCAGGATACATACAAAACAATATACAAATGTGCAGATAGAAAAATATTTATTGGCAAACCATAAAGTCTTGAATGACTTGAAACGCCCTGCTAAGCCCGCAGGACAGGACAGTTAGTTGGAATTGTGGAAAGGGGCCAAAATGAGTGGCTGTCAGTTACACTCGAACACATATAACTTTATTTATTTGACCAAATATTACGGTACAAATTCTTGAACTTAGTTATCGGCTGAATACGCCACACTATCTTATGCCTTAAGGGCACAACCACTTTAATTTAAAAAAACGGCTAAAAGCATTAACTCAAAATTCAGATGCCAAAGAGAATATTTAGAAGGCAGAAGGCTTCACATTAAGTAAGTTCTATAATTTGGCTGAAGGCCCAAAAATCTAACACTTGAAAAGCAACAACCTGAATTTAAAGACGGCTGGAGGCCCATTATTTAAGACTGAAGGTAAAATTAAATAAAAAAGCACAAGGCAGAAGGCCCCAAACAGTCTGATACTCGAAAGACAAAGATCCTTAATTTTAAAACGGCTGAAGGCCCATGACGTAAAATACAAATAGAATAATTTTAGGAGGCAGAAAGCCCAAGGCTGAAGGCCCAAACAATCTAACACTTGACAAGCAAGGAATTTTAACTTTAAAGCGGCTGAAGGCCCATGACTTAAAACACCACTAAAAACAATTCAACTTTAATTCAAAACCATAGGCTATTGAGCCATACAAATACACATAACAGAAAATAAGAAAAGGCAGTGCAGCTAATGGTGCTCAGAAGTTTCGGGGCTCGGCCAGCACTTGAAATACTAACGGTCACTTAGGTGAAGTTAGGTGAAGGCAGTCGGCCCAACCAATCTCGATCCGACGACAACCCAACCAACAGACAGTCAACGGACACACCAACAAAGTAACTTGCGCTGCACTCGACCAGCACAACACAGGGAGTTCAATGCAAAACGTAAAACGCATTGACGCCCATAACCAAGCATACATTAAGCTGTCAAACTACACACCGTGCTGGACAGTGACAACACGGTGAGGAAAGGACACTGCCTGAATTTACGTCAACGGCCAGGGCAGGTATCCAGAACGTTAACGGCCACAAGGCAGAAGATTCCGCTGGTGCACTTCAATTGCAAATAACCAAATACAGTTAGACTCCACCGGACGGTGGATAAACCTTCGCCAACTCGAACACACACGTTGTTGCTCGAGGGGCAGAAATCCATTCCAGTACGATTATGCCATAGGTGGTAAATCATTGGAAGCGGTAACGACCGTAAAATACTTAGGAGTTACTATCCGGAGCGATCTGAAGTGGAATGATCACATAAAACAAATAGTGGGAAAAGCAGGCGCCAGGTTGAGATTCATAGGAAGAATTCTAAGAAAATGTGACTCATCGACGAAAGAAGTAGCTTACAAAACGCTTGTTCGTCCGATTCTTGAGTATTGCTCATCAGTATGGGACCCTTACCAGGTTTGATTAATAGAAGAGATAGACATGATCCAGCGACAAGCAGCGCGATTCGTCATGAGGACATTTAGTCAGCGCGAGAGCGTTACGGAGATGCTGAACAAGCTCCAGTGGCGGACACTTCAAGAAAGGCGTTACGCAATACGGAGAGGTTTATTATCGAAATTACGAGAGAGCACATTCCGGGAAGAGATGGGCAACATATTACTACCGCCCACATGTATCTCGCGTAATGATCACAACGAAAAGATCCGAGAAATTAGAGCAAACACGGAGACTTACAAGCAGTCGTTCTTCCCACGCACAATTCGTGAATGGAACAGGGAAGGGGGGATCAGATAGTGGTACAATAAGTACCCTCCGCCACACACCGTAAGGTGGCTCGCGGAGTATAGATGTAGATGTAGATGAGGGAATGTTCCAACAGCCAACAACGAGAACCAGACGGCACAATGTGAACAGTCTTGACTTGCTGATAAATTAAATCCAAACTCAACTTTCGTGTCCAGAGTCGGTGCGCCACAGACCTCGTAGCAATGGGAACAGCCCCACACACTTCAACACTGCATAGAGACTGCCAGTGGGCCTGGCCAAACTACGCCCCGCGGAGATTTCCTCGCTGCTCCGCACCAACCGACCGACTGCACGCACACAGCATAGACGGAAACTGTAAGCACCAGACCACAGATAGCACAAGGTGCGAATATCGATACACATCGCTGCTGCCTCTCGCGGAGAGAGCAAACAACAGTATAATCGCAATAACTGCGGGAAACCAAATACAGAATAGGAACCAAGGTTTAAACCAACGCATAACATGAGCCCAACACGGCTCATGACTCTTTCAGAAAAATATCATTACAGGACATACTCAAAGCACCAAAAAGTTTTGGTAATACGTCAGCGATTTCAGTGGCACAGAAATTAGGAAACACACTCTTGAGGACGGGACAGGAACCAAAACTGCAAAACAGAGGCTCCGAACGTTCCTTCAAACAGATAAATTAACCTTCATTCAATAGCAGTACCACAGGTAAAATTGGTGACGTAGTAGTCACTTCTAGTAGTATCGAAAAGCTGCTTAAATCGCTAAAATTCAATAAGGCGCACGGTCCCATAAAGCTCGTGTCAAGTTCCATATCGAATCAGCGACTGCTGGCCGCGGTGGCCGTGCGGTTCTAGGCGCTTCAGTCCGGAACACCGCGACTGCTACGGTCGCAGGTTCGAATCCTGCCTCGGGTGTGGATGTGTGTGATGTCCTTAGGTTAATTAGGTTCAAAATGGCTCTGAGCACTATGGGACTCAACTGCTGTGGTCATAAGTCCCCTAGAACTTAGAACTACTTAAACCTAACTAACCCAAGGACATCACACACATCCATGCCCGAGGCAGGATTCGAACCTGCGACCGTAGCGGTCGTGCGGCTCCAGACTGTAGCGCCTTTAACCGCTCGGCCACTCCGGCCGGCTAGGTTAATTAGGTTTAAGTAGTTTTAAGTTCTAGGGGACTCATGTCCTCAGATGTTAAGTCCCACAGTGCTCAGAGCCATTTGAACCATTTTTGAATCAGCGACTGTGTGAGCTCTATACTCTTGAAAATAATTTACTGCAGAGCTCTTGAGCAGAGATACAGTATCAGATCAAAAATATCGCGACGCCTATTAGTGGACAGTAATACGGAAGCGTCTAACCTTCGCCTTCACGAAGGACTGAGCTCTGCTGGCGGCGTCTGCATGTCCGTGAAGGAATGGCAGACCATTCTTTCTCGTGACAAGAAACCGTGAAGGCAGTGATGTTGGTCGTTGGGGTATGAAGCAAAGTCGACGTTCTAACTCCTCCCAGAGCTACTCCATTCGGCGTAGGTCGACATTCTGGGAAGGTCAGTCCATTTCAGGAATGTTATTGTCCCTCAACCATTGCGTCACAGAAGCTGCTTTACGACAGAGTGCATTGTCATGCTGATACACTCACCTTCTCCCAACTGTTTCTCTACAGTACGTTGCCAGAAATGTTGCAAAACGTGTTCACTTCCTTCCATATTTAACGTTTTATTAAAAAGAGGAGCACACCCTACCCTCGAGAAACGGCTGCATACCGTAACATGACCTCTTCCATACTTCGCTGTTGACACTGCACATGAAGGCAGGTAACGTTCACAAGGCACTCGCCAAACCCAAACACTTCCATCGGATTGCGTGATTCATCGCTCCAAATCATTTGTTTCAAGTCATCAACTGCCCAGTGGCGCCGTTCTTTACACCAGCTCATGTGTGTCTCAGCACTGACTACGAAATGTGTGGTTTATGAGGAGCAGCTCGACCACTGGACGCCGATCTTTTTAAGCACAGTCACTGTGCTAGCTGGACAGCTGGTAGCACCTTAGAGCTCACGAGTGACTGCTCTTTCGTTTATTTCATGCAATTTTTCTGCAACAGCCCTCGCCAGTGCTCGACGGTCCCTGTCGTTCAGCACATTAGGTTTGCCTGGTGTTATTTTCGTTGCGGTTGTTGTGGCGCCGTCCGAAGAACGAGCTGCAAAGGCAAGGTTGGTATCTCACAACGAAACGCCAATTAAGCATAGTCGCTGCCAGACGCAACGACGAATCAGCTGTGTGTCACTCCCAGAAGAGTTTCCATACGCCCCCGCGTCAGTATACTTACTTATGTGTGAGCACAGTGCCGCTCATCCCCGTCTGCAGTCATCGCCGAAGACGACAGCATCGTCACTCTACAGAGTCAACAGTGCGATAGTTGTATTAGACAGGACTCTGCGTAAATGTTTATCACTAATTGTACCCCGTCAGAAAACTCTAGTATCTCGTTCTGTTTCAAGTGACACATTAGTTCAAAATGGTTCAAATGGCTCTGAGCACTATGGCCGGCCGCGGTGGTCTCGCGGTTCTAGGCGCTCAGTCCGGAACCGCGCGACTGCTACGGTCGCAGGTTCGAATCCTGCCTCGGGCATGGATGTGTGTGATGTCCTTAGGTTAGTTAGGTTTAATTAGTTCTAAGTTCTATGGGACTGATGACCTAAGCTGCTAAGTTCCATAGTGCTCAGAGCCATTTGAACAATTTTAGAGCACTATGGGACTTAACAGCCGTGGTCATCAGTCCCCTAGAGCTTAGAACTACTTAAACCTAACTAACCTAAGGACATCACACACATCCATGCCCGAGGCAGGATTCGAACCTGCGACCGTAGCGGTCTCGCGGCTCCAGACTGACGCGCCTAGATCCCCACGGCCACACCGGCCGGCGACACATTAGTATTCAGTGACAGTAATATACACTCATGACAGTCTTGTGGACATGGATTGTTACAAAGTTAAATATTCCATTTTGTTTAAGTTGTAATAAATTAAACTAGTACTTTAGACTGAAGAGCCAAAGAAATTGGTACACACGCCTAATGTCGTGTCGGGTCCCCACGAGAACGCAGAACTGCCGCAACACGACGTGGCATGGACTCGACTAATGTCTGAAGTAGTGCTGAATCCTGCAGGGCTATCCAAAAATCCGTAAGAGTAGGGGAGGGGTTCGAAATGTCTTCTGTACAGCACGTTGCAAGGCATCCCAGATATGCTCAATAATGTTCGTGTCTGGGGAGTTTGGTGGCCAGCGGAAGTGCTTAAACCCGGAAAAGTGTTCCAGGAGCCACTCTAAAAATTGAGGACATATGGGATATTGCACGTCCTGCTGCAATTGTCGAAGTCCGTCGGAATACAGAATGGACATGAATGGTGTCACCCATCAGAGTCGTATTCAGACGTATCAGGGGTCCCATATCACTTCAGCTGCACACAGCCCACACCATTACAGAGCGTCCAGCAGCTTAAACAGTCCCCTGCTGACACACAGGCTCCATGGATTCATGAGGTTGTCTCCATACCCGTTCACGCCCATCCCCTGGATACAATTTAAAGCGAGTCTCGTCCGACCAGGCAACATGTTTCCAGTCATCATCAGTCAAATGTCGGTGCTGACGGCCCCAGGAGAGCTTTGCGTTGTGGGGTCGTCGACGGTACGCTAGTGAGCATTTGGCTCCGAAAGCACACATCGATGATGTTTCGTTGAATGGCTAGCACGCTGACACTTGCTGGTGGCCCAGCATTGAAATCTGCAGCAGTTTGCAGAAGGGTTGAACGATTGTCTTCACTCGTCGTTGGTCCCGTTGTTGCAGAATCTTTTTCCGGCCGCAGCGATGTCGGAGATTTGATATTTTACCAAATTCCTGATATTCACGGTAAACTCGTGAAATGGATGGTCGTATGGGAAAATTCCCACTTCATCGCTATCTCGCAGATGCTTGTCCCATCGCTCGTGAGTCGACTATAACACCACGTTCGAACTCATTTAAATCTTGATAACCTGCCATTGTAGAAGCAGTAACCTACCTAGCAACTGCACCAGACACTTGTTTGTCTTCTATAGGCGTTGTCGACCGCAGCACTGTATTCTGGCTGTTAACGTATCTCTGTATTTCAATGCGCATGCTTAAATTAGTTTTTTTTTTTTTTTTTTTTTTGGCACTTCAGTGGATTTGTAGTAGTATCAGCTCAGCCTTGTCCAGGAGTGAAGCTCAAAACCGAGACTCTGCCGACGAGCGGTACAACGTCCTCCGTAATTCCACTTCAGAGTCACATCACCAACAGTCGACCCGGGCAGCTTTAGAAGGGCTGAAATGTCCCTGATGGATCTGTTACTCAGGGATATCCAATGAATGTTCAGGTTCGAAGTCACTGAGCTCTTTTGAACCACCCTTTCTGCTGTTACTACATCTCTAATGATAAAATAATTCTCTCCGCCTCCTTTTATACTGGTGAGTCCGCCTCTCGTGACATCCAGTGGCCAATTTCACATTACACAGGAGTTTCCGGGTACTTTTGAGCAGATAGTGTATATTCCGCCTGATTTCCAAAAGTTCACGCGTCACACATTGTGACATATCGATAGTTCATTGACGAAGTACTAAAGTTGACTGAAAAGTAATGCCTCCATCTTCGTAACTCTTCAATAGTTGGCAGCATTGGTATGTGGCTGGTACCGGCTTGTTCCGTAGCCTCTTCTCTACAGCTTCAGTTGCGGGAAGCCTTAGCAGCGAACGGTTGTGTTGTCACTGTGTGAAGTATGGAACCCTGCGCAGACGGTCGGTCAATGCGATTTAAGCAACGTGCAGTCATTGAACCCTTGACAGCAAAAGGCGTCACCCCAAAGGAGATTCATAAGAGAATGAAAGCAATTTAGAGTGAGTGTGTTGATGTGAGTACTGTGCGTTATTGGGGCAGTAAGTGTAACGATGTTGATGCGGGAACATCTGACCTGCGTGACAAAGAGTTGGACGTCCTGTGACAGCAACCACCGAGTTTCACAAGCAAAATGTTGACAGCTTGGTTGAGGACGATCGTCGTATCACTCAGAGAGAAACTGCGACCACAATCGGCATTTCATAAGAACGTGTTGGTCATATTATTGCTTTGCTTGGCTATAGGAAGATCTGTGCACGATGGGTACTCCTGAAATGAAAGCGCACAGACTTGAAATTTGCCAGGAACTCCTCTCGCGTTACCAGAATGAAGGTGACGCCTTGCGCCATCCAATTGTGACATCTTGCAACGTGGGTACACGATTGAAAATGGAAAAGAGTGTTTGGCGTCAGTGGCCGGGAGGCCCCTTACGGGGCAGGTCCGGCCGCCTTGGTACAGGTCTCATTACATTCGACGCCACATTGGGCGACCTGCGCGCCGGATGGGGATGAAATGATGATGAAGACAACACAACACCCAGTCGCTGAGCGGAGAAAATCCTCGACCCAGCCAGGAATCGAACCCGGACCCGTAGGACGGCATTCCGTCACGCTGACCACTTTTTTCCATTTTGTTCTTTGCTGATAGTTGTGTTTTCGTCGTTGCGGGCGTAACATGACTGGCAACTGAGTGGAAGGATCAACAACCAGTCAGCTATCGGGGCGGACGGTATATCATTACTACCAGGGGACGAAACGTCAGTCTATGGAATGTCGACACAAGGACTCGCCCCAGAAAAAGAAATTCAAGACGCAGCCCTCAGCTGGAAAAACCATATTCACAGTGTTCTGGGACGCAGATGGTGTTATCCATGTTGATTTCCTTGATCGTGGAACAGCAATAAATTCAGAGCGTTACATCAGAACGCTGCGGACTCTGAAACGACGGCTAACAAGGGTCCGAAAGGAAAAGGGAAATATTTTCCTGCAGCAAGACAATGCCAAACCACACACTTCACGTGCCAACACAGCAGAACTTCAGAGACTGAATCTCACCATGTGCGGCATTCCCCACACAGTCCAGATTTAGCACCGCCTGACTTCAATCTGTTCCCGATAATGAAAGACGATCTGCAGGGACATCATTATGCTTCTGATGAAGACGTTGAGAGAACTGTGAGGCTGTGGTTGGGGAAACAGAGTGTCGACTTCATCCGTGACGGCTTTAGAAAACTTGGTCTACATCTACATTCCACATCTACATTTATACTCCGCAAGCCACCCAACGGTGTGTGGCGGAGGGCACTTTACGTGCCACTGTCATTACCTCCCTTTTTTGTTCCAGTCGCGTATGGTTCGCGGGAAGAACGACTGTCTGAAAGCCTCTGTGCGCGCTCGAATCTCTCTAATTTTACATTCGTGATCTCCTCGAGAGGTATAAGTATGGGGAAGCAATATATTCGATACCTCATCCAGAAACGCACCCTCTCGAAACCTGGCGAGCAAGCTACATCGCGATGCAGAGCACCTCTCTTGCAGAGTCTCCCACTTGAGTTTGCTAAACACCTCCGTAACGCTATCACGGTTACCAAATAACCCTGTGACGAAACGCGCCGCTCTTCTTTGGGTCTTCTCTATCTCCTCCGTCAACCCGATCTGGTACGGATCCCACACTGATGAGCAATACTCAAGTATAGGTCGATCGAGTGTTTTGTAAGCCACCTCCTTTGTTGATGGACTACATTTTCTAAGCACTCTCCCAATGAATCTCAACCTGGTACCCGCCTTACCAACAATTAATTTTATACGATCATTCCACTTCAAATCGTTCCGCACGCATACTCCCAGATATTTCACAGAAGTAACTGCTACCAGTGTTTGTTCCGCTATCATGTAATCATACAATAAAGGATCCTTCTTTCTATGTATCCGCAATACATTACATTTGTCTATGTTAAGGGTCAGTTGCCACTCCCTGCACCAAGTGCCTATCCGCTGCAGATCTTCCTGCATCGTTGGCACAAATGCATCGAACTGGCTGGTGATTATGTGGAAAAACTAATATTGGTAATTAAAGATCATATTCTATCTATTATTTCTGCGTTTGATTTAGTAAAATATTCCGATCCAAACCCAATTAACGAAAGTGGAGGCATTACTTTTCATTCAAACCTCGTATTATGAGCGGAAGTGTAAAAAATAACTGTTATTGGAATAAGTGAGAAAGATTTATTTGCAGACATTTGGATGATGATGGCAGCGAAATGCAACAATTATGCTGTGACGGTTGGTCGATGTAATCCTGGGGAACGTACAATGAGACTTGGAACGACATGTGTTATAACATCGTTCTCTACAACTGCACAGCTTCACCACACCAATGTACCAACAGTAATCAGAATAATTAAATCTCCCATGTTTGGAACATACTACCTTTCGTTACGGTCATTGGTTCGCATGGAACGAAGTAGATTTGTACGAGCTGTAATGCAGTACAATGCTCCAGGCAAATCTGCGTTCTCTTCTACAGTGCTAGTAGTCTGCGCCTTCCCTGAAACAAATTTACATACGTTATGGATAAATCCAACCTCCGCAGTTTAGTGTGAACAAGGTTTGCGAAAACATTGTTTCAAAATTATGATCCTTTTCTTGCTGCTAATTATCATAAATTCTGCTGCTTAACGAGTAATGACGCCACGTTTTTTTAGTGAGCTGTGATCGACATAAGCTGTATGTACAGCCCGCACTGACATTTCACAACGATTTGAAATGTAACTTCCATAAAACTAAAAGGATGATATGCTTCTTTTAGTACAGTACTTGTCAACTTTTCTTTCAAAAATACTGACACATATAACGTACTTACAATGACTCAATACAAAATTCATACATTATATGATAAAAAGTATCCGGACACCCCGAAAACATGCGTTTTTCATATTAGGTGCATTGTGCTGCCACCAGATACTCCATATCAGTGACCTCAGTAGCCATTAGACATAGTGAGAGAGCAGAATGGGGCGCTCCGCAGAACTCACGGACCTCGAACGTGGTCAGGTGATTGGGTGTCACTTGTGTCATTCGTCCGTACGCCAGATTTCCACACTCTTAAATATCCCTAAGTCCATTTTTTCCGATGTCATTCATTCATTCACTTCCGTGACCGGTCAGCATTTCCAAAAAATAGCAGCTGCGATATCTTTGTATTTGCGACGTGATAGTGAAGTGGAAACGTGAAGGGACACGTGCAACACAAAAGCATACCGGCCGACCTCGTTTGTTGACTGACAGAGACCGCCGACAGTTGGAGAGGGTCGTAATGTGTAATAGGCAGACGACATCTATCTAGCCCATCACGAGGGAATTCCAAACTGCATCAGGATCCACTGCAAGTACTATGACAGTTAGGCGGCAGGTGAGAAAACTTGGATTTCATGGTGGAGTGGCTGCTCATAAGACACACACATCACGCCCGTAAATGCTAAACGACGCCTCGCTTAGTGTAAGGAGCCTAAACAGCGGACGATTGAACGGTGGAAAAACGTTGTGTGGAGTGAGGAATCACGGTACATAATGTGGCGATCCGATGGCAGGGTGTGGGTATGGCGAATGACCGGTGGACGTCATCTGCCACCGTGTGTAGTGACAATAGTAAAATTAGAATGCGGTGGTGTTATGGCGTGGTTGTGTTTTTCATAGAGAGGGCTTGCTCCCCTTGTTGATTGGCGTGGTACTACCACAGCATAGCACAGGCCACCTTCTTGCTTCCCACTGTTGAAGAGCAATTCGGGGATGGCGATTGCATCTTTCAAAACGATCGAGCACCTGTTGATAATGCACGGCGTGTGGCAGAGTAGTTGCACGACAATAACATCCCTATAATGGACTGGCCTGCACAGAGTCCTGACCTGAATCCTATAGAACACCTTTGGCATGTTTTGAAACGTCGACTTCGTGCCAGGCCTCACCGACCGACATCGATACCTCTCCTCAGTTCAGCACTCCTTGAAGAAATGGGCTGCCATTCCGCAAGAAACCTTTCAGCACCTGATTGAACGTATGCGTGCGAGAATGTAACCTGTCATCAAGGCCAAGGGTGGGCCAATACCATATCGCATTCCAGCATTACCGATGAAGTGCGCCACGAACACAAAGTCATTTTCAGCCAGGTATCGAGATGCTTTTGATCACATGGTGTACAACTTGTTATGACCACAGGCCAAACAGCAATACATAAGACAAAAACGATTCGACGTAATAAAGATGATAAAATCATAGTATTTTACTGTCATAACTCTTCTCCTTCGGAAACAATATTTTCCAAAAGCAGCCGACTCCCGAAGTCTGTCAGCAGTTGATTAAAGGCCGATTCATACTGGACGTCAACTGAAAGGAGAGGAAGCAACGTCATCGCCAGTGCAGGTTCACACTAGACGGGGCGTTGACACAACGGCACCTCATTTAGTCCGGTGTCGATGGTGGAACTGAGCTTCTGAGATAACATTCTTGATAAACAAAGTAGGCATATGGTATCAGAATTCGGTAATTAGAAATCATAGTGGAGATAATTAGTGGCTGAAGCTGATAACAGGTTTACTTGACCAATATTGTATGGTTATTTTCCACGCTGCTGACGAGTGGAGGAATAAGAGCAGTGTCGTTCCAACAATTTAAAATATTGACAATTTTTGCGAGGTATATAAACAAACCAAACAATATATAGAAATCAAACCACGGAGCCTTTCTACGTTTACGTTATGTCAGATAACGTCAAAAACTGTTTTCCTTCCTTCAGCAAAAAAGAAAAAAAAATAGTTTCAGCTATTTATATCAGTATTAGTGCACAGTGTAGGCAGTTTCTTAGCGCACTCATTTTAAAACGTAAATCATTTTTCATTTTAAAACTATGACTTGTTTACCGGCATAACACTCATGGGAAAAATATCCATGTCCTTAAGGGATCTAAAAGGTGTCACGAAAGGAAAGAAAGCGATAAAATAAGAAGAAACAAAAAAATAAAATTTACTACTACCTGAGTGAACGTGGCAAGAACAGATTAACTTCCGATGACATCATTTTCTTGTTGAGAATCCATGACTTCGGTGTCCCATTCTCGTCAGGCCGTAAACAGTCTTTACGAACGCCGCCATTTGAAATGCGCTGCGGGATGCTTTGACTTTCTGTTCAATTCCGTTTAGTTCCGTCAAATGTGGACCGCTCTTACGGGTGTCGAACGCTCTGAACAGGTGATTTCTGCAACTCTAGTCTTCTGGCAAGTCCGTCCATGCTGAAGTTTAAAAATAAATATCCAAAATTTCTTTGGTTACTCTTTGGTTCTGCTAAAGAAATTCTCGAAATGGATCTCTGCTGAAATCGCCATGTCATCTGCTACGAGTATTCAAAAGCGTATTCGCTCTGTTCCTAGAAAAAGAACTCGTAGCTGTACAAAACGGATTGAAGACTGTCGCTGTGACAGCTGAATCTAGAGGAACAAGTGACGGCAAGGACTTAGTGTTTCGTAACATCTCTTCTTCTTCTTTCTGCGATTTTTCTTCACCAGGAGGCGTCTCTCGTATCCAACCAATTATCCAAAATGACAGTCACAATCGCATTATTTATTTTGCCGCCAACCGGTTTGAACCCGCGATGGGGTCATCTTCAGGGCAATTTACACTGTAAAGTTATAATATTAGTAAGTAATCATGTACGTAATCTACAAGCAATTAGTCAAAGTTACATAAATAAACAGATTTTTATACCCATTTGGTCGCTGGCTGGAGTCACCCTGCCTGTGTACGGTTGGTAACTATGCATGGTTGGCTCTCTGCATGAGCTTAAATAACGGACAACAACACGTCGGCAGACGGTAACGCCTTCCACGGTGACCAACGGTAGTTACCCGCTTAAGCAAGAAATCGTAAATTTTAAAATTTGTTCCTCTTTAAGCTCACGCAGAGAGCCAACCATGCATAGTTATCAACCGTACACAGGCAGAATCTGCCTCGCAATTGAACAATTCAAGTCACGCCTGACATGCTACAGCGAGTTTGGCAAGAAATCGACTTCAGAGGGGATGTGTGCCGCATGACCAACGGAGGCCACTTTGAACCTCCTCAGGTATAGGGTAAGAAACTTGATGGATTTTGCTATAAAATGAGACCAAAATCATATCTGTAAGTAAAATGAATAAATCAATACGAGTTTTCACATTAGTAAAGTCGTTTTGGATACACCCATATTGTTGAGCGGCATGGCGGGCAAATGCTGGGTGCGAGCGCCTTGGCTCCAACACACGCTCTCTCGTCTTGTGCTTTCTGGGATCAATGTGTACAGCAGACACTTCATCGGAATGGTTTTAGAGGTCGAGTTATTTTCCCTCCTTCAGACAAATGTGAGGCTCGTACTTCTCCATGAGGATACCATGCCACATGTGGTGGAAAACTTGTAAGCCTTCTTCGAAGGCCTTCATGTTTGTTTTATTAGTCACGGGACATGGAAGGCCGCCGACTTTATGCTCACTTTGTGTATGCGTACTTCAACCACGTGAAGAGAAATTTCCCGTAAATAAATCCAGGTTCTCTTACATTTCATGCCACGACATAACGATAATGTAATGTCGCACATGAATGCTTCGTAGCGTACTAAATTCTATAAACTCGGTGATCACGAACAGTTCTGTAAATCTAATAGTTTGTGCGCTCTCATTCACCTGAGTTCAATTCTGTTACGTCAACCTTGTTGGCATTGTGATTTCGAGTCACGTTACTTTATATATTCAGAAAATGAATAGAAATCCACAAGAAACAGTAATTAAGATATCAGACGAAAAAATAAGGAAACAACAGCGTCAGTGAGATTAGGATCATAAAGAGATGGAAGGACTATGTTACAAAACGAACGCAACATAGAAGTTATTAATGAAGAAAATAATTTCCTTAAATGATTTCTCGATCATTGTGGTGATCCACGAATAAAGCTGTCTACATCGCTTAATATGTTATGTTAGACGTCTGTATTCCGTTTTGCAAGCATCATTGAAGGATTTTTATATTTTTTTTTATTTTTTCATAAGTGAAATTCAATTTCTTGTCTGTTATCCAAGGATTTCTACCGGGCCTTGTCTATTTACTTGTTTGATCCTGTGCTGCCTCTCTCAGAGCTACCCACTCGTCTTCTGTCGTGGTCCTTTCAATTCATCCAAGTACCAGCTTCTTCATTTCCTACCTATCTGCAATTGCTTAAATTTTAATTTGCAGTTAATAAACAAAAAATTATGGTCAGAGTGCGCCTCTGCCTCTGAAAGTGTTGTGCTGTTTTCTATGCTTATGTAATCTAATTGAAAACTTCCAGTATCACCAGGTCAATTTCACATATACAGCTTTAATTCACAAGGCTAGTGTTAGTAATGATTAAATTGTGCTTTTTGCATTATTCCATCAGGCAGCTTCCGCACTCCATGTTCCCCTAAGAAAGTTTCCTGGTCTTCCAGTATCGAATTCCACTATCACGCCACAATTAAAATTTCATCTCCCTTAACTATATGAATAATGTGTTTTGCCTCGTTACACATTTTCCAATCTCTTCAACATATGAGGAGCTATTACACATATTAAGTCATACTACATTAGTGAGAGTTGGCTTTTGATCCGTCTTAGCTTCCATATATCTTGGCCTGGATATGTCTTAGCTTACATCAAAACTTAGAACGCGAATAAAAAGTTCAGAATCAAGGACCGGTGACTTGATCGTCTTGGTGCTGCAGCTCGCATGCAGAATAGGCACAGGTTTTGTTGCAGCTGAACTTTGTTTTAGGAGGTCTAAGTTTTGGTCTGATGACAGTAGCAGCCGAAACTTCGTAACAAGATGAAATCTGATGCCTCTTGCGCTGTGTATGTGTCGGTCTTAGCTTGCTACAGTAGTTAACTTGTGATGTAGCTTGCAACTATGATTGTATTATTCTGTGATCACTGTCTGTCTTTTTTATTATGACCTGTATTCTTGACTCATGGATCAAAACCACGTCGTTTGATGATAGCACTGCTGCTGAAAATTTAAAAGTTGTCATGTGAGTTTATGTAGCATTTACCATTCTGATGAAAATAGTCTTAGCGCTATTGAAACCTGGTTAATGCGTTTTTTTTTTTTTTGAAAAAGTTTTGTGCAATCGCTTGGCTGACTGTTACATTTTATATAATCTGTTAAGTGATATAGACGGCTATATTCGCAAAAATGATCCTTAAAGTAGCCTAATTGACAGCTACTTCACTAGCCTCTTAAATGTAGCCATGGTGTTGGATTATTACTGAGAATGTAGTATGACATTTTCTACCCATACTCATGACTTAATACTCCAAGCTATCAATTAGTATTTAAAGACGGATGAACAAGTCTTTGAGACATGCTAGAATATCCATACATATTGTGCGAGAAAGTACTGCAGTTAATAAATATTAGGACATTGTACTTTGTGCAGTGAATCCAGACTTACTCAAAAACCAGAAGGAGATATCAATAACAACGAAACAATTACAGAAAATCGGAGGAAAACAAAGGTGCTTGAGACATTTAAATCCATCTAATGGTAGAAATGGCGCTTGCTTGCTTTTGCAAACGACAAATTCTTCTCAGTTCTTTTCCCACTCATAGCCTAGTCCAGCACTAGTCAATGTTTTCATTTCTGTTAAATACAACCACTGTAATATGCTTAAATCCTCGCCGGTCTCAGACCTACACAGGACACCTTCAGAAAACATAATTCTTAACCACCATGTGACGTACAGGGAGCACCCGACATGCCTAGTCAACAGTTTACAGCGCATGGGGCATACGTTTGCAATACACTGGCTGAGCATAAAGTATTTCCTGATGGCCATAATGTATTTCTAAAGAATTATGCTAGATGCTGCTGGGGATTGTCGCAAATGGTAGCTTAACTCATAAAGTTTCTTTTTATGGATACGTTTCCACATGTGCTCCGTTTGTCGTCTATAGAACGTCTAGGTGATACTAAATTTTTCTCCACGTCTTTGCCAACATCTCTTCCGTCACAGCTTCTACAGCATCTCATATTCGTGCCATAAGAGTTCCTAGCTCAGAAACTGGTGAACTGAACACTTCGTCCGTAACGAAGCTCCACAAAAAAGAAAAATTCAAGGAGGTTTGTGTCTGATGAACAATCTGGTCATTTCGTTTGTCAGTCTCTACTGGTCCATCTGTCTAGGAAGATTTCATCCAAGAACTGGTGAAAACATAACCCCAGTGTAGCCGAAACCGTCTTGCTTAAACACTGCCCGTGGCTGGAATTCCTATAACTGAAGTATAACGTAAAGTTCCAACATATTCAGGTAGACTGTTGCGTAATGGTAGCCATATTGAAAAAGGATGGTCCAGTAATTGCGATGCCACACCGTACATTCATTCTCGGATCGTTCCTTATGTGCAGTACCCCGACATGTGGGCTGTCTGACTTCCAGATGTGGAAATTACGCCGGTTGACTTTCCAAGTGATGTGAAAAGCCACTTCATTGGAAGAACAAATGTTATTAGTCATTGTCTATATCAATTCGGGCCAGCATTTTCCTAGCAAACTCAGCAAGTCTTGACTTATCGTCTGGTTGCAAAGCTTGCCGGGGTTGTATTTGTACGCATTGAAATGCGGCGTTTGTGTCAAATCTTCATCACAATGCTCTGACGTGTACCTGTTTCTCCTGAATCACGACGGGTCGATATCCGCAGACTGCGCTGAAATGTTCTACGCTCGGTACCAACAGTGTCATCACCAACACTGCCAGTCTGTTCCAACTTTTCATACCATCTGTACATCCGGCGGATGTCGACAGTAGACACTTTGGAACTGTCGCTGAACTGTGAAATGCGACCGTGTTTAATGAAACCGCAAAACACATTGCACATTTTCATACAGTGACAGCAGAACTCCTAAAGTGCGCTGCCTGTAACAAGAGAGGGAGAGAGAATCACATGTAGAAATGATCCGTAAAATTTCGTGGTTGAGCTGTCGCTTACAAAACACCACAGACGCTCGTGGAAAAGTACCCATAAAATGTTATGACGTCAGCTATCATTTGCAACAAACCGTATTGCTGCATCTAGTTCAATTCCTTAGAAAAAAAATTATAATCAAGGATAGTACCATAGTACCAGTGCCCATCCCGGGTTCCTTAAGATTTATGGTTCATTTTTGTCTCCTTTAACTAACTGAGTAATGTCTTTTGTCCCATCACACGTTTCTTCAATTTCTTCATCATCTGCGTAGCTAGTTGGCATATAAGCTTGTACTACGGTGGCAGGCGTGTGCTTTATGTCTATCTTTGCTACGATAACGCGTTCACTATGCTGTTTATAGTAGCTTACCAGCATTCCTATTTTCTTACTCATTATTAAACCAATTCCTGCATTACCCTTCTTTGACTTTGTATTTCATAACCTACCTGCCCGATTAAGGGATTTAACTTTCCACGCTCCCACTCGTAGAATGCCAGTTTTGTTCCTCCTGATGACGACATCCTCCTGAGTAGTCCCCGTGCGGAGATCAGAATGGGCGTCTAGTTTACCTCAGGAATATTCTACCAAGGAGGGTGCCATCATCACTTAACCATACAGTAGGGCTGCATACCCTCGGGAGAAATTAAAGCTGCAGTTTTTCTTCGCTTTCACCCTTTCGCAATACCAGCACAGCAATGCCTTTTTGGTTGATGTTCCGTACAGGGATAGATTCTGAAAAAAGTAGGGGTAAGCTATAGGGAGAGACGGGTCATATACAATATGTACAACAACCAAGAGGGAATAATAAGAGTGGACGATCAAGAACGAAGTGCTCGTATTAAGAAGGGTGTAAGACAAGGCTGTAGCCTTTCGCCCCTACTCTTCAATCTGTACATCGAGGAAGCAATGATGGAAATAAATGAATGGTTCAGGAGTGGAATTAAAATACAAGGTGAAAGGATATCAATGATACGATACGCTGATGACATTGCTATCCTGAGTGAAAGTGGAGAAGAATTAAATGATCTGCTGAACGGAATGAACAGTCTAATGAGTACACAGTATGGTTTGAGAGTAAATCGGAGAAAGAAGAAGGTAATGAGAAGTAGTAGAAATGAGATCAGCGAGAAACTTAACATCAGGATTGATGGTCACGAAGTCAATGAAGTTAAGGAATTCTGCTACCTAGGCAGTAAAATAACCAATGACGGACGGAGCAAGGAGGACATCAAAAGCAGACTCGCTATGGCAAAAAAGGCATTTCTGGCCAAGACATGTCTACTAATATCAAATACCGGCCTTAATTTGAGGAAGAAATTTCTGAGGATGTATGTCTGGAGTACAGCATTGTATGGTAGTGAAACATGGACTGTGGGAAAACCGGAACAGAAGAGAATCGAAGCATTTGAGATGAGGTGCTATAGACGAATGTTGAAAATTAGGTGGACTGATAAGGTAAGGAATGAGGAGGTTCTACGCAGAATCGGAGAGGAAAGGAATATGTGGAAAACACTGATAGGGAGAAGGGACAGGATGATAGGACATCTGCTAAGACATGAGGGAATGACTTCCATGGTACTAGAGGGAGCTGTAGAGGGCAAAAACTGTAGAGGAAGACAGAGTTTGGAATACGTCAAGCAGATAATTGAGGACGTATGTTGCAAGTACTACTCTGAGATGAAGAGGTTAGCACAGGAAAGGAATTCGTGGCGAGCCGCATCAAACCAGTCAGTAGACTGATGACCAAAAAAAAAAACAGGGCCAGGACAGTCAATCATCCAAACTGTTGCCCCTGAAACTACTGAAAAGGCTTCAGGAACCACATATTTGTCTGGCCTCTTAACAGCTACCCCACCGTTGTGGTTGCACCTACGGTACTGCTATCTGTACCGCTGAGGCACACAAGCAACCCCACCGGCGGCGAGGTCCATTGTTCAGAGGCAGAGGTGTTCAACAAACTCCAGTGACCGACGTTATAAGAGAGGCGTTGTGCATCACGGAGAGGATTACTACTGAAATTTCGAGTGGGCACTTCCGGGGAAGAGTCGGACAACATGTTACTTCATACCACATACATCTGACGAAATGATCGCGACTAGAAAATTCGAGAAATTAAAGCTAACACAGAGGCTGTCCGACAATTATTCTTGCCATGCAACATCAGCTAGTGGAACAGGGAAGGAGGAATAAGTTAGTGGTACCAGAAATAGGCTCCGCCGCACACCTTAGGTAACTTGCGAAGTATTGATGTGGATGTAGATGTAGATAACAGGGCGGTGTGGATGTAAATTGTGTGATGCAAGCCCGTGGCCGAGCTGCTGGCCTGACTGCATGCAGTGTGCTGGCTTTCGTTCTGTACGGCTCTAGCAGGTGGAAAGTGGCGGGCCCATTGCCCCGGCCGCCTTTAACTCTCGTCAAATACACTCCTGGAAATTGAAATAAGAACACCGTGAATTCATTGTCCCAGGAAGGGGAAACTTTATTGACACATTCCTGGGGTCAGATACATCACATGATCACACTAACAGAACCATAGGCACATAGACACAGGCAACAGAGCATGCACAATGTCGGCACTAGTACAGTGTATATCCACCTTTCGCAGCAATGCAGGCTGCTATTCTCCCATGGAGACGATCGTAGAGATGCTGGATGTAGTCCTGTGGAACGGCTTGCCATGCCATTTCCACCTGGCGCCTCAGTTGGACCAGCGTTCGTGCTGGACGTGCAGACCGCGTGAGACGACGCTTCATCCAGTCCCAAACATGCTCAATGGGGGACAGATCTGGAGATCTTGCTGGCCAGGGTAGTTGACTTACACCTTCTAGAGCACGTTGGGTGGCACGGTATACATGCGGACGTGCATTGTCCTGTTGGAACAGCAAGTTCCCTTGCGGGTCTAGGAATGGTAGAACGATGGGTTCGATGACGGTTTGGATGTACCGTGCACTATTCAGTGTCCCCTCGACGATCACCAGTGGTGTACGGCCAGTGTAGGAGATCGCTCCCCACACCATGATGCCGGGTGTTGGCCCTGTGTGCCTCGGTCGTATGCAGTCCTGATTGTGGCGCTCACCTGCACGGCGCCAAACACGCATACGACCATCATTGGCACCAAGGCAGAAGCGACTCTCATCGCTGAAGACGACACGTCTCCATTCGTCCCTCCATTCACGCCTGTCGCGACACCACTGGAGGTAGGCTGCACGATGTTGGGGCGTGAGCGGAAGACGGCCTAACGGTGTGCGGGACCGTAGCCCAACTTCATGGAGACGGTTGCGAATGGTCCTCGCCGATACCCCAGGAGCAACAGTGTCCGTCAACTGCACATACGGTTCACGTCCACGCTGTCGCGGCATGCTACCAGTGTTAAAGACTGCGATGGAGCTCCGTATGCCACGGCAAACTGGCTGACACTGACGGTGGCGGTGCACAAATGCTGCGCAGCTAGCGCCATTCGACGGCCAACACCGCGGTTCCTGGTGTGTCCGCTGTGCCGTGCGTGTGATCATTGCTTGTACAGCCCTCTCGCAGTGTCCGGAGCAAGTATGGTGGGTCTGACACACCGGTGTCAATGTGTTCTTTTTTCCATTTCCAGGAGTGTATCTCCGGTACTCATTTCGTAATTGCCGCTGAACAATAAAAAGTGTCAGATCCTTTCCAATTGTACTAATAGTATTCCTGTCAACTTCGGGTATACAATGAGCGACAAAACTTAAAGTCTATCGCCTTAACTAAAAACCTTGATATTACAATTACATAAGCTTCTACTGGAGCCATCACAAAGACAGTCTTATGGCGAAAGAGAATTAAATGCTGCGTTTTATTGCCAGAAAACTTACACTACTGGCCATTAAAATTGCTACACCAAGAAGAAATGCAGATGATAAACGGGTATTCATTGGACATATATATTATACGAGAACTGACATGTGATAACATTTTCACGCAATTTAGGTGCATAGATCATGAGAAATCAGTACCCAGAACAACCACCTCTGGCCGTAATAACGGCCTCGATACGCCTGGGCAAACAGAGCTTGGATGGAGTGTACAGGTACAGCTGCCCATGCAGCTTCAACACGATACCACAGTTCATCAAGAGTAGTGACTGGCGTATTGTGACGAGCCAGTTACTTGGACACCATTGACCAGACGTTTTCAACTGGTGAGAGATTTGGAGAATGTGCTGGCCAGGGCAGCAGTCGAACATTTCCTGTATCCAGAAATGCCCGTACAGGACCTGCAACATGCGGTCGCAACACATCTGAAGTGTAACGTCCACTGTTCAAAGTGCTGTCAATGTGAATAAGAGGTGACCGAGACGTGTAACCAATGGCACCCCATACCATCACGCCGGGTGATACGCCAGTATGGCGATGACGAATATACGCTTCCAATGTGCGTTCACTGCGATGTCTCCAAAAACGGATGCGACCATCATGATGCCGTAAACAGAACCTGGATTCATCCGAAAAAATGACGTTTTGCCATTCGTGCACCCAGGTTCGTCGTTGTGTACACCGTCGCAGGCGCTCCTGTCAGTGATGCGGCGTCAAGGGTAACCGCAGCCATGGTCTTCGAGCTGATAGTCCATGCTGCTGCAAACGTCGAACTGTTCGTGCAGATGGTTGTTTTCTTGCAAACGTCCCCATCTGTTGATTCAGGGATCTAGACGTGGCTGCACGATCCGTTACATCCGTGCGGGTAAGATGCCTGTCATCTCGACTGCTAGTGATAAGAGGCCGTTGGGATCCAGCACGGCGTTCCGTTTTACCCTCATGAACCCACCGATTCCATATTCTGCTAACAATCATTGAATCTCGACCAACGCGAGCAGCAATGTCGCGGCCTTTATGAAAGTCGGAAACGTGATGGTACGCATTTCTCCTCCTTACACGGGGCATCACAACAACGTTTCACTATGCAACGCCGGTCAACTGCTGTTTGTGTATGATAAAACGATTGGAAACTTTCCTCATGTCAGCACGTTTTAGGTGTCGCCACTGACGCCAACCTTAGTGTGAATGCTCTGAAAAGCTAATCATTTGCGTATCACAGCATCGTCTTCCTGTCGGTTAAATTTCGCGTCTGTAGCACGTCATATTCGTGGTGTAGCAATTTTAATGGCCAATCGTGCATAAGATGCAACAAATCTATTAAAAAGATTGAGTATTGTGCAGCTTGTTCGACCGACTCTTGAGTATTGATCATCAGTCTAAGACCCTTACCAAATAGGACTGATAGGAGAGACAGAGTAGATCCAACGAACAGATCTGCGTTTCGCCACGGGTCCTAATAGTCGGCTCAGATTACCGGATAGTAGTGATGAAGGGGTTAAACAGTTCAAAAATGAGAAGCCAGTTTCATATTATCATGAAATAGGAGAGAAAGTGTCACGAATTCACAAATATGATTAGCGAATCCTGGCAGCAATAACACAAACAAAGACTTTTCATTGACGTGCGATCTTTTCTCGAAATCTTAATCACTAACTTCGTCCTCCCAATGCCAAAGTATTTTGTTGACTACCACCTACACAGGTAGAAATGACGATCGTGACAAAATAAGAGGACTCAGAGTTCGCACGGAAAGGTGTAGATCTTCATTTTTCCCACATCCTGTTTAAGAGTGGAACGATAGATAAATTTTCTGGAAGTATGTCTGTGAAGCTTCAGACAAACACTTAACGTTTAAATTGCAGAGTAATCTTGTCGATGTAATCATACAAATGTAGAAGTAGCTTATCATATCGTTGCAGACTTTTACGACAAACGATCCACCAAAGTCAAGTTCAACGGCTATCGTAGGCAGTAAACCGAATAGCAAATCTACATAACGACTTAAAACGAAAGAAAATCATATTCTGAAATAGATCTCGGACTACGTTGAAGAATGTAAGTTACACACACATGAAGTGAAAACAATCACACAATTTGGAAAGAAATGGTTATTTATGATCACCTGATAAGTACAAGGCCACAAAAGCTGTCCAAATAAACTTCGCCTTCCTTATGAACCAGCTAAGTTAATGGATCTAGTATGTAGAAGTGTGAAAAACTCTTAGGACACCTCGGTATCTAACATGATGACATTTAGATATGCGATTCTCTAAAGAAGAAACTTTATGGTCAACCATATCCTGCCACAAATTAAAAATTTAAAAAAATCGGAGCAAAGAAACCACTGGGACAAGAAAAAGAACCAGTTGAGTAATAATCTCTTATATAAGAATCAACATGAATTCTGAAAGCAGTGTGCTCGAGAAATTCAGCTTTCTCTCTTCGTCCTTTCGAAAGGCGTTCGATACAGTTAACGCTCTTACCTAATGAACAAAATACGATCATGCGGATTGGACTGAAGACCCTCTTAACAAATAGAAATCAACAAAGTAATGCAAAAGTAGCTTCGGCGTACTCCAAAGGAGCGTGATAGGACGGTACTGTTCTGAACATGTGTAAGTTAACTGACGAAGAACTTCGGAAGGTCAGTGTGTTCCATGTGGGGAATAAGACGCCAGAAAGGTGACGAGAAAAGTAGATAGATCACAGAGGTTCCACTATTGGTACAGGTACTGGTTGTTGATCTAAAACAAACAAAAGTACTGCGCATACATAGCTTAACGATCTATTACCTTTCGAATATGCAATCGACAATCACTGAAAACAGTTAAACATTTTAATGGCACTGGGCAATGCGCCCTTAGCGATGTAGCATGAAATGATCACGTGAAAGTAAGTTTACAAAAGTTAGAAGCCCAAAAAATTTTAGCAGAGGTTATACATGGTGACAAAAGAAAATGCATTGATCAGAAAGGGAGGAGTAAACGAAATGAAATTTCACGGGTTGAGAGGGTATGTAAAGTTATTGCAGGGATTACAAAACCGAGTCAAACTGGCAAAGAACTAAGCAGTATTAGTGCACATATCAATAAGAAATTGAAGAAATGCATAATGAAATAAAAGAAATTATTCAGATAATGAAGAGAGACGAAAATCTCATAGTCATGGGTGACTGGAATTCGGTAGTAGGAAAAGGGAGAGAAGGAAACGTAGTGGGTGAATATGGAATGGGAGTAAGGAATGAAAGAGCAAGCCGCCTGGTAGAATTTTGCACAGAGCACAACTTAATCATAGCTAACACTTGGTTCAAGAATCATAAAAGAAGTTTGTATATATGGAAGAACCCTGGAGATAGTGACAGATGTCAGATAGATTATATAATGGTAAGACAGAGATTTAGGAACCAGGTTTTAAATTGCAAGACATTTCCAGGGGCAGATGTGGACTCTGACCACAATCTATTGGTTATTAACTGTAGATTAAAACTGAAGAAGCTGCAAAAAGGTGGGAATTTAAGGAGACCTGGATAAACTGACTAAAACAGAGGTTGTACAGAGTTTCAGGGAGAGTATAAGGGAACAATTGACAGGAATGGGGGAAAGAAATACAACAGAAGAAGAATGGGTAGCTTTGAGAGATGAAGTAGTGAAGGCAGCAGAGGATCAAGTAGGTAAAAAGACGAGGGCTAGTAGAAATCCTTGGGTTACAGGAGAAATATTGAATTTAATTGATGAAAGGAGAAAATATAAAAATGCAGTAAATGAAGCAGGCAAAAAGGAATAAAAACGTCTCAAAAATGAGATCGACAGGAAGTGAAAAATGACTAAACAGGGATGGCTAGAGGACAAATGTAAGGATGCAGAGGCTTATCTCACTAGGGTTAAGATAGATACTACCTACAGGAAAATTAAAGAGACCTTTGGAGAAAAGAGAACCACTTGTATGAATATCAAGAGCTTAGATGGAAACGCAGTTCTAAGCAAAGAAGGGAAAGCAAAAAGGTGGAAGGAATATATAGAAGATCTATACAAGGGCGATGTACTTGAGGACAATATTATGGAAATGGAAGAGAATGTAGATGAAGATGAAATGGGAGATACGGTACTGCGTGAAGAGTTTGACAAAGCACTGAAAGACCTGAGCCGAAACAAGGCCCTGGGAGTAGACAACATTCCATTAGAACTACTGACGGCCTTGGGAGAGCCAGTCCTGACAAAACTCTACCATCTGGTGAGCAAGATGTATGAGACAGGCGAAACATCCTCAGACTTCAAGAAGAATATAATAATTCCAATCCCAAAGAAAGTGGGTGTTGACAGATGTGAAAATTACAGGAACAATCAGTTTAATAAGTCACGGATGCAAAATACTAACGCGAATTCTTTACAGACGAATGGAAAAACTGGTAGAAGCCGCCCTCGGGGAAGATCAGTTTGGATTCCGTAGAAATATTGGAACACGTGAGGCAATACTGACCCTACGACTTATCTTAGAAGCTAGAGTAAGGAAAGGCAAACCTACGTTTCTAGCATTTGTAGACTTAGAGAAAGCTTTTGACACTGTTGACTGGAATACTGTCATTCAAATTCTGATGGTGGTAGGGGTAAAATACATCGAGCGAAAGGCTATTTACAATTTGTACAGAAACCAGATGGCAGTTATAAGAGTCGAGGGGCATGAAAGAGAAGCAGTGGTTGGGAAGGGAGTGAAACAGGGTTGTAGGCTCTCCCCGGTGTTATTCAATCTGTATATTGAGCAAGCAGTAAAGGAAACAAAAGAAAAATTCGGAGTAGGTATTAAAATCCATGGAGAAGAAATAAAAACGTTGAGGTTCGCCGATGACATTGTAATTCTGTCAGAGACAGCAAAGGACTCGGAAGAGCAGTTGAACGGAATGGACAGTGTCTTGAAAGGAGGATATAAGATGAACATCAACAAAAGCAAAACGAGGATAATGAAATGTAGTCGAATTAAGTCGGGTGATGCTGCGGGAATTAGATTAGGAAATGAGACACTTAAAGCAGTAAAGGAGTTTTGCTATTTGGGGAGCAAAATAACTGATGATGGTCGAAGTAGAGAGGATATAAAATGTAGACTGGCAATGGCAAGGAAAGCGTTTCTGAAGAAGAGAAATTTGTTAACATCGAGTATAGATTTAAGTGTCAGGAAGTCGTTTCTGAAAGTGTTTGTATAGAGTGTAGCCATGTATGGAAGTGAAACATGGACGATAAATAGTTTAGACAAGAAGAGAGTAGAAGCTTTCGAAATGTGGTGCTACAGAAGAATGCTGAAGATTAGATGGGTTGATCATATAACTAATGAGGAGGTATTGAATAGGATTGGGGAGAAGAGAAGTTTGAGGCACAACTTGACTAGATGAAGGGATCGGTTGGTAGGACATGTTCTGAGGTATCAAGGGATCACCAATTTAGTATTGGAGGGCAGCGTGGAGGGTAAAAATTGTAGAGGGAGACAAAGACATGAATACACTAAACAGATACAGTAGGATGTAGGTTGCAGTAAGTACTGGGTGATGAAGAAGCTTGCACAGAATAGAGTAGCATGGAGAGCTGCATCGAACCAGTCTCAGGACTGAAGACCACAACAACAATAACATCAATAAGAGCTGCACCCCCTCTGACATGGATGCACGCACTTATTCGGTTGGAAAGGCCGTCATAGAACCTTTGTATCCTCTCGTGAGGACAGCTGGTCCACAGTTGTTGTAATTGTTACTTTACGTCCTGGGTGCTGGCGCTGGCACGGAATTGACGTCGGAGATGGTCCTATACATGTCCTGTCGGGGCAGGTCTGGGGATTTTGCTGGCCACAGGAGTACCTCATCGTCAGACACTTCTCAGAGACACGTGCCACATGTGGACTAGCACTGACGTGCTGAAAAATGAGACAACGATAATGTCGCGTGACAGGTAACACACGAGGACGCACGATGTCCATGACGTACTACTGTGCTGCAGAGTTCCCCCAGTCAATACCAACCGTGACGTGACGTCATAACCAGTGGCTTCCCACACTACGACGCCAGGAGTAACACCATTGCTCCTCTCCAAAACAGTGGTACAACTGGTACCTTTCCCCACGTTGTTGAGGTAGTACAGAACGACTAAACACAGTGCGACACCATTCACCACCGGTCCGCGCTTCCTGGTCATGACACCAAACACATCTGTTTATATTGTGTTGTTAATGGCAGCGAATGCATGAGACGGTAATTCCGTAGTCCGTCTGGTGCTAGTCCCCGACCAGTGTTGCGGGGTGACACAGAAACTTGCAAGGAGTCCATTCCCGGATGGCAGACACAGATGTGAATGCTTTACGATATTCTTTGTGGATGTAATGGCGATCCCCCTGCCGCTGGTCTAATGTGGCCGACCGGAACCTTGACAAGTACGTCTGCCCTCACACACCGACAAGGAAAGGCCACGAAGTTGGAATCACGTATTTACTTCAAACTTTGTACACATTTACTTGGCCATTAAAACAACATAATGTGCAAGTAGTAATGTGCACTACTCTGGTAATTCCGAGAAAAACGCGTCTGTTATGAAACTGGTGTACAGAGCGACAATTTTCGAACGATGTGAAAAGTTATATAAGTTAATTACAAACTACAGCGTGCACACACTTTATTCGACATGTAAACGTCACTACAGATAATCGGATTTTGGTTATGGCTTGTTAGATATGCTTGCCATCATTGGCGATGATGTGGCGCAGACGAACAGCGAAATTCTCCATGACCCGCTTTAGTGGCGGAACATCTATGCTGTCGACGACCACCCGAATGTCTGTTTTCAGCTCAGCAATGGTTTTGAGGCTATTGCTGTACACTTTGTCTTTAATATAGTCCCACAAAATGGAGTTGCATGTGTTCAAACCAGGTGAAAATGGCGGCCAGTCGAGGCCCATGCCAGTGGCCTCTGGGTACCCCAGAGCCAGAATGCTCCTCCAGGGCATCAAACACTCTTCTGCTTCGACGCGGTCAGTTCTGTCTTGCATGAACCACATCTTGTCGAAATCAGAGACGCTTTGGATAATGGTGGTGAAATCTTCACATACCGTTCGGTAGTCACCGTGACATCAAGGAATACCGCGGCGATTATTCTGTGAGTGGACATTGCACACAACACAGTCACCCGTGATCGCGAAATGCAGATTCTGAGTTCCGCAAATGCGCAAATTTTGCTTCTTGACGAACCCGTCCAAATGAAAGTGAGCTTCGTCGCTAAACCAAATGCGCATGCGCATACAATTTCTATCACGCAATAATTTTACAATGTATCAGTGCGTAGATTTCGGACGTTATAATTAATGGTGATGAAGTAGTTAGCGTCCGAGCTTCTTAAGAGGAACATATATGAAGCGACGGTTCGACTCCTGCTCAGACGTTCATTTTTGTAGAACAAGTTTGAATTCTGTGATATTCAAAAAATTTGCATCTGCACTATTCTTTCTTGTTACATTAGCATCGACTCACCGCTATGCAATTCAACTGCTAAATGTGGCCTGCGTGTGTGTCTGCACCTCGTAGCGTCCAGGTACAAAGTAGTTCCGGGTATGTTACGAGATTGTATGTATAAAGGATTTCGCAGATCCGACAGGTAAACATTTTCAGGAAAACTCTATGCGTTTTTTTCATTTGCTTGTCGATGGTTAGAAACATGTTTGCCGACCGGAGTGGTCGAGCGGTTCTAGGCACTTCAGTCTGGAAACGCGCGACCGCTACGGTCGCCGGTTCGAATCCGGCCTCGGGCATGGATGTATGTGATGTCCTTAGGCTCGTTAGGTTTAAGTGGTTCTAAGTTGTAGGGGGACTGATGACCTCAGATGTTAAGTCCCACAGTGCTCAGAGCCGTTTGAACCATTTTTTACAAATACGTTTGTTCTAATAATCAGATTTAATGAAAATTGTAAGAAGTCAAATAACATGAAAGTAACTAAAACTCCGCACAAATGCAAATGATGTATTTAAAAATTATATTACCTCTCACACGTCATATAAATTAAATAATGTGACCAGCGATTAAAAAAAAAATGTAGATCTGAGCGGGAGCGGAACCGTCGCTTCATACACGTTAAGCTTTAGAACCTCGAACGTTAACAACGTTTGTTTTTTCAATTTGTTCGTTATTGTTCATTGTGATTGGTCGTAGTGGACATCACATGACATCCGTTGAAGGTCGTTGTTGATCCGTTAACTCAGTTTTATATTACAGAGACCAGGCAGTTCTCTGACCGAACACTCCGAGCTACCGTGCCGGCATTACTTGACCATCATGAACTCGAACACTCGCCACCGACGCATAGATACGTACGTTACATAACAGACGTGTAAAACTTCTCTGCGATTTTCTCCTAATTGCCAGAATAGTGCACATTACTACTTGCACATTATGTTGTTTTAATGGACTACTCAAAGTTCAAGTAGTTTTAAGTAAATATGTGATCCCAACCCCGTGTCCTCCCCTTGTGAGTCAATATCACATCCAAACGCCCCACGAATGTGGATACTGAACGATTCGCCGAATAGGCCAAATGGAGGTTCACAGTAAGGTCCCTTTCAAACATTGTCAGGTGCTGATGACGCTGTCTCACACGGGTATGAGGGATCTCCGTGTGCTTGACAGTGATCACTGAACAACTGACGCTGTTAGCACCCCTTATATGCATTACCAGGCCTGATAACGACGCTAAATACTAACAACACTAAAGTACCCTGGTGGCCATTCTGTAACATACTCACCGATGAAGTGAACGTCTGTGAAGTTGCATTGACATATCTGCTGGGTGCTTCACCTTTTTTTATCAGGCGGTATATGCCCCAAGAACAGTCAAGCAACATCTGGCGAAAGTACTCGGGTAAGGACGGAGAAGTTAAATTCTGTCTCAAACTGAGACGAAAAAAAAAATTTCAGGGCCTAGTGAATGGAATCAACAGCCTAATGTGCTCACGAAAGGAACTGAGAGTAAACCAAAGAAAGATGAAAGTGATGAGGAGTAGGAGAAATGAGATTAGCTATAAACCTAAAATTGAAACTGGGGAACACTTAGCAGAGTACGGGAAGGAATTCTGCTACCTTGGTGGCAAAATAACGCCGGCGGGCAAAGCAAGCAAGATACATGAAGCAGACCAGAACAGGACAGGAAGGCATTCATCGCTAAAAGGTCTACTACAATCAAAAACAGGCGTTACTTTGAGGAAGTAAATTCTGAGAATGTACATCTCGAGCAGAGCATTGTATTGTAGTGCGTCTTGGACTGTGGGAAAACCGAAGCAGAAGAGATTCGAAGAGTCTCAAAAATGTATGGTACAGATGGATGCCTAAAATCAAGTGAACAGATAAGAAATGAATACGTTCTCTGCAGAATCGGCGAGGAAAGAAACATGTGGAAAACACTGACGAGAATAAGTGATAGTACATGTGTTAAGACACAGAGGATAACTTACGTTGTGCTAGAGGTAACGGTAAAAGATAAAAGCTGTAAAGGGGGGGGGGGGGAGATTAGTGGCTAACGTCCCGTCGATACCGAGGTGTTTAGAGACGGAGCACAAGCTCTGATTAGGGAAGTATGGGGAAGGAAACCGGCCTTGCCCTTCCAAAGGAACCATCTCGGTATTTGCCTCAAACGATTTAAGGAAATCACGGAAAACCTAAATCAGGATGGCCGGAGAGGGGTTTGAACTGCTCTCGAATGCGAGTCCAGTGTGCTATCCACTACGCCACCTCGCTCCTCTGTAAGGAAAGACAGAGGTTGGAATATGTCCAACAAATAGTCGAGCACGTTGTATGTGAGTGCTACTTTCAAATGAATATACTGCCCAGTTGTGACAGGCCCTGTCAAAAGAAAAACATAGAGAAATAAGAGATAAGAGAATAATAAAATGAATGATTTGAGAAAGTCAGCCAACCTTTTGCAGGTATAAAGGTTTATTAATAACCCTTAACCATGGTTTCAACAGTTGTAAATTCGTCTTCTCCAGAAATAAAGTCACATTTTGGGGCGACAAATTTCAGAGCAAAGAACCTTACTTCCAGTTACGCTTAGCGCAGCTACAATGGGAATGTTTTTTAATAGATTTTATTTGGTTTTACTGATGATCCCACATACCACGTTACTTGACATAAGCTTCAGGCTCTAAAATTTGTCATCGCCAATAAGTGATTTTATGTTTCCATTTACTTCTTAAAAAGACAATTTTAAAACTGTTAAAACCACAGTTAATGGTCTTTAATAAACCTTTGTACCCGTAACTGGTTCGCTGATTTTCTCAAATCATTCATTTACATCCACCGTTGCTGAATAGCGCCTATGTTCACAATTTTAGAATAATAAAAGACAAATAATAATAACAACTGAAACAGGAAAGGGACAAATGTTCAAAATGTAAAAATGTGTGTGAATTACTACCGGACCACACTGCTGAGGTCATCGATCCCTAGAGTTACACACTACTTAAACTAACTTATGCTAAAAACAACACACACACCCATGCCCGAGGGTGGATTGGAAACTAGGGCGGGAGAGGCCGCGCACTCCGTGACACGGCGCCTCAAACCGCGCCGGAAAATGACAGCAACGATAGTGGTATCAGAAGTATCCTCGGCCACATCCCGTAAAAACAGGTCTTGGGACATAGATGTAGATATAGACGGACGAAATGCAAATAAGAAATATTATTAATTTTTCTATTATTATAATGTAGTACTGCAAAATATGGACATACAAATACACTACTGGCTATTAAAATTGCTACCCCACGAAGATGACGTGCTACAGACGCGAAATTTAACCGACAGGAAGAAGATGCTGTGGTATGCAAATGATTAGCTTTTCAGAGCATTCACACAAGGTTGGCGCCGGTGGCTACACCTACAACGTGCTGACATGAGGAAAGTTTCTAACCGACTTCTCATACACAAA